>NC_057725.1:20061616-20131674 GCF_004010195.1 Chiloscyllium plagiosum | reverse complement strand
AGATGTGCAGGTCAGGTGAATTGGCCATGCTAAATTGCCCGTAGTGTTAGGTAAGGGGTAAATGTAGGGGTATGGGTGGGTTGTGCTTTGGCGGGGCGGTGTGGACTTGTTGGGCCGAAGGGCCTGTTTCCACACTGTAAGTAATCTAATCTAATCTAAGTAATCTAATCTAATCTAATCTAACCTAAAGTGTTGGTAGGTAGAAAATGGCAAGGCAAATGTCTTGGGAATGGATATCATTTGAAGATGGAGCCAATGGAAATGAATGTTTGCATGTCTCAGTTACACTCGTGCTGAGACCCTGAAGTTACAAATTCCTCCTTTCGTTTCCAGATTGTCTACTAAACTATTTCCTCTAAAAAAAACTCAGAATGGTATTTAGTTTCTTACCAATAAATCTATTCCAAAGTTAAAATAAGCTTCAGCCCAGTCACCTAATAAACATTCTGAATTTTCAATATTCAAATCACGTTCTCAAATATAGCAGGTCAAGCTCCGAACCAATGCAAATCCATCTTCAATAGAGATATATTTTCTAAGTTTTTAAAATCTCTTTCAAGCAATAACCAAATTTTATTTTATTTATGATTGATGATGGATTATATTCTTAAATAAAAGATTAAAGCACCAATCTCCTCTAGTTCTAAACAGTTATTATAATGATAATTATCTATAATTGCAGTAACTAGAATATTTTTGGAAGTGTAAGCCACCAGTATATTTAAGCTTTCAAGGAGATTTTATCTACATTTTGATTACAGTAAATATTTATCTCCAATTTCTATGATCATCTCTCATTCTTAGAACATTTGAAATCACTCAAACTGTAATTAACTAAGATAGCTGCCAATAATGCTTAACAATTAACAAGTTCTTTCATACTTCTAACCAATTATTGGATGCACCAGTTGTAATCTTCCACTGCTGTAAACTGCAAAGCACAGCAGCTGGTACATGTGGCAGTCAAGACAGATTAAAATTTCTGGAGCGCTTTCAGTTTCAAATAAGTTCTGGCATCAATTTTACTTTTTGCTTTAGCTGTTCCTTGACGTGAGCACTAAATCTTACCATCAAAGGGAAGCTGAATGAACTGGCATCTGGTAACTAGCCCATAGTGTTCCCTTAGCATGATGGTACAGCTCGAAACTGGCACAATCACACAAATCACAGTCATGGCTCTTGTTGTCCATCTGTAAGGCAATATTGAATTGATTAAGATGCTCACCACAGTTACCAAAACATTTAATTAACAATATACCTCCTGTGACATTATTGATTGGCAAAGAAATATTCTGAGTTGGGGAAACTGTTTATACAATGTTTGTAATGTTGGTTTGCCCTGTAATATCCACAACTAATCTATAGAAATTCTACAATAAAGAAGCTATAATGAGCATAAATCTTTGTAATAAACTGTAACATGAACAATCAGATTCAGATTTTATACTTAGACAGCCAGAGATTTGAAGTATTTAAATTTGTATCAACAAGTGTGATCTTGTCAAAATCGGAAGAATGTTATCTAAATCACTGGCAAACTGACACAGAGATTGACAAAATAAAACCTAGAACTGTGGATGCTGGAAATCTGAAACAAAAACAGAAATTTCTGAAGAAACTCACCAGGACTGGCAGTATCCGTGGGGAGAGAGTGAGAAAGAGAGAGATAGAGAGAGAGAACAGAGTTATGGTTTTGAGTCCTGTGACTCTGCTTCAGAACTGGGCTCAAAATGTTAACTCTGTTTTCTCTCTACAGATGCTGCCAGACCTGATGAGTTTCTCCAGCAATTTTGGTTCTGGTTTCACACAAAGTGGACTACTTGGAATGCCGTAATGTTGAGAACTGTTATGACCAGTGAAGAAGAGTGAATCAACCTTCCACTATTCAACCTCCCTGTTAGTTGCAGTAAGTATTTATATTTGTTTTGGCAGGAGGCGATATTTCTGTGCATTGAAAATGCATTTGACTGTTTTCACCAGAATCAATTAGGTGCCAATTAAAAGGCTTTCTGGAGTGAAAGAAAGTTTGATAGCTACCTGTTAACCCTGAGAAAGATAATAGGTGGAAGGCAATATTTATTGGCTGTCCATCACATTGAATTTCATGAAAGGTTTCTGTCTGTGAGGCCTTGTGAGATTTCTTGCTGCATCTTACCAAATTTGCCTCACTAACAACATACCTCACTCCTATGACACCATTTTCATTTGATTTTAGCCTCATTTTGACACTTGACATGTCTGGAACAACTCGCCATTGCCGGGATATCCTGGAATGACCTGGCATCCCTGGGATACTGATGCCATCCTTAAAAGCCCATTGTGTGCATGGACAAGTACTATCAGTCCAAAACCACCCTGTGCCCATACCTGGCATTTGCCCTGGATAGAACCAAGACAGGAAAATGAATGTCCCACTTTCCTGGTGGGGACCTTGAGGCCCTGGTGGACAGCCTGCTGCAGAGCCGGGACAATTGCCATACTCCAGAACCAGCAAAGTGGGCCGTAACATTAGAACATGCCAGCGAGGGTGTCACTTTGGTCAACACAGTCTCAACTGTCTAGAGGAATGTATAGTAATGACCTTCTCTACTCTGCCAGCCCAAGTACCACTGTCCTGCAACTATCTTTTACCAAGGCTTATGCTTTACCACTCTCAATGTTGCCTGCAACATCAGTTGCCAGGCAGAGTCACCCAGTCCAATCCTTGATACCACTATTCCTGCATTCCCATCTGTGCTATCTTATCATGTGTTTGGGAGAGCTCCCCACTTTCACCAAAACCAACAACTGTGTCACCCACTGCCATCATCCTTAAACCTGCCTCTGTCTAGGGGGAGAATGACCTTCAATAAAGCCTGTAAGATTCAGCTCAACAAAGACTTGACATCAAGCAAACACAAAAGCAGCAACAACGTTAAAAAGGATGATGAACAGTACAGAAGCAAGATGCAAGTTACATACAATATGAAGTCCTTAGGGTGTTGTTGAGGTGTACGTTTTTAACATGAGACCAATTTTGCTTAGTTGGTGTCTTAAATTGTCAGCAGAGGTGTATATTGCAGATAGCCTTTTTAATTTCTCAAAGTCCTGATGTTGCTGTTCAATCAGTACTGACAGCAGTTTCCTCCATGAAAGACAAAGTGAACACTTTCTTCAGCTAATTCCAGTTCTGCAGTCAAGGCTTCATCTGCTTTGCACAAACAACTCCTGGAAGTGTAAACCTGTTTCGCGAATTCTTTCAGTCGAAGTTACATTTTTTATGTTTACTAATTCTGAGAGAACTTCCACCGCCAATATGTGAACATTCCCATAATGTGTCACAACCCACAGAGATAGTGCACTGGAAATCAACACCTACTTATTTCAGATGAATGACAAATGGTAAGATTTAATGAAACTATATGAATTACAATTTGCCTCTGACTGCAACTTGGGATAAATGCAAGCCACACCAGATTTCTTCACTAACAATACAAATTACCGCAACACTCTTAATTCAAACAAGAAAATAAAAGAACTGAATACTAATTTATGTAACTTAAGCTTTACCCTTTTTAAAATTCCCACAGGCAGACATATATTTAAAGAAAGATAAACAGAAAAAAACACGAATGTTATGAGGGAAAGGAAGAAAAACAACACTTAACGTAACACTTCTCTATCACCAATCCAAAATCACAATTTTTTTGTGAAGGATTGATTCCACAATCTTTTTCCTTTCTTCAGCGATGCCTCGAAAATGTCTGCACAGCGATGATCGGTCTTTGGTTGAGGGTTGCTTGGTTGGATTTCAGATTTTTCTGATTGTCTTTGGGCTTTAAAACTATTACTTTCAGCCTTTCTGAATTTAATTATTCCCACTCATTCAATTTTACAGAGAAAGGGTGACATGGCACCACAGTGGTTAACACTGCTGCCTCACAATGCCAGAGTGTTATGACACGAGGGTAAACACTCCTGCTTCATTTAAACCAGCAACACTGAAAATATTTATCCTGTGCAGTAATCTGTGAAAATTTGAGAGTCTAAAGAACTATTTGAAGTAAAAGTTAACAATGTTATTTCTTAAACTATAACAGAGAATGAGTAACTAACAATTATTTACAACTCATTCCTCTAACCTGTCTTTTACCTTCCCCTTCTACAATACAAGTCTGATAAAACTCCCGATTAAAATTTACAAAACAAAACTTCTTATCTCAAAACCAGGCAGCTTTCACTTCTTCTCTGTATTCTCGTCTTCTTTTCTTCTTCTTGGGGATTCTGCTTGACAGGTTACTGATTGATGAAGGTACCTTTAAGAGAGCTATTTTTTGGGCATCTTTACATGCTGGTGGCTCAGCAGTTCTCATCCCAACTGTTAAGTTCTCCCTGGTCTTATACCCCCAAAGCATTGGATTATGTCATTGGCTTTTAGGATTGTCAATATACTAAATTCAAATTTGATTGGAATTTGTTATTTTCAGGGTATAATTTAAACTGATTGGCTGTATTTGAATTTGTTTTTCTCATAACAACTCAGCCAGTGCTATCTGTACTGGCCCAAATGTTATATTGTAAAATCTCCAGCACTCGGTGTGCTTGCCAAGTCCTTCACTCTCTTAAAGGTACAGTACACTTCTAAACCTTCATAACACCTCTCCCCTTAAGAAGAAAATGATCCATCATGATGAAAAGATGGCTTCATTTTTCTTTCTATTCTTTGAACACATAAGGAGAAAGTGAGGTCTGCAGATGCTGGAGATCAGAGCTGGAAATGTGTTGCTGGAAAAGCGCAGCAGGTCAGGCAGCATCCAGGGAACAGGAGAATCGACGTTTCGGGCATAAGCCCTTCTTCAGGCTTATGCCCGAAACGTCGATTCTCCTGTTCCCTGGATGCTGCCTGACCTGCTGCGCTTTTCCAGCAACACATTTCCAGCTTTGAACACATAACCCTAACATACAGATAGCTTTAATCTATGTTCACCATAATGTCTTCCCATATACCTCTCTCTCTCTATATATAAAGCATTAAATAAATACAAATCTCATCTAAACTATATCAGCTAAATCCACAGTAATGCATCAGCGATTACATTCTTATGACCTGCAACATGTACAATTTTTAAATTAAAAGTCTGTAACATAAGACTTCAGCGAAATAGTCTCATATTCTTGTCTTTAAAGTGTTCTAAGAATGTACCGGAGTGCGATCTGTGTATACAGTCGTCTCCAACACATTGTTCACGACATACACATTAAAACATTGTAAGGCCAGTACCAAGCTCAGTTGTTGCTTTTCGATCGTGGGGTATTTCCTCTGGTGGATGTTGATCTTCAAAAAGTAAACAACTGGCCCTTCAATCACATCCTCATCTTCCTATAGGAGTATAGCTCCAACTCCAATGTCACTAGCACCGGTGGCAACTTTAAAAGATTCTGAGAAGTTTGGTGTAGCTAAAACTGGTTTGGTAGTTAATATGGCTTTCAAATGATTGAATGCCTCCTGGCATTGTTCTGTACACCAAAAGTTTGTGTTCTTCTTCAGCAAATCGGTTAATGATGCCACTACACTGCTGAAGTATGGAACAAAGCTGTGATAGAGTCTGCTGAGTCCTAAGAATCAAAGCACTTCTTTTTTCGAGGTTGTTGTGGAAATTCCTCGATGGCCTTAGTCTTTGCGTCCTGTGAGGACAACCTTCCATGATCAATGTTATGTCCCAAGAATGTCACCTTTGCTTTCGTGAATTCAGTTTTATTTAAGTTTATCACCAGGTTTGCTTCTCGTAGTTGTTCAAAGAGCTCTGCCAACTGTACCATGTGATCTTTCCAGGACTTACTAAAGATCACTACATCGTCCAAATAGACTCACAGTTTGTTAACCCAGCCACAACTCTGTTCATGAGTCTTTGGAATGTGGCGGGTGCATTCTTCATTCCAAAGGGCATCACTTTAAATTGACATAGCCCATTTGGGGTTACAAACACAGAATTTTTTTCCACCATCTCTAATAAAGGTACCTGCTGTTGTGGTTCTGTTCGCCGAGCTGGGAATTTGTGTTGCAGACGTTTCGTCCCCTGTCTAGGTAGAGAACAGAGAACAGAGAACAGCCAGGGAATTCCTAGAGGCATAGCACTCATCCACAGAATCAATCAATAAGCAGACAGGGGACAAAACGTCTGCAACACAAATTCCCAGCTCGGCGAACAGAACCACAACAACGAGCACCCGAGCTACAAATCTTCTCACAAACTTTGAAAAGTACCTGCCAGTAACCATGCATTAAGTCTAACTTGGTGATGTAATTGGCTTGTCCGACTCTCCCGATAGAGTCCACCAATCTAGGAATTGGATATGAGTCTGATTTTATAATGGCGTTGACCTTCTGATAATCCACACAGAATTATTGAGTCCCGTCTGACTTGAAAACTAAGACGATCGGCAAACTCCGCTCCCTCTGGCTTAGTTCGATGATGTCCTTGTCGAGCATATCCATTTCCATCTGGACTATCTGGCCTTGAAGGGATTAAGCCAATAGGGGTATTGTTTTATTGGAGCAGTATTCCCTTCATCTACTTCATGTACAATAGCATTAGTCCTCCCCATCAGATTCTTACATATGTCCTTATACTCTGGTAACAAATCTTTCAATTGCGTTCTCTGCTCCTGAGACAGGTAGCTTACTAATCTATCCCACTCTTCAAGGACTTCTTTATTTTTTAATCTATTTTGAGGCGCACCAAAATCCAGATTATCTGGATTTGATTCCACACTCTGCGGGGCAGTAACTAACACTTGTTTTTCCAGTACTTTCTCTCTGGTGTAATACGGTTTCATCATGTTCACATGACATACTCGATACCATTTTTTCAATCTGGCATCTTTACTAGATAGTTCACTTGACTGAACTTCTCAATTTGATAGGGACCACTAAACTTTGAAGGGATCTCCTATTTCTGGTAACAGTGCTAACACGTCATCCCCTTGGGAAAACGTCCGAGTCTCAGAGTTTTTATCTGCGACCTACTTCATTCTATACTGTGCCCTCTTTCGGTGCTGTTTAGCTAATTCACCTGCTCGATTTAATCTCTCCTTCACCTCCGATATATAATCTAAGTGTGAGATCTCTGACTTTGGTCCTGTCAATTTTACTTTAATTAATTTAAAAGGGCCTCTCACTTCATGAACAAATTCTAACTCAAAGGGAGTGAATTGAGTTTGTTTGGGGCATCTCTAATGGCAAACAATACGAATGGGATACCTTTATCCCAATCATTCAGATAATCCTGACAGTATGCTCACAACATGGTCTTCAAGGTCTGATGCCACCTTTGTGAAGCTCCCTGGGATTCAGGATGATACGCACTGGATTTAAAGTGCTATATAACTAAGCTATCCATAACCTCCTTAAACAGCTTAGCAGTAAAACTTGACCCTTGATGCGCCTGAGTCTCTCTGAGTAGCCCATACCATGTGAAAAAAGCTACTAACTCCTCTACTATCCTTTTTGCCTTGATACTCTGTAATGAAATTGCCTCCGGAAATCTGGTAGACACATCCATTATGGTTAACACTTACTGGTTCCCACTTTTAGTTCTCAGGAGGGGTCCTACACAATCAATTGCAACCCACGTGCAATGTTCTTCGAATGTGGGAACTAGCAACAAAGGTGCTGGTTTTATTACCACCTGTGACTTGCCTACCATTGGGCATGTATGACAGGTATGGCAGAATGTGCATTCCAGGCCAGTAAAAATGTTTTTGTACCTTCACCTGAGGCACCCTAGGTGACCTCCTACAGGTAGTTCATGTGCTACCTGTAACACCTCCTGTCTGTATGCTACCGGCAACACAATCTGGTGCACTTTGGCCCATTTCTCCTCTGCACTAACCTGCCGTGGTCTCCATTTCCATCTTAGGATTCTATCTTTCAGATAATAACCCTCCAGAATACTCATTGTCTCCTTTCCAGAATATGCATCCACATATATATCTTTTATCATCTTGTCTTGGTGTTGCTAATCCCTTAGCCTTTCAGGAATAAACACGTCTGTCTGACCCTCTGCCGGTTCAGGTTTTTCCTGCACCATTACGTTAAACAGGGTTAACTGAACCTCAACTCCTTCATCTTTCTCTTTACTTTTCATTTTGTGCTGTGACTTTTGACAGTGGGATCTGGTTACCACATAGTTTGAAAAATACCAGGATATTTCTGTTTTAACTCCTCAGTTTCTAGGTCTTCCTTGGATTTGTCCACAACAAGAGGTGTCTCTCCCACCTTGGATCCTACCAAGTTACTCCCAAGAACAAACTGATTTCCTGGAACTGACTCTCTGTCAATCATTCCCACTATAACGTCCCCACTCTTGAGTTGGCACTCCAAGTTGATCCTACATAAGGGAATGCTAAATTTCTGTCCATCTATCCCACAAATTACCACACTCTCGGGTAATAGATCAGAAAGGATGCACGTTCGCTCATCCCTTACTATCAGTGACTGGTTAGATCCTGTGTTTCTGAAAATTATAACTTGTTGTCATTCTCTCCCTGTTCTGTCTGAGTGAACTTTACCCACAGAGGCAAATTCTTTGTTGAGATCAGGTACTAACCCCATACCCAGCCCCTGCCTAGGCTGTGCACTCCCCTGCAACTCCTCAGCTCTTCCTGGGGTCTCCTTCACTACCTTCACTAATGCCACTGGCTTAGCTTCTTTTACCACATCTTTTCTCATAGTGCCTTTCTTTAATGACCATCACAGTGGAAAAACCTGAGGCCTTTCACCTCCTTTCCACCCTCTTGGGCTTCCTTTTTATCCTGTGGTAAATTTTTATCAGTGCTCTCTACTCGGTTTTAATAGTGTTGGATTTCCCCATCTCTCAACTTGTATTCCTCATAGGATGAATTTCTGGCCAGAGGCTTGCCTTATGCACCAACACGTACTCATCTGTTAATTCTGCTGCCCTTCTCACTTGCTGAACTTTCTGTTCCTCAATGTGAATTCTTACCATCTCTGGAAGTGAGTTTTTAAACTCCTCCAGCTGAATAATCTCTCTTAGAGCCTCAAAGGTCTTATCTACTTTCAAAGCATGCATCCATTGATCAAAATGACTATTTTTAATTCTTTCAAACTCAACATGTGTTTGACCCGGTCCCTTCTTTGTGTTTCTGAATTGCTGTCTATATGCTTCTGGTACCAATTCATAAGCACTTAAAATAGCCTGTATAACCTTTTCATAATCTCTTGATACCTCATCTGACAGTGCAGCAAATACCTTATTAGCTCTGCCTACCAGTTTAGTCTAAACTAGCAATACCCATAAATTCTTGAACCACTCCATCTGCTTTGCCAATTTTTCAAATGAAATCAAGAAGGCTTTCTCATCAAAATGCGGCAGAATTTTGACATATTTGAATATATCACTACCTTCTTTTTTAATCTCCATCCTGCTAACTTGACTTTGCTGACTAAATCGCAACTTCTAAAGTTCAAATTCTCTCTCTTTTTGTCTCTCCCTTTAACATAGATAGAACATAGAAAAGTAAAGCACAGAACATGTTCTTTGGCCCATGATATTGTGCTGAAGTTTAATCCTAATGTAAAATATAATAACTTAACCTACGCACCCCTCAACTCACTGCTATCCGTGTGCATGTCCAGCAGTCTCTTAAATGTCCCCAATGACTCTGCTTCCACCACCACAGCTGACAACGCGTTCCATTCATTCACAACTCTCCGCGTAAAGAACCTACCTCTGACGTCTCCTTTATACCTTCCTCCTAATATCTTCAAACTATGACTCCTCGAACCAGTCAGTCCTGCCCTGGGGAAAAGTCTCTGGTTATTGACTCTATCTATTCCTCTCATTATTTTGTACACCTTGATCAGGTCTCCTCTCTTCCTCCTTCTCTCCAGAGAGAAAGGTCCGAGCTTATTCAACCTTTCTTCATAAGGCAATCCCTCCAGTCCAGGCAGCATCTTGGTAAACCTTCTTTGCATCCTTTCCAAAGATACAGCCTCTGTATCTTTCCTATAGTAGGGCGACCAGAATGGGACACAGTATTCCAAGTGTGGTCTCACCAGGGACTTGCAGAGCTACAGCAAAACCTCGCAGCTCTTAAACTCAATCCCCCTGTTAATGAAAGCCAAAACACCATATGCTTTCTTAACAACCTAATCCACTTGGGTGGCAACTTTGAGGGATCTATGTACTAACACACCCAGATCCCTCTGTTCCTCCACACTGCCAAGAATCTTGTCTTTAATCCTATATTCAGCACCCACCATCCAAGTCATTTATAAAAACTACAAAGAGCAGAAGTCCAAGAACAGAGCCCTGCGGGACCCCACTCAACACTGATCTCCAGGCAGAATACTTTCCATCTACAACCACTCTCTGCCATCTGTCAGCCAGCCAATTCTGAAGCCAGACAGCCAAATCTCCCCGTATCCCATACTTTCTGACTTTATAAATGAGCCTACCATGGGGAACCTTATCAAATGCCTTGATGAAGTCCATATACACCACATCCACTGCTCGACCGTTATCAACCTGTCTTGATACCTCCTCAAAGAACTCAATAAGATTTGTGAGGCATGACCTGCCCCTCACAAAGCCATGCTGACTGCCTTTAATCACACTATGCTTTGCCAAATAGTCATAAATCCTATCCCTCAGAATTCTTTCCAAAACTTTACTGACCACAGATGTAAGACTGGCTGGTCTGTAATTGCCAGGGATTTTCCTATTACCCTTCTTGAAAAGAGGAACAACATTCGCCTCCTTCCAATCCTCCGGTACGACTTCTGTGGAGAGTGAGGAGGCAAAGATCCTCGCCAGCGGCTTAGCACCCTCCTTTCTCACTTCCCGGAGCAGCCTAGGATAAATCTGGTCTGGCCCTGGGGACTTATCAATCTTAATGTTTTCCAAAATTTCTAGCACATCAACTTCATCAATCTTGATCTGGTCAAGACTGTATCCCAGCTCCTCTAAGTTTTCATTTACAACAAGTTCCCTTTCCTTGGTGAAAACTGAAGCAAAAAACTCATTTAGGGCTTCCCCTATCTGCTCAGATTCCACGCACATGTTCCCTCCGCTATCCCTGATTGGTCCTACCTTTCTTCTCTTTCTCCTTGCTCAGCTAAGAGCCTTCTCGCTCTCTTTTCCCTCTCTTTCTCGTTCTCTGTTTCTTCTCTCTCTCTTTTTCTTTCTCTCTCCCTTTACTTATCTTCTAACTCTGTTTTCCTCAATTATAATTTAAATTTTTCTCCCTCTACTGCACTTGTCTGTTTCTCTGATACATCTAAGTGTTTGAGTAATCCCTTTACAATTTCAGCTTTTGTCCTTGGTTAAACCCAAATCTAACTTCTTTGCTAACTCTAAATGTATGGCCTTTTTCTTTCCTTCTAAACTTTCTTGGCAAATTTGAGAATCATCTTCAAATCCCAGAACCCCTTCAGCAATTTTAAGAGCCATTTCTCTGACTTTTAATTTAATCAATCACAAGTCACCGAAATTAAACAAATTGTCTCACCTACATTTTATTTAACGATCTAGGACACTAACCTGCAGGTGTTTAAATCTTCTGGGATTTTTTGTACCCCCAAATCTATTCAAATCTGTCTATACCAATTCAAATCCCAGACCTTAGCCCCCAAACTGTTATGGAACAGGGTAAATCCTCCAGCACAATTTAAACCAGCAACACTGAAACAATTTATCCTGTGCAGTAATTTGTGAACATTTGAAAGTCCAAAAACTATTTGAAGTAAACATTAACAACTTTATATCTTAAAGTATAACAGAGAATGATTAACCACCAACTACTTACAACTCCTCTCTCTAACCTATCTTTTACCTTCATTTTCCACAGTACTAGTCTGACAAAACCCCCAATTAAGATTTACAAAACAAAACTTCTTATCTCAAAACCAGGCAGCTTTCACTTCTTCTCTGTATTCTCGTCTTCTTTTCTTCTTCTTGGGGATTCTGCTTGACAGGTTACTGATTGATGAAGGTACCTTTAAGAGAGCTATTTTTTGGGCATCTTTACATGCTGGTGGCTCAGCAGTTCTCCTTCCAACTGTTCAATTTTCCCTGTTCTTATACCCCCAAAGCATCCAAATGAGTCATTGGCTTTTAAGGTTGTCAATATACTAAATTCAAATTTGATTGGAATTTGTTATTTTTGGGGTATAGTTTAAACTGATTGGCCAAATTCAAATTTGTTTTTGTCTCATAGCAACTCAGCCAGTGTTATCTGTTCTGAGCCAGACGCTTTATTGTAAAATCTCCAGCACTCGGTTTGCTTGCCAAGTCCTTCACTCTCTTAAAGGTACAGTACTCTTCGACATCTTCAAAAGACAGGGACCTGGATTTGATTCAAGCATTGGGATTCCAACTTTCTGTGTGGAGTTTACACATTCTCTCTGTGTTTGCGTGGGTTTCTGCTGGGCATGCTGGTTCCTTCCCACAGTTCAAAGATTCCTGATGAAGGGCTTATGCCCGAAACATTGACCCTCCTGCTCCTCGGATGCTGCCTGACCTGCCGTGCTTTTCCAGCATCTGCAGTCCTCACTTTCTCCCAGTTCAAAGATTACAGGTTAGGTGGATTGGCCATGGTAAACTGCCCAGCGGTGAGCAGGGATGTGTAGGATAGGTGGATTAGCCATGGTAAATGTGGAGCTATAGGGATAGAGTGGGTCTGAGGTGTGATGTTCTTCAGAGGGTTAGTGCAGACTTGTTAGGCCAACTGGCTTCTTGCTGCACTCAATGAGAGAGAGAAAAACTGAAGCAGTTAACTTTTTGAAGTCTTCTTTCTTCTCTCTGTTTCACCCCCCTTGCAGAGCCAGTGACCAGCCATAGGGTTGTTGCTATGCTGAGTACTCCCTAGATCTACAACCTCTAGTACCAATTGAAAAGCCAATCAAAAGGCTTTATCTAGACTGTGTTGCCATCCACACACACACACATAAACACACGTATACTCACACACACAAACACACATATCCTCACACACACACAACACACGCATATACACACACACACAAATACATGTACACACACCACACACGCAAAAAAGCACATACACGCACACACACACCCATGCAAATTCACTTTGCCTAACTTTACTGTATATTCATCTGTTTGCTCTATTTGCTTTGCAAACTGCTTTTTATTGCCCATTTTAGTTTAAAGCAAAGTCCATTTTTCCTCAAACTCAATCCATGGTGCAAAACTATAAAAAAAATTGTGGCCAGATCAAAATCAGAGGTGAATGTGTTTTCATGCCTCACAGCAGTAACTTTTGAGAAAAAGTTAATTTCAATTCAAATTTGCTCTGTTTATTCAACACGGGTTTCATGATGCTTGCCTAACTTGTGTGGTCAGATGCTTGCCATGGCCATTTTAGTTCAAGGGTTTTTGTTTAAAATGTTTTTGTTTTTTTTTGAAACTGTTTCAGTCCATAAAAGCTGCAGGTATTAAAATCAGACAATGGAATTCAAAATCAATAGTCCATATTTTATTACCATTGTGACAGAACTTTGAGATGATACATCAGACATGCAGGAAACTAAACACAAGGCAGATGGTCCAATAAACCATTCAGGGAATTGACTTCACTGATGCAGCATCACCAGGAAATGAGGACAAACGGATGGATGGATAGTCACAAGACCAGCTGGGAAATTGGATAGCCAAATGTGCCTCAAGGGCAACACAATATTGTTAGTTGAAAGTAATTAGGTAAGCAAAAAAGACAGTAACTGTCATGCATAAAAAAATATAACAGATAATTTACACATGGTTAGAAGTCTTGATTGTGGACTGATGCAGCCTAGCTCAAGAGTTGCTGAAGACAAGTAGATTACAGGGTGCTTATGAAATTGTCAATTTCATGAGGGCTCAGAGATTTCTAGATTGCTTCTGCCGAGCCAAGTGTGGTTCGATCAGAGCAAACTCTGCTACACGTTATCCAAAAGAGAATTCAGTGACTGTGAAGGTGGTCTGCACTTCGAACCTAGCCATTTATCAGTGTTAGTCCCTCCAGTAAAAGCCATCCTAATTCAGTCTAATATCACAGAATAATTCCATAGGGATAGAAAGCTGGATGAATATTTAATTTTGTCTAGGCACAACTGTGGCTGATGCATAGTTTACAGATCCTGCATGAGGAGGGGGGTAGATTGCTCTCCAAGGCAGCCCCTGACATCCAAAGGCAATGATTACAAAGAACAGATGAATTAGGAGCAGAGTAAATCTTTCAGTTCCAGTGAACCTCCTAATAAGATTGTTACTGGTCCGATCATGACCTCAACTCCACTCTCCAATCTGCTCCTTAATACCATTGCCTCTCCTGTCTGTCAAGTAACAGACTATCTTTGCCTTATTCAATGATATATACATTCCATATATATTCCACTCCATTTAACACTGGATTTACGTTCCTAAACTCTTACTCCACATGTTTTACTGATTTTTTTGAAATCTGTAACAGGACTCCCAGATCCTTCTTTATTACATAGTTTGTCAATTTCCCTTCTCTTAAGTAGTGCACTACTTTCTGATTCTTCCTGCCAACGTGGGCAACTTTTACACACCGAGGCTGGTGTGTGTCTGCAATAGGCTGCCAGAGGAAGTAGTGGAAGCGAGTACAATTTTGTCATTTAAGAAACATTTAGACAGGTACATGGGTAGGATTAGTATGGAGGGATATGGACCAAACACAGGCAAATGGGACTAGTTTAAATTGTGAAAACTGGGCGGCTTGGGTAACATTAGATTACCTACAGTGTGGAAACAGGCCCTTCAGCCCAAGCAGTCCACACCGACCCTCCAAATTGTAACCCACCCAGACCCATTTCCCTCTGACTAATGCTCCTAACACTAGGGGCAATTTAGCATGGCCAATTCACCTAACCTGCACATCTTTGGACAATGGGAGGAAACTGGAGCACCTGGAGGAAACCCACACAGACGTGGGGAGAATGTGCAAACTCCACACAGGCAGTTGCCCAAGGCTGGAATTGATCCGAGGACTCTGGTGCTATGAGGCAACAATGCTAACCACTTAGCCACCATGCCGCCCTGGGTAAATTTGGCTGAAGGGCCTGTTACCATGCTGTAGACCTCAATGACTTTATGACTCTATGCATACTCCTTGGCATGAATTTTCATGGAATTTGGGAACCTTTGTAGATGGAGATTGATGATGGTTTGGACCTGATTTTGGGATTCCTAACCCATGGATCCTAGAGCATGGATCAATTCAAGTCACATGCCTGCACTCCATGTCTGGTTGACTCAATCAGAGATAGGCATGTCCTGGATTGATTGCAGTTTTGACTCATTATGCACTGTTTGGCTGAGAGTACCCAGTATGTGGTAAGTTGTTGGAACATCTGAGCCCTAGGGCTGTAAGTCCTGAAGCACCCAACTTGTGCTCATCTGCTGTTGACTAGAGCCCATCAGTTTGCTGGATGCTTCCATAGATGACTATATAATGCAATGTAATGCTGTAATTATTGATACTTACACTTAGATGTCTTGTATGACATCCATCCCCATTGTGTGGCTCAGGTATGGCAGAGCGAACATGGTTTTGAGAAAGGGTAACTATGTTTGGTTAACCTTTTTTTAAGCCATGTTCTCTATGCCATACATGAGCCACACAATGGGAATGGATGCATTGCATTATATAGTCATTTATGCAAACATCCAGCAAACTGATGGGCTCTTGTTGAGCACAAGTTGGGTGCTTCAGGACTTACAGTCCCCAAATGTGAGTAGATAAACAACAGAGGCAGCAGTGAATTGCTGTGGTATTCAGCAAAGCTGCAATACAGATCATTATAATGCACAGTGAATGCTGACTGCCAGCACAGTGCTGGCCCTGTTTCTCTAACCTAACCAAAGGCTCAGGACACACACCTTGATCACTGAGACTGAAATTGATTGATTGGATTGAGGAGTAGAACCAGATTGCGCGTTGCAATCTCAGGACACCTCTGGATGATTTGATCACACTTGCTGATAAACTAATGAATTATTTCAGCTCAAAACATCTATTATGCAGCTACATCTATTCTGAGCTACAGAAATCACAGAGATCAGCAAAATGTTAAAAGCTCAGGCAACAGGGTGGCATTTCTCTAGGGGATCAATAATCAGAAGTAAATAAACATTTATAAAACAACAGACAGTTACTGTCATCAACAGCACATGCTTTGTAGTCCTTCTCCACTTCAAACTAAAACTTTCTTCGGAGAGAATCAATGGGAATAATTTGTATAAAATTGATTTCTTTAAATTAAGACTTCAGAACCTTACTAATCGCATTAAACATCACATTACTCAACAATTCTAGCTTTTGAGTTCTTTTATTTTCGAGCAGTGTAAAAAAATGAGGCAGCTAAGCAAAATTATAATTAAAAATCACAGAACGTGCTGACCAATTTGAGAAAGATATATGATCTTCAGTTGGTCATCTCAATGCTGGCATTCACATTCCTGAGGAAGAGCTTATGCTCGAAACATCGACTCTCCTGTTCCTCCAATGCTGCCTGAGCGACTGTGCTTTTCCAGCCCCACACCTTTTGACCCTGATCTCCAGCATCTGCAGTCCTCACTTTCTCCCATCTCAATGTTGAGTCAAGATGGATTTAAAATTCCTAACCAGAAACTGTAGTGCTGTATCATTAAATTCCATTGGGCTTCTTTGCAAAAATTATAACAGGCCTGGAATGGAACTGTGAGCCTAATATCAAGATGTTGTATTGAAATGGCAAGCGACCAGAGAATCAGAATCTTGCTCATGTGTAGGGCAGAGGTATTTTACAAAGACGCTTTGTCCCCCCACCAATGTAGAGGAGACCATATTGTGAACAGCAAGTGAAGGAGTGTAGATTGCAAGAAGTGCCAAAAAATCACGACTTCACTTGGGAGGATTGTTTAAGACTTTGGACAATGAGGAGGGAGGAGGTTAAAGGCAAGTGTTAGACTTCCTGAAATTCAATGTGAAGGGGAGATGAGGTCCTGGGGATATTAGAGAAGTTGACCAGGATATTGTGAAGGAAATTGCCCTTTCAAGATGCTGATGGGGGTTGAAAGAGGGAAAATGTGTTTGCTGGTGCCATCATGCTAAACTTCCAGAAATAGCATAGGATGATTCATTGAATACAGAGGCAGTTGAAAACAATGAGAACTCCATCATGATTCTCCGAGTGTGCGAAAGGGGCAGAAGTGTGGAAAATGGATCAGGCATTAATAAGGGCCCTGTCAATCACAATGGGATATCATTTTTGGTCCGGGGTAAAAAAGATACCTCAGCGGCACTGTGTTTTATTGGAACTGATGTGAAAGAAGTGAAGAAACTGTGAGAATGGACCAAAGAGTATGAGCAAGTATATTTGAGGTAACTGTGGGAGTCATGAAGGGCAGTGTCAGAGATGGACCGGGTCAAGGTGAGAAAAAGGTGGGAATTGGAAGCAAGGTTGATGATTTTTTCCAGTTCCATATCAATGTTGAAAGCTGCATTGGTTTGCAGTTCCCTGGTGATCCAGTGGTTAGGATTTGGTGCTTTCACTGCCGCGACCCCGGTTTGATTTCTGGTCAGGGAAGTTGCATTTTGGGGTGGCGCGGTGGCTCAGTGGTTAGCATGGCTGCCTCACAACGCCAGGAACCCAGGTTCAATTCCAACCTTGGGCAACTGACTGTGTGGAGTTTGCACATTCTTCCCATGTCTGAGTGGGTTTCCTCTGGGTGCTCCGGTTTCCCCCCACAATCCAAAGATGTGCAGGTTAGGTGAATTGGTCATGCTGAATTGCCCACAGTGTTAGGTGCATTAGTCCGGGGTAAATAGAGGGGAATGGGTCTGGTTGGTGTGGAATTGTTGGGCTGAAGGACCTGTTTCCATACTGTAGGGAATCTAATCTAAATGATTCATTTGTGAATCTGTTGAACAAGAAGTTGTTGGATGAGCTCAATGAGGACCAGACCCAAGGAATGTTCATCAAACCCCACAGAAAGACAGGCGTCATGAGGAGCTCTGTAGAAACTATCAAAACATCTTTTATTTGAGGGAAAAGAGACAAGTTAAAGAAGAAGTTTTTCAAGGACAGAATAATCTGAATCAGGCAGAGGATGGTGGTGCTGGTAGAGATTTGTTGGACTCCTCTTCAAGTGGAGAGCTCTCAGGTAGGCTGGAATTGTAGCGGCATTGGGCTTCCATAATGAAGAGGCGCTAGACAGAGTCAGGAAACCAGAAACTGATGAACGAATTCCAAATGCTGGAAGGTTCCCAAATGTAGATTGAAAGAGATTGGACAAGAGAAGAGAAAATAGACACAAGATAAGAAGAACTAATTTCAGTGGGGCAGGAAAAGGAGGAAATGATGGGTCTATTAGTACTTGTGTGAATGTTGGGAAGGAATCTGTCAGGCTTGACGGGATTTAAGGTGGAAAGCTGTGGAGCGCAGATTGCTAGAGGAAAGAAGTCAGTAATAGTTTGGAGCAGATTGATATATGCTGCTGGTATCAAAGTCCAAGGAGACATTCCTGACAGTTGCTGCTCAGCCTCTATAAAGCAGAGATCAGTTATTGTATGACACCCCAATGGTTTTGCAACAAAACTAGATGAACTTATGAAGAACAGTGAGTAGTTAAAGAGAAGTGTGATTAGTTCAGTGGGGTGTAAGTGTGTGTGGCAATTATGTCTAGACCCTAGATATCTAGACATCTAAACCCTGGAATGTTGACCAGCCAATCCTGCCCTTCTCTCAACCAAGATTGTATAATAGTTATGACATTGCAGTTCCATGTACTAATCCAGGCTCTGTCTCATCTGATTTACCTGTTATCCTCCTTACTTTAAATAAATACACTTCAGACTGCCGGACCCGTTGTGGTCATTTACCTGTCCCTTTCTTTTCTTCCTTAGAGACTTGACTTAACCTCTACTTTATAATGATTCGACATGTTCCATCAATCAAAAGAGACAAAGTGTTTCCACATCTGCATGGCCTGCTCATTTGGGGCTGACCAGTTTAGCTCCCCAAGTGTGTGCCCTGTGCCGAGAGTAGCTAATCTGTCAGATATTGCAGAAACTATAGCTGAAATCACAAGTAGTGCCAGCTGCTGACTGTCACAATGTATATGATTGAACTCTTGCTCAGTGCAGCTAAATAGCTGGCCTGTTGTTTTCGCAATGTTACTCCTAAATACCAGTGACAAATTCTGACATGTCGTTTTGTAGCATGCAGTGCCTTTTGTCCTCTTTGTAAATAACCTAGGGCCCGATGGGTTTACATCAAGTTTCTTATTCATTGGCTTCAAATAATTGGCAGCTAGAAGATAAGTTTTGTTTTAAATAAAAAAAAAGAACTGCAGATGCTGGAGAACTGAAACAAAAGTATAAATTGCTAGAGAAACTTAGCAGATCTGGCAGCATCTGTGAAGTGGAAGCAGAGTTAATGTTTCAGGTCCAGTGACTCATCTGAAGTAATTCTGCTTTCCACAAATGCTGCCAGACCTGCTGAGTTTCTCCAGAAATTTATTTTGCAATTCATCTTAATTTGCTGGCTGAAATGAAAATATAATGACCACAATTATATTGTACACTCTTTACAAATGTAATGAATGCTTCACTTCATTAGGCTTATGATGCTAAATACATTCAGAAGTATTGTATCAGTGCAACACTTCTTATGTTAATGAAGCATATTCAAGATGTTGCTGCAACACTCTCAAAAATTGCGAACTACAATATATTTTCAGGTGGAGAATGACCCATGGAAAAATGTGCTATGCTCAGAAAATTGGTGCTAAAGAGTTGGAGTTAGATTTATTCGCAATAAACATAGAAGTTCACAATTATATTTCCATTGTCCTGAGACACATCTCCCAAACTTGGCTGGAATGTTATGAAGGTGTAGAGATGTACTGCACCTTTAAGAGAGTTGAAGGACTTAGCAAGCACACAGAATACTGGAAAATTTAAAATGTAACATTTGGTTGAACAGCTAGATCAGTTGGGTTGCCTGGATACAAAAATAAATTCAAATTCAACCAATCAGTTTAAATTATACCCCAAGATACCAAGGATCAATCAAGTTTGAATTTGGTATTTTGACAATATTAACACTAATATAACAATCCCATGTTTTGGGGTTAACTGGAAAAAATGGAACAGTCAAGGGAGACCTGCCAGTCACAACATATACAGACTGCCCACAGAATAGCTCTCTTAAAGGTACCTTTATCCATCAATCACCAGTGAAACAGGATCCTTAAGAAGAAAAGAAGACAGAACAAAATACAGAGGACTGGTTTTGCAATGTGATTTTTTTTGGTAAATTGTAATTGGGATTTTTTATCAGACCAGTATTGTAGAAGGGAATGTAAAAGTAGGAGAAAGGAGTTGTAAGTAGTTGTTAGTTAATTATTCTCTGTTAGACTTCTAATAAAAATGATTAATTTTAACTTTAAATAGTGACTTCTGGGATTGTTCTTTGCCTCTTGAATTTTAACAGATTGCAGCATGGGTTAAACCATTTCTGTGTTGCAGGTTTAAATTAACAGTGGGGCGGTTCACCCTGTGTCGTAACAGGAAAGACACAAATATGCATTGCTGAGAAATCCAAATAAAAGGTGGACACTGCAAAAATGTTTCCTGGAATATCACTGTTTATTTGGTTTTGTCTTCATGCTTCAGTCTGTCGCAGTTTTTATCTCGAGGCAGTGCTTAAGATTCTGCTTTGACTGCAACAACAGGGCACAAAAGAATGTATTGACTTGCTAAGCAATGAACTATTAGTCTCTATAGAAGTGAATAATAGGAATAGTTGAGTCTTTGTGCTTCTTAAGCTGTTGCTGTTTTCTTTTCCTGTCAGCCTTTCAAGCAATCTTGGATAATTGAGACAATATTTATCCTCTGGGCTCTCTACTGCCTCAATACCCCGACTGAGCTTTGTCACGGCAGAGCCTAGATTGCACGTGGGGTTTACAGGAAAATAGGAGCAGGAGTAGGTCATTCATCCCTTCAAGCCTGTTCTGCCATACAGTGAGATCTTAGCTGATCTGTGACCTAACTCCATACGCTTGCCTTTCTCACGTCACTTAACACCTTCTCATGACAAAAAAATTGTCTATCTCAGATTTAAAATTAACAAATGATCTAGCATCCCTGTCATTTGTGGAAAAGAGTTCTCAGCATCTACCATCCTTTGTGTGCAGAAATGCTTCCTAACATCTCACCTGAATGATCTGGCCCCGATTCTCAGTCTGTGTCGTGTAGTTCTAGAATTTCTAAACAGCAGAAATTGTTTATGTTTATTTATCCTCTGCTTTTCCTGTTATTATTTTGAAGACGACAATCAGATCCCTCCATGCCCCTCTCAATTCTTGAGCAAGCAAGTCTAATTTGTGTCATCTCTCCTCATCACTTAGCCCCTGAAATCTAGGTATCATTTTTGTAAACCTACATTGTACTCCCTCCAAGATGAATATATCCATCCTATGGTATGGTGCCCAGATCTGCTCACAGCACTCCAAGTGTGTTTGAACCAGAGTTTTGTAGAACTGCAGTGTAACCTCTGTATCCTTGAACTCCAGTCCTCTTGATAGGAAGGTCAGCATTCCATGAGATTTCTTGATTATTTTCTGGAACTATTCAGGACATTTTTAAAGATCAATAGATTTCTCTCTTTGGAGATCCACTGTATTTAGCGTCATACCAATTGGAAAGTATCCTGATTTATCATTTTGGTCCCAAATGGATAATTTCACGTTTGCTTTCATTTCCATCTGCCACGGTTTTGCCCATTTATAGTTTATCATTATACCTTTGTAATTTTATGCTATCTGAGGTCAGTGAGAACTGCAGATGCTGGAAAGTCTAAAAATTGGATAAAGAGTGGAGCTGGAGAAAGCACAGCAGCTTAAGCAGCATTAGAGGAGAATGGGAGTTGATGTTTCAGACTGGAACCTTTCATCACAGCAATCTCCTGCCTGCATCTACCTACTGCCATCACATCCACCTTTCCCCCAGCCCCACCCCCTTCCTCTATGTATTTCGCAGCCCCCTTACCTCTCCTCCAGTCCTGGTGAAAGGTTCTGACCTGAAACGTCAACTCCCCTTCTCCTCTGATGCCTGCTGGACCTCCTGTATTTTGTCCAGCTCCACTCTTTATCCATATTAATGTCATCTACACTGTCAACAATGCCACCAAACTTGGTGTCATCAGCAAATTTGGATATATGACTTTCTATGTCATTATCTAATTAGTCAATAAATAATGCAAATAATTGAGGCCTTATCACTGATCCTTGTGAGATTTTGCAGTAACATCATCCTTCAGTCTGAGTTTTCACACTCCATGTATTATGATTTTTCTCTATCTTCTTCCAGCCATGAAAAAAAAAGACTTTGGCACAAAACAGCTCAATGCGCACTGATTTTCACTTCATCTAATATTTTCTTGGCTTTCTAATATGACACTAGAAATCTACACAACAACTCTATAATAACAGCAATATAATGGCTCATCAATGGCATCATTTTGGCTGCTAGCATTGGCAGGAACATATGATAATGAACTTTTGATCCAGTGGCAAACCAATGTCAGAATTTACACCATGTCCAAACCACCTCTTTTAATTGATTTAACTCAATAGGTTAAATCGCTTACTAATACTCTTATATTTTATGTCCATTTTATATCCAACATGAAGCATAATAACCCAAAGCTGACAAGAGTATTGGAACCCTGAGCATTCATCAGCAGGAAGGCATATAAACAGAGGTGATAGCCCCATGGTATAGTTGCTCGATAATTAATCTAGAGACCCAGGTATTGTTCTTGGGACCTGGGTTCAAATCCCACTTGGGTGATGAAAAACAAGGTGGAGCGTCTGATGATGACCATGTTGGGGGAGAAGCCCATCTGGATCACTAATGTCGCTTAGGGAAAGTAAATGCCATGCTTTGCTGGTCTGGCCCACATGTGGGTCCAGACCCACAGCAACTTGGTTGACCCCTAATTACCCTCTGGGAAATTAAAGATTGGTAATAAATGTTTCCCTAGCCAGTGATGCCCACATACTATGAATGAATTTAGAAACACTCTCAATACAGATCTGCTTCAATATTGCTCCTCTGGAGAGTACATGGAGACAAGGAGGGAAGAATTTACCCAAAGCACACCAAATCCTGATGGTCACCTATGTGTGCACCTGTATCAAGTTTTGTGTAGACCCATGGTACACAAACACCACGTGTCATTAAGTGATGAGGTTCTGCCTGGCCCCAATGTTGTGAAAGTTAACTCTTGCCAGGATTCTGATGATGTCACCGGAGTATTAATCTAGAGGCCCAGAATAATGAGTTCAAATCTCACTCTGGCAGCTGAAGAAATTCAAAATCAACAAATTAATAAATCTCAATTAAAATGATAACCTCAATCAATCTTGATCATTAAGTTAACAAGTTCTGGAGATTTCCTCCCTACCACCTGAAGAGTCAACCAGGAAGCTAGCTCCACAAATATTGATTCCTTCTTAGCTATTTAATACTCCAAGGAGCATCCAGTGGCTGAAGAAGACTTCCATCCCCTCACTCAGACAGATGATCCCCTTCAGAGAGCCATTGGTTTGGGATCACAAGTAAGTCAAAATCCAAGATGCAGGATGTGGGCGGCATGGTGGCACAGTGGTTAGCACTGCTGCCTCACAGCGCCAGTTACCCGGGTTCAGTTCCCGCCTCAGGCGACTGACTGTGTGGAGTTTGCACGTTCTCCCCGTGTCTGCGTGGGTTTCCTCCGGGTGCTCCGGTTTCCTCCCACAGTCCAAAGATGTGCAGGTCAGGTGAATTGGCCATGCTAAATTACCCGTAGTGTTAGGTAAGGGGTAAATGTAGGGGTATGGGTGGGTTGCGCTTCGGTGGGGCGGTGTGGACTTGTTGGGCCGAAGGGCCTGTTTCCACACTGTAAGTAATCTAATCTAATCTAACCAAGTGTTGGATCTGTTGCAGTTGAGATGTGTGTGACCAGGGATATTGGGCAGCTCTCGATCAAGTGTCACGTGAGAAGGGAGTACTCTGGGTGGAGAAGACCTTGGGGAGTGGTCTTTAAGGAGAAGGAGTGGTCCTTGGAGAGGCTTCATCCTCCAGCTTTTCCTGCTGAAGAGTAACCTGCAGAGCATCTACCACAACCCTCCAATCCCAGGCTCACCTATCTTTGGCCACAAAATTAAGACAATGTGGAAAGTACCTCTTCAGTGGCCAATTCACAGCCAATTAAAGGCCTTAATAGTATGAGGTGATGCAACTTGGAAGGTAAGGTACAGGTGGAAATGGCAGAATCCTTGGGAGTATTGATATGTAGAGGGACCTGTGTCTGCAAGTCCACAGATCACTGAAGGTGAGAGCACAGTTGCTAAAGTAGTAAAAAAGGTCGAATGCATGTTTGCCTTCATTCGAAGAGGCAATGAGTATAAGGATAAGACTACTTATGCTGCAGCTTTATGGAGCTTTAGTTAGTCCACATTTGGAATATTGTGTACAGTTCTGGTCACCACACTAGCAGAGGACGTGGATGGTTTGCAGACGGTACAGGATGTTGCCTGGTATGGGGGATTATAGCAATGAAGAAAGTTTGGATAGACTGGGTTTGTTTTCACTAGAACGCAGGATGTTGAGAGTTGACCTGACAGAAGTTTATAAGATTGTGAATGGCATGAATAGAGTGGAAAGTATGAGTTTTTTCTTAATCAGGGTGGAGGGGTTAAATACTAGGATACACAAGTTCAGGGTGCAGGGAGGAAGTTTAAAAGAGATGTGCGAGGCAAGTATTTTTCAAATAAAGGGTGGTGAGTGTGTCTGTATCGTGTTGCCACAGGAGGTGGTGGAAACAGACACAACAGCAGCATTCAAACAACACCTGGACGAATACATGAATAGGAAGGGAATAGAGGGATATGGATCCTGTAAGTGAAGACAGGTTTGGTATGGAAGGGCAAAATGTATAAGTGTAGGCTTGGAGGGCCTAAGGGTTTGTTCCTGTGCTGAATTGTTCTTTGTTATTGTTCTTCATTCAGTGGTATAATGGTCGGCAGTCCCTTTAGGGAAGGAAATCTGCCCATATCACCTGGTCCGCCCTACATGAGACTTTAGATTCACAGTGATGTGGTTGACTCTTGACTTCCCTTTAAAATGGCATAGCAAGCCACTCAGATGTATCAAACCACTAAACAGTAAAGCTAAAGTCACCATAGTCTTAGCAGTTCATGCGGTTGCTCTCTGATAAGAAAGAGACTGGTGGCAACGTTAACCTGAGGGTCACCACACCCCAGGTGAAGGGAGAGTTTGAAAAGGAGATTCCTTCATGGCAACCTCAGCTGTTACAAGGATTGAACCCATGTTATTGGTGTCCCAAACCAGCTATCCAGCCAACTGAGCTGACTGACCCTCTATCAAGCCACTGGCAAAAAAAAATTGAATAAACATGAAAATAGGTTATTCATCCAGCAGTGATCAACACACCAGAAATGACATCGGCACACCCAGTTCAGTCAACTCTTCTAAGCCATACTGAATAAACCATAAAGTAATCTTTTGGATATCTGGTCTGGATACAGCATACTTTTCTTTCCCATAGACTGATTGATTTTTATAATGATGTCCAATCTGTTACAGCAGCTTAAGGCTCCAGGAGTAAGTTAAACAGTTATCACAGAATTGTAGGAAAATGGTTAAGTTCTATATGGTAAAAATGGAATTGTATGCATCATTAGTGATATTGAGATACACTTAAGAACAAACCACCAAGTTTGTAAGGTTCTAAGTATGTTGTCTCCTGTCTATTGCAGTGTAAGTAGTTAATAAAAGGTTGCTATTTACCAGTCTGAGCACAGATACGCCTCTCTCTCCAACTATTGTATGATCTCACACCAGAGTTTTGCAGGGAGAGTGGTAGCAGCTGCAGTTGAAGGAAAGTAAATATACAGGAAGGAAATTGTGAAGAAGAAAGGTAACATAGGTTATGTATTGATTGCAAACATATTCCATTTTTTATTCACTTGTGTGACATAGGCATCATTGGCTGGGCCGGCATTTATTGCAACTATAGTTATGAGATCACAGAAGAGATTTAGGAATATCATTGTTGTGTTTACCGGTGGAAAAGAAAGCAATTAAAATATCAAGCATTGCAAGAACAACTTGCTTATAAATAGTAAAAGAAGATATTTTGATACTTGTCCATTTTTAGATTTCCTGTTTCAAAATAAAGACTAGAAAGTGAGATTAGGCTGGATGGGTCCTTCGCAACTGGCAAGGGCATCAAAATGGCCTCTTTTCATGTAGCAAATAACTATTATTTTATGAATATCATTATTGGATATCCAGCATAGTTCTACGAGCTTAATAGATACCTGAACAATGAAGAGGGAGCCTATGCTTAGGAATTTAAATGTTCTTTTGATAGCCAATCGTGTGATAAGAGAAATTATTAATGTCACTCAGACCCCTTTTCCAAACTTGAGAAATGGTTTCTTAATATAATTTTTACAACTTTTATGGTGAATATTTAACAAGGCACTTGAACAAACCTTCTGGAATTTGTCAGAATGTCTTTCAGGTATCCTCAATCAACATTTTCATTTGCAGCAAGTTCTACAGAATGGGTTTTCTTAGACAATTAAGAGACAAAAGGTAATAATTACAAACAACGTATTTATTTAAATTTAAAATTGCAGTTTCAATGTCACTTTGTCAGTTTCTAAGTTGAATGAGGGATGATTAACATTTTCCTGCAATGTCATTGTCCTCTTTTCGAGTAAATTTAATTGAGCTGAGCCAAATGAAATTTAATTAAATATGAACTGAAGGGTATGCATTGGGAAGAAACTAATCCTGGGATGTATTATTAAACAAACCACATTTTTCCAGTATTATAGCTCTGAAGTATTGTTATATTTTATATAATATCTGAAATTCTATTAGTGCATTTTGAAGATACAGTGAGTAGGTGCTGCAGCTATTACAGAAAAAAAGAACAGTCAAATATTGGCAAGAAGCCTCATGAGGGTGAGGAAGGTGGGGAGAGGGAGGGGTAACTAGAAAATTCTTGGGCAGGATATTGTAATAACTCAGGAAGCCCAACTGAAAAGGAAAATCATTTATTGCTGAACACTAAAATAAAGTCATGACTTGTGGCATACAAAAGCTTGTCCGAATTCAGGACTGACAGTTCTGCAGAACCATCACTGGGTCTGCTTTTTTAAAATATGCATCCAGAAATGGGTATTACACATGATCAAATGGCTTTCCCAGCACCAAATCACCATGACTGTTTTTTTCATTTTTAACTATCTACCAGTACATCATCCATATAGCTAATTAGATATTTACAAGCAAAGCCAGGAAATACAAACCTTCAAAAGTGAGGGAGCGGTAGGGAAAATGGGAAGGGGCTAAATCAAAATGGAACTAGAGGGGGATAATAAAGCACTGTATATACCTTGAGGTACCTACCTCTCTCTGAAGGTAACAAGAGCATTCATGGACACTCTGTGCTCCCTCTCCAATGACACCTGGCTGAGTCTGCTTTATCTTTTTATATCTAGAAAAAGTCTTTCAAAGAACCAAATGGTTTTCCCACCACCAATTCATTGTGACCTTTTTTACCTTCTTAGCTATTAACCACCACCAGTCAATTCATCCAATTGTAACTGATATTTAATTTCTAATTGTAGCCAGTTATACATTAATATGCAGAGCCCATTGCAAGCAAACCATCAAAAGTGAAGGGCTGGCTCTGTTTTTTTAAAACATGTTTGATCAACCTGTTCATAGATGTTATTACACACCTTTGGAGCAGTTAGGCTTGAACCTAGGCCTCTTGGCTCTGAGCTTGGGAGACTATCACTGCACCCAAAAGACTGTCCACCCACCGGCCGACTGGTGCCCGTGCCTCCCCCCCGGAGGTCAACCTGGCGCCTGATTCCTGAAGAAGGGCTTATGCCCGAAACATCGATTCTCCTGCTCCTTGAATGCTGCCTGGCCTGCTGTGTTTTTCCAGCACCACATTTTTCAACTCTGGCCTCCAGCATCCGCAGTCCTCACTTTCTCCTAGACTATCACTGCACCATAAGGTCCCTCTGGGTCTGTTTTGTTTTAATATATTTCAAAGGGCTGCTAAGCACAACTGGGTCTGCATTTCTTTATGGCAATTAATGCTTCATCAACTGTCAGTTTTAAATTTAAGATGTTTGCTTGTCAAAGTTATTCAGGGATGTGGTCATTTTCCCTGTTCAGAGATGTTATTACACACCTCTATAGCAAGATGGGTCTTGAAGCCAGGTCTCCAGATTAAGAGGCATGAGCACTACCACTGCAGCATTTGTGCTATTTTGTTCTATTTTTCTCTCTTCTATCCAGAGGGTTATCACACACAATGGACGACCAAATTTATCACCAAATGCAAGGTGATTCTTGTTGTGTTTTCTTGTGTTTTTTCAACTCACCACCAGCAGTAAATAATCCATGTAGCCAATTAAATATGTGCATGCAATGCCCTTTAAGGAAAATGCTATCCATCAAATGTGAGGGGGAAGTAGGAAGAGCAGGGAGGGACTAAATGAAAATGGAGTTGGAGGGCCAAAATAAAGCTTTGTATGTTCTGGGGTGTCTACCTCTCTCTAAAGGATCTACATCATAAATTAGAAAAGAATTGTTTAACCTGTTCAGAGATATTTTGCCCACCTCTGGAACAAGTGCGACCTGAATTTGGGCGTTGTGGTCCAGAGTAGGGACACTAAAAACTGCTGCGTAAGAGAGCCCCAGGTATACTTTTCTTTATATAATCTAAGTTTCCAATCAACCTGTTCCAAGATGTTATTACACACTTCTTAAGCAGGTGGGACTTGAACCTGGACTTTCTGGTCTAGGGTAGGAACACTACCACTGTGCCACAAGAAAGTCCCGGGGTCTACGGTTTTTTATAAAAGCTACTTTTCTAATTCATCTGTTCAGATGATTTATTCCACACATCTGGAGCAGGTGGGATTTGAACCCAGGCCTCTTGATCCATGGCTAGGGACACTACCCCTATGTGACAAAGGGCTCAGGTGATGAGTTCCAGCTGGACAGGCCATTGCCTACTACAAGGAACCCATACACAAAGAGCTCCACAGGGAGATTAATTGGTCATCTCCAAGGGCCTGTCGAGTTGAATTTGATTTATTTTCTTTCTTTGTCGTTATAAATTTAAAACATGTACAGTAGTTTCACTCCTAACTAATAATCTGGCAGTTTTGGGCATCCTTAAAATGTTTATGGTACATCACAGGTTTGATTACGTATTCTGCTTGTGCAAAATACATGAGGAATGCTACACCATAAAGATCCACTTCTGCTTGGGTGTGTGTTGCTTTTACAGGTTTACAGTAAGAGGAAAGGTTTAGAGGGACATGGGCCAAATGCTGGCAAATGGGATTAGGTCAGATTGGGAATTTGGCCAGTGTGGATGAGCTGGATTGAAGGGTCCATTTCCATGCTGTATGACTCCATGACTGTATAATCGAGCACCAAAGGTAGGTTTTAGGATCAATCTGATACTATTTGTAGCCTGGGCAGGACTGCTTCTAGCACAAACATTTATTTTGATTTTAAATAAATTTCTGAAGTGCTCCTTCCTTATCATTTAGGAAAAGCATGGATTTGCATTTGGGGGGCGTTAATCTTTTCAGAGTCGAGAGAGATTTTAAAGTGCAGCACAGACGTTACATTACTTGTGTAGTCGCTGTTCTTAGATAAGCCAAGATAGTAGTCAATGTGTAGGGAGTAAAATCCTAGAAAGAACAAATGCAGTGTTATTAGAGAAAAGAATGCTGGCCAGAACACTGGGAGAAAATCCCTTCACTTTCTCTAATGGGGCTACAGGATATTTTAAGTTTATCTGAAGCCTTGCTGTAATGTTATCTCAGAAAGATGATATTCAGCAGCAAAACACTGAAACATGAAAGTAGACTGTACTTGCTCAAATCTTGGCTTGTTGCTTGAAATTGTCAATTTTCACTTGGAATGTTATGATTCCTGTAGCAGCAGAACCAAATACATTCCAGCAAAAACATTCTAAATATATGCATTTCTGCGAATTTCTAATGCATGGAATTAATATTCTTAGGTCTTATTCCTCCATAAATTCATATTGGTGTGTTTTATAAACCTTGACATTGCAATAATGTATCAAAAAGATAAAATACATTAGGCAAGCTAAATATTTTAGAACATAGAACATTACAGCACAGTACAGGCCCTTCAGCCCTCGATGTTGCGCCCACCTGTCACACCAATCTGAAGCCCATCTAACCTACACTATTTCATGTACGTCCATTTGCTTGTCCAATGACGACTTAAATGTACTTAAAGTTGGCGAATCTACTACCGTTGCAGGCAAAACATTCCATACTCTTGTTATTGTCATTTTAATGCTGTGATGTCAGTGATTCCATATAATGTTTGGATTTATCCATCATTAGCTTCATTTATTTATCCAAATTGATGTTAGCCATGAAATACTGTGATTTTCAAGAGTATTTCCATGGTCAGTGGTACCTTTTCATTTTATGATTTGCAAGGTAGGAAAGGATTAAGTCGCTTTGAGCGTATAATGCTTCCATTAAAGTCAAGCAGTTATTTTTGTTCCAAGGAAGCCATTAATGCCAAACAATGGTCCTTCCTCTTGATGCCTGGGAATGCTAATATGGGGAAAGTGCTTCAACCAATTCAATCTATCTCCATTACCGTGTCATTTTATGACATACTGCAGCATGAAGAAATAGACAAACAGGATCAACCAAGTTTGAGAGAAATTGAATGCACAATGTGTCAGCAAGTTTATAAACGTACATCCAATTATGTGTTTAATACATGCACTTTAAACAATATTAACTTCAAGTCAAGTGAAACTGGTATTCTCTGTTTTTGTTTTAAATTGCTGCTGTTTTGCAGATCTTAATTTATTTATGTTCTTTACACCTCATGTGCAGAGAATATTAGATCAATGTTTGGAAATAGGTGAGAGGTAATGAAGAAATTACCAACAATGCGTATACATTAAGAGATTAAATCTCTGTGCTAGAATTCAAACACATATTCCATGTCTGGGTTGAACAAAACAAAAATAATCTTTTTCATAAAGTGCAGTTCATTCTTTATAAACAAGTGCTTCTGCATGTGGAAACAACAATTTAACATTTTTCCCTTCTGTACCCACAAGATATGACAATGTCAGGATGTTTAACAATTCTTTATAACTGTATGGTTTTGATAAGTCAGTTCAGGTGGCTAGTTGGGAATGTTAATAGCAGCTTAATTTTAGTATATACTGTATTTGCACTTTTCCATCCTGGGTCCCTGGCAGCCTCTGAACAAGAACTATCCACTTCTACAGTAAAAAATGAAATCATCCCAGGCCTTAGATTTTTGGAGAGGTCAAGGTCAGATGAAGAGGATTTATGATCAATTTCAGTTACATGCTCATCCTCATTAAAAACTAAATGGTTTTCTAATGCTTAAGTATTTTTGACTTGGAAATGTAAAGCTCATTTGACAGGGGAAAGGATACATTTTATTTGCCGATCTCATCCTTTTTTATTGAAGGGAAATTTTCAGCCCTTTAAAGTTATTTGAATAGTTTTTTTCTAAGCAATTGATGTGACTGCATTAAAGTTGCTTCTCCATGGAGAAATACTTTCTCATTGAACTTACTTACTCAAGATCTAACTTAAAAGCACCCTTTCTGTTAAGAGGCTTAATAGTACAGTGCATAATACAAGACTTGGAATTCTTTGACATTTATATTTATCAGTTAGTGACAGAAATGTGATACATATTTTGAAGGAGAAAGTAAATGTTTCACACCTATTAAATATAAGGGTGTTCAAACATGCCTTTCGCCTAAGTTTGAGGTCAATTCAAAAGATGGTTTAAGCTGCTATTGGAACTTCTACATTTCTGAGTATTATCATTCACTATGTCTCCAGCAAATTGACTTAGGGTTGGCTCTGTTTCAAAGTCTGGTGATAGCTTAGCTCCAGGTCGAGCTGGCACTTAATCTTACGTTAAATAATCAATTAATTTCCCTGCCAAAATGAAAAAAAAAGGAAGAGTTGAGCTTACTCCGGACTTCAGTGAACTTCTTCGGCTCTGGCCCAGTGGATTTTCAAAGGAATACAGAAGCAGGACACTGGATTATGGAAATGCTTTAACGAAATGAAGCATGAAAAGCTTTGTGAGCTCTGAATAATCTCTCCAGCTCTGTTTGAAGCCATCATCCATGTGACAGTTAGGTATGATCTATAGACAGCAACTTGGAAAATCTACTGCTTTTCAGTGACTCTTCTAATAGATCATCATTTGAAGAATTGAGAGAGGGAAATGCACAGACAAAGGAGTTCCCAAATTAATCCATTTTCTGTGGAGAGTTTGCTGACTTGTCAAGATGCCTATAAGAGACAGTATCTTTGCCTCTACAATCCCAAGGTTTGGAAGGACAACATTGTACAGGATGTGTAATTTCTATCCTGTCTTATTGAAAGCAAATGTTGATTGAGAGAAAGATTATGTTCAGTCATGGTATTCTTTGTGGATGAATGATTGACTGCATGACCATTTAGGAGAGAATGATCAGCATCTTTGAACATCAACAAGAAGTTTGTCTTTCATTTTAGTCATTCTGGAAACTGAAATCACAACATTTGGTGATTTTCAGTTGCTATTTTTTTGTATTCAGTTTTTCCAAATAATATTCATTTTAATATACCTTTTCATATGCAATACTTTCCTGCTACTTTATTGTCAGTAGTGCTGTCACTTGAATGAAAATATAACCAATTTTAAGATATTGAAGATCTGTGGCAACTAATGGAAGAAGAGAACATGGAACTCTGTCAATATCTTAAAATTCTTTCTTCGCCTAATGACATTGTAAGCTATAACATTTTCTTCATCTTCTAGGTTTTTTTGTTGCATGTAAAAGAGGTTTCACATTTGCCTATGTAAAAATAGGAAACATATTTGAAAGTTATTAACTCAATGTACAGCACTAAGTCATTTGAAATGACAAGGTGCCATATGAATTAGGAATATTTTAATTTTCATGCTTTCAAGCTTCATCTCTCTCTCTTTCTTTAATCTCCCCCAAAATAAATCTTCAAGAATTATGCGCTCCTGCAATTATAGCTTTTGCATTACTATTTCTTTTTGTTGACAGGTTTGCCTTCAGTTGCTTAGACCTTAATCTGGAAATCCCTCCATAAATCTCTCCCTCTCTTTACTTCAAACTCCTTTAAGTTGGTCCTAAAAACAAACTATTCTGTCTCAATGGCTTGGAATTTGTCACCAGTGGTGAACCGATGGCACTAGCTTTCATCATAATCAGACCAGTCCACAGACTTTCTGAGGGATGTTTGCTGTGGGACTTCCTATGATTAGGAAGCTAATTTTGGCACAGAACCTGCTACTGGGGATTTGAGACTTGCAGTGTTCATCTTCTTCACAAATCAGAGACATACAGAAATTGAACCAGGAAATTAGAACAGTTTAGCTAATATGGACGACATTGTAAAGAGCGAAAGAGCAATGTGATCATGTGATAAAGATCTGAAAGAGGTGGGAAGCTTTCTGTTTAAAATATTTTTTTTACATTGTAAAACTCTCCAACATTAACTAAAACCTGAAGGAATATGATTCCACATTTGGAAAAGTTAATTTTCAGATGAGTTGTTTGGCAGTTATTCAGACTTATTGGATTTCTTTAAATTTATAGCCTGGTGTTTAAGTATCAAGTCTTTCACTGAGGTACCATTGTATCAAAGATTTTGGATGAGTGATGCATATTGGAAATCAAAAGAAGTACTGCTGACACAAACTAAGAATTTTTTGTAATTTGCAACATTGCTGATGTCATTTGAATAACACAATGCACAATGGCTGATTAATTTTACTTCCATCATTGAAACATTATTAATTTTACTTCCATCATTTTTGATATGGAGGTATACGGGGCAAAAAGCAAAAAAGCAAAATTCAAGACAGCAATTGTGCAGGGCTTTTGTTTTGCAGAAACACATGAATTTTGACTTAGTTCCATGAGAGACATTATCTTGGAAGTGTCATGGTGTGATAATGACGCTATTATTTCAGAACCAAAATTATAGCATAATGACTTAAAGAAATTTGAATTGTTTTTGTATAATCCCCTAAAGTCAAGCCTTTAGAATACATTCAAACATTGGGGAAAGATAAATGAGTTAGTGATATATGCTGTCTTTTTATCGTTAACTATCAACTCTGTCAAATACCTGCAGTAATGGCTTTCAACAGAGAGGGTTTATACAATCATGTAACGACCTTAAACCACCAAATAAAGCTTAAGTAATAGAGAATGATCCTACAATAAAGTGTTTCTCTTTGTGTTCATACAGAAGCTGGAAGCTGAGTTGAATTTGTGCCTGAACTAACCTGAAATTGAATGGTCTTTTGTTGAGATACTTTCAGCAAGGAAATAATGTTGGGTTGCCTATAGGCATGAGCACTGAGAAGGGTTTCTTTCACTAAAATGGATAACAATGTAAGAATGGAAAAGATCATTTTGAATTCATGCAAAGAGCTTTCTGATTCATACTTGGTTAGTTTACTGCATTCATTACTATCAACAAAAAATTCAAATATGTAATATCATCCTTCAAACTCTCTATACAGTTACAGGATTCCAATTTTAAGAATATTATTCTTATAATTTTCATTATGTTTCTCTCATTTTATAGCTGCTTTATTAAACATATTCAATTTTTATGAATGTGATACCATGTGTTAATTGTCTCTCCTTTGATTTCATTTTTATTCATGTTGCTATACCTGTAGCAAAGTTGAAACTGTCAAAGGAACACTTTGTTTTCTCTCATGCCCTGTTTCTCGATCATAATGCATAGATTAACAACTTAAAATCATTACATTGAGGATGTAGTCTTTTTTGAAATGTTAGTCCAATGAAATAGACTCAATACATTCACCACATTAACCTAACATTGTCAAATCTAAGGTGCAGCATAAACTCATACTTTCTTCTTGTACGGATATCATTTGAGTATCTTGTAAGATAAAATGAATGGGAGAGTTAAGTCTCATAACATCTCTGCACTTGGTGCTGTGGCATGATTTCTGGGTGTTGGGATCAATGTTTTTTGGTGTCCTTCTCAAACAAGTAGGCACTTGGGATCATTTGGAGTTATGGGCTAATTTTCAGCATTCAGCCACATAGACCACAATAGTCACTATTTTTATTGATTCAGTTTTTAACCAAATTTGTCAGGGTCTCTTGCTGAGAGGATCTTCCTGACTTTCAGGGAGTCCACAACCAAGGGTCATGGTCTAAAAATATAGAGTAGGCCATTTAGGACAGAAATTAGGAAAGTTTTCTCCACTCAGAGAGTGGTGAGACTGTTGAATTCTCTCCAACAGAAAGTGGTTGAGACCAAAGCATTCTCCAGAAGGAATGAGATATAATTCTTAGGGCTAAAGTGATCAAAAGGTATGGGGAGAAAGGAGCAACAATATACTGAATTGGATGATCAGCCATGATCATTTTGAATGGCAGATCAGGCTGGAAGGGCTGAATGATTTAATCCTGCTTGTTTTTTCCATGTTTCTATGTCTAAAAGATATCCACGACATTGAAGGGTAATAAACTCTGGGACTGGCTCATTTCATGGACAAACGTCATTTTGTATTGAATCGGTAACACTTCAGTTATTTAATCAACTCTTTTGCCATTTTTATGTTGAGTCTGTGACTTTGTGACAATTCTTCTATATGTCTTTGCTTCCAATGCCATTATTACAGCCATTAGGACTCAATAATGAGAACTTACCTGATAAACCAAATCCTCATTCTGGGAAACAGGCATGGATACTGCTCCAATGTAACTCTCCTATCATGAACAAACTGGATGAGCTAATGAGAAATGGGGTCTGGGGCCAATCTCTCGAGTGCATGGATCCATGGGTAATGATTCTGTGAATAACAATGAATGAGTGTAAGTATTTTCCTTCCTTTATAATGATACTACATTTGAAATGGTTCATAATGGGCTGACAATTCAATAGTTCCTCTATTTGTTCAAGACTTCAGAGAAACTACATACAGTCTCACTGATCAGTTTATATATTATGAGTCAAAATATTTTAATTTCCTGTAATCACTATTGCATTCCTTGTTTCAAAACTCATTTTAATACTTGAACCTGATTTTACAGCAGCAAATAAATTTCGCCTCATCATCATGTCATGTGTGGCACTCTGAATAAATCAGTGAAACATTTCAATTCTAACTATAATTAAACAGTTTGATTGAAATGGAACTGATTAGGTTTCTTCCATTCTGAACAGCTAATAATGTTGTGACAAAATGCGCTCTTAGAACCCACGAGATTCCTGGTTCAAGATGTGTCGAGAGACAAACGGCCATAAAGTGGAATTGAAACGCGACTCCCTCTAAGAAACTATTCCCTTTCAAAACCCGATGTTTCCAAAGTAGCAGCTTCCAGGCTCCTTGATATAACACTTGATGTTGATAATTTTGGTTTGACCAGGGAAGATCTTTTTGTTTTGCATCCCAGGGAGACACAAGAATATTTGTCTTTGGGAAGTCTAGTCTATTGTCGAGTCCAGTCTTCAGGTTAGAAGAGATCAATTTTTTTATGAAGGAAGGAATGCCAATTTTGGAGAAAATTCCAAACTTAACTTATCAATGAACTCAAAACCCTTTTACCTTGGGCGATCTCTCAGGATTGAATTGCTTCTACTCTGGTTTATTGTGTTCTGAGATGGCTGCTAAGTCCAATGCCTGATCTGCAGAAACTATCACATGCTGCGCTGTTGTTGCTTCAGAGAATGAACAGATGAGATAGAGTCATAAAGTTGTAGAGTCATACAACATGGAAACAAAGCCTTTGATCCAATAGGTCCAGGCAGAAACAATCCCAAATTAAACTGGACCCACCTGATTGTGCTTGGCCTATATCTCTCCAAACATTCCTTATTCATGTACATCTAGAAATAAGCCTGAATCTTAGAAGCAGCTGAAAGATCCATGCTACTCTCAGTCCACCATTTTAGAAAGTATATTTGAAGGTTAGTGCACACTCTCAGAGCTAGTTCCCACAGAATCAACCACGAGGATGAAGTATCAGGAAGCTGAGAACTTTTAAAACAATTACAACATTGGCTATTGCATTGAAATAAACCCAATGGAGCTCTCTCAGTCTTGGATTAAAACCTTGAGGCTCAAAGATACTCAAATGACTCTGAACCCATACTAATATATGCAAAAACAGAAATTGCTAGAAAACCTCAGCAGGTCTGGCAGCATCTGTGGAGAGAAATCAGAGTGAACATTTCAGGTTGTGTAAACCCTCAGTTTACTTGAACTGAAATGGTAACTCTGATTTCTCTCACAGATGCTGCCAGACCTGCTGAACTTTATCAGCAATTTCTGTTTTCGTTTCTGATTTACAGCATCTGCTGTTCTTTTGGTTTTTATTGCATGCTTAATCAGGATACTATTCATTTAAACTTTGCACCTGCGTCTGTTTGTGTGTGCGTGTTCTTGTGTTTGTGTGGTCTTAAGTGATTACATGAAGGCTGTATGTTTGTGTCTTTATTATTTTACTCAGGGTTACTGGGTAATAAAATTGTTCTCTTTTTGTGATTGACTCCTTACTACTCAGAGTAAAAATATTGAACTATATTTGCATTGGAGAGAGTCTTGCCATGCTAAAAGGAAACTGAACCATTCCTGTAACCAACCGAGGAGTTTGGAAAGACTTCTTGTCCATTTGCAATAATGGGCTGAATTTTACCAAAGATTATGAGTGAGCTATCTTTCACAATTCTCTGTTCTTCAATTCTTTCTGCATTCACTAAACCTCTCTGGCACTGCTCTCACCAGCACTGGATGTATTCTCCATTGCCAGGACTTGCCGGGACTGCAGTTACTAACATTATATTTAAAGTCTAGCTGTGTGCACAGTCAATCACTGCCAGTAATGAATTACTCTTCACAGTGCACATGATAGGAGGGAAATTAATAAGAAAAGCTGTGAGGGCATGTAGGTGGCATGGTGATACTTTACTGCGATTAGTGGCTCACACTCGTAAACATATTACCCACCTTATGGGAAGACCTGCAATCTTCTTCCCAACCTCTCCGCCCCCACCCCCGCTCCTGCCTATCACCCTCACCCTCACCTCCTTCTACCTATCGTATTCCCAGCACCCCTCCCCCAAATCCCCTCCCCCCTACCTTTTATCTCAGCCTGCCTGGCACACCAGCCTCATTCCTGAAGAAGGGCTTATGCCCGAAACATCGATTCTCCTGCTCCTTGGATGCTGCCTGGCCTGCTGTGTTTCTCTAGCATCACATTTTTCAACTCAGTTAGTGTCTTTGACTTACTGCGCCCTGACTGCTGGCAGTCCCATTGACCTCATTGAGGACTAATTGCCATTGGACTTTGAAGCATGGTCATTTGCTTGAAGCATGTTCAGTGTGTTTGCCATAAAAACAATTGGCACATACTGTTGGTGTGATATTGAATTGGCACTGTGCTGTCAAACAGCATGTTGGCCTCCGTGACTGATCACTGCTATCCAATGTGACAAGTGGTCTGGCTTTGTGTCAATGCTAAGTGGCAGGGCAAAACAAAGATACAGCATATCTGTGGGATTGGAGTGATGCAACAATGTGCGAAAAGGCAAGATATGGTACGGCAGAGCTGCTGTAGCATTCGGGTAGATGCAGTGTCAGTGCGTTCTAAGAGAGCAAGCTATGAACTCTGAGATGCACTCTGCTCCAATCCATGAGGTGGGTGCCTGTCTCTATACTCAAGGGTGACTGGAAGCATACGCATGACATCGAACATTTCTTCCGCCGCCTCTGCCTCCGAGCTTACTTTTACAATCAGGACTCCCGCCCGCCTTCCAAGGACCCCTTCACACGCCTCCAACACACTCCATCCACCTGGACACCTCGCGCTGGCCTGTTACCCGCCCTCGACCTCTTCATTTCCAACTGCCGCTGAGACATTAACCACCTCAACCTGTCTACGCCCCTCCCCCACTCCAACCTCTCACCCTCACAACGCACAGCCCTCCACTCCCTCTGTTCCAATCCCGATCTCACCATCAAACCAGCAGATAAAGGGGGTGCAGTGGTAGTCTGGCACACTGATCTCTACACTGCTGAAGCCAGACGCCAACTCGAAGACACCACCTCCTACCGCCCCCTTGACCATGACCCCACCCCCCCATCACCAAACCATCATCTCCCAGACCATACAGAACCTTATCACCTTTGGAGATCTCCCACCCACAGCTTCCAATCTCGTAGTCCGGGAACCCCAGACCATCCGATTCTACCTCCTTCCCAAGATCCACAAGACTGACTACCCCATCCGACCCATCGTCTAAGCCTGCTCCTACCCCACCGAACTCATCTCTACCTACCTCTATACTGTCCTATTCCCCCGAGTCCAGAAACTCCCCACATATGTTTGAGACCCCACTCACAGCCTCCACGTTCTCCAAGACTTCCGTTTCCCTGGCCCCCAACACCTCATCTTCACCATGGATATCCAATCCCTCTACACCTCCATCCGCCATGACCTGGGCCTCCAAGCCATCCATTTCTTCCTCTCCTGACGTCCCCAATAGTACCCTTCCACTGACACTCTCATTCGTTTGGCTGAACTGGTCCTCACCCTTAACAATTTCTCCTTCGATTCCTTCCACTTCCTCCAGACGAAAGGGGTAGCCATGGGCACCCGCATGGGCCCCAGGTATGCCTGTCTCTTTGTCGGCTACGTAGAACAGTCCATCCTCAGTAGTTACACCGGCACCACTCCCCACCTCTTCCTCCGCTACATTGATGACTGCATTGGCGCCACCTCGTGCTCCTGAGAGGAGGTTGAGCAATTCATTAACTTCACCAACACATTCCATCCTGACCTTAAATTCACCTGGACCATCTCTGACACCTCCATCCTCTTCCTGGATCTTTCCATTTCCATTAATGCCGACCGACTTGACACTGACATTTCTTACAAACCCACCGACTTCCACAGATACCTGGATTACACCTTTTGCCACCCTACCTCCTGCAAAGTTGTCGTCGTGTATTTCCAATTCCTCCGCCTCCGCCGTATCTGCTCCCAGGAGGACCAGTTCCACCACAGAACACACCAGATGGCCTCCTTCTTTAGAGACCGCAATTTCCCTTCCCACGTGGTTGAAGATGCCCTCCAATGCATCTCAACCAAATCCCGCACCTCCACTCTCAGACCCCACCCATCCAACCGTAACAAGGACAGAAACCCCCCAGTCCTCACTTTCCACCCTACCAACCTTCGCATAACATTTCTGCCACCACCAAACAGATACCACCAGCAGGGATATATTTCCCTTCCCACCCCTTTCCTCTTTCTGCGAAGACCTTTCCCTCCATGACTACCTGATCAGGTCCACGCCCCCCAACAACCCACCCACCCTTCCTGGCACCTTCCCCTGCCACCACAGGAATCGCAAAACCTGTGCCCACACCTCCTCCCTCACCTCCATCCAAGGCCCCAAAGGAGCCTTCCACATCCATCAGTGTTTCACCTGCACATCCACCAATGTCATTTATTGTATCCATTGCTCCCGATGCGGTCTCCTCTACATTGGGGAGGCTAGGCGCCTTCTCGCAGAGCGCTTTAGGGAGCATCTCTGGGACACCTGCACCAATCAACCCCACCACCCCATGGCCCAACAGTTCAACTCCCCCTCACACTCTGCCGAGGACATGCAGGTCCTAGGCCTCCTCCACCTCCACTCCCTCACCACCTGACGCCTGGAGGAAAAATGCCTCATCTTCCACCTCGGAACACTTCAACACCATGGCATCAATGTGGACTTCACCAGTTTCCTCATTTCCCCTCCACCCCGCCTTACCCCAGTACCAAGCTTCCAGCTCAGCACCATCCTCATGACCTGTCCTACCTGCCAACCTTCCTTTCCACCTATCTGCTCCACCCTCCTCTCTGACCTATCACCTTCACCCCCACCCCCATCCACCTATTGTACTCTTTGCTACCTTCTCCCCAGCCCCACTCCCCTCCCATTTATCTCTCCACCCCGGAGGCTCCATGCCTTCATTCCTGATGAAGGGTTTTTGCCTGAAACGTTGATTTTCCTGCTCCTCAGAATGCTGCCTGACCTGCTGTGCTTTTCCAGCACCACTCTAATCTAGACTCTGATTTCCAGCATCTACAGTCCTCACTTTTGCCTAGCAGCATTACAACAGCCCAGTTGTATTAATACTGGACTGTTAGTCCAGGCACCCAGGTAATATTCTGGCGATCTAGGTTCAAATCTCACTGTGGCTGATGGTGGAATTTGAATTCAATAGAAATGTAGAATTAAGAGTTTGATGATAACCATGAACATTGTAAATTGTCAGAAAAAAAGACATCTGGCTCACTTATGGCCATGGGAAGGAAACTGCCATCCTTATCTGGTTAGGATGACATGTGACTGATGAAGGGCTTATGCCTGAAACACCAACTCTCCAGCTTCTCGGATGCTGGCTGACCTGTTGTGCTTTTCCAGTACCACACTTTTCGACTACATGTGGCTGCAGACCCACAGCAATGTGCTAGATTCTTAACTGCCCTCTGGGATAGGCAATAAATGCTGGTCCAGCCAGACATGCCCTCATCCTGTGAATGAAAAAAACTAAATACATGGTCACTTTTCTTTCAATTTTTTTTCTTGTATCCATAACTGATCGAAATCCTTCTTTATATCTTGTTGACAATTTACTTTCCTGTCTACCATTATGCCATGTCTTCACAAGGATTATGTTATGGTTACTCTTACGAATACTGCCATACGAAGATGCATTTGCAACAGGAAGATTTTCCCTTCTTCTCCTGTTCTTGCCATTTACTCAGATCCTGGCAAAGTGTCTTTCAAGATGGAATTGGCTTGATTTGTCATGGTGCTACTGAGCCACTCTTGTCTATGGGTATCAAAGTCCATCACCCAAAGAGCCCTTTTAAGTGGTGTTAGAAGTGGGGAATGCTGATTTATCAGTTGAGATTGGAAGTTGGGAGTATTAGGTGGTAATTAGCGGGGTGTTTTCTTTGACCAGTTCCATGAATCAATAAAGGATATCGAGTCAATATGAGGGCTCCCAAATCACTCTTACCTGACAAATGTGCCAGTGTGTCCCCACCACCTCAGGGCTTGCCTTGTCAGGGAGACAGGATATTCCCAGCAATGATGATTGATTATCTGATTGTGGAGAAAGTGAGGTCTGCAGATGCTGGAGATCAAAGTTGAAACTTTATTGCTGGAACAGCACAGCAGGTCAGGCAGCATCCAGGGAACAGGAGATTCGACGTTTCGGGCACAGGCCCTTCTTCAGGAATGAGTCATTCCTGAAGAAGGGCCTGTGCCCGAAACATCGAATCTCCTGTTCCCTGGATGCTGCCTGACCTGCTGTGCTGTTCCAGCAATAAAGTTTCAACTCATATCTGATTGTATCTCCCAGTTTTGGCTCAAGTCTGCAGTATTAGTGAGGAAGAATTTGAGGAGTTGTCATTTTTGACATGTCCTATGACCTTTTTGATTTTAGATGGTTTGTCCCACTTTATTGTTTTATAGTTACTTATAGTATTTTCATACAATTAAATGGCTTACCAGATCATTCAAGGAGGCAGTTAATAGTCAATTAACTTCTGAGTGGGTGTATTTAGAGTTTAGTAAATGACTTACTAGATCATTCAAGAAGGCTGTTAAGCGTCAATTACTTTCTAAGAGGGCGTAGTTAGAGCTTAATGAATAATTAAAAGGAAATACTACTTCCGGCCCATCAACCATGCCAGTAAGATGGCACTGTTTATCTTCGATGTGGCTAGTGAATTCCTGGGCTGTGTTTTCCTGGCCATTGACAGCAAGCTGAATGGTGGGATGCTGACAAAATGGCAGTCAGGGATGCCAGGAGTGGAGCTGAATCCCTGGCAAAGGTGGGCAACTTGGCATCTTGCAATTTGAACTATGTGACCAATGAAGGGCAACTGCCCACCTGAGCAGATATTTGGCTCACATTGTTTGGGCCTGCTGCCAAATGGAAAGTCTTTCAGGTAAATCTTGGAGGTCACCCTGCAGGTTCTTGTGAACCCTCCTTGAGGGCCCATTGAGGGGCACCCGGGCACCAATGGCTGCCCCTTGCAGCAATATTACAGCTGGTCCTCCATCCTCCACATTACAAAGGCCAGTGGCAGGCTGGAAGACTGCTACACTTTCAAACATAAACAAAAGGATACTAAAAACTTAATAGTGCGGAACACTGAAATGGCAGAGTTGTTAAATCAATACTTTGTCTCAGTTTTCACAGTGGAGGACAATAGTACCATTACTATTGGAACAGGCAAGTCAGAGGCAATAGAAAGGGTAGAACTTAGAACAATCAACATCATTAGGGAAAAAGTACTCAGCAAGCTATTAGGATTGTGGGCAGACAAGTCCCCCAGGGACTGATGGCCTTCATCCTAGAGTATTAAATGAAGTGGTGGTGGAGATAGTGGACCCATTAGTTACAATATTCCAAAACTCCCTGGACAAAGGAAAAGTTCAAGTAGATTAGAAAGATGTTAATGTTATTCAAAAAGGGAGAGAGGAAATATGTGGGATTTATGGACCAGTTAGTTTAACATCTGTTGTTGGGAAAGTGTTAGAATCAATTATCAAGAAAGCAATATCAGGGACATTTGGAAAGTCAAAATGCTATCCATCAGAGTCAGCATGACTTTATGAAAGCAAATCATGTTTGATTAATTTACTAGAGTTATTCAAAGATACAACTAGCAAAGTGGATAATGGGGCTCCTGTAGATGTAGGCAAAAGCGAAGACTGCAGATGCTGGAGATCAGAGTCAAGATTAGAGTGATGCTGAGAAGCACAGCAGGTCAGGCAGCATCCGAGGAGCAGGAAAATTGACGTTTCGGGCAGGAGCCCTTCATCCTGTAGACGTAGAATATCTGGACTTCCAGAAGGCTTTTGATAAGGTGCCACACAAAAGGTTACTTCACAAGGTTGGATCATATGGGATTAGGGGTAATTTATTAGCTTGGATAGATGACTGGCTGATGGACAGAAGACAGAGAGTCGGGATAAATGGGGTTTCTTTCTGGATGGCACAAAGTAACTAGTGGCGCACCACAGTGTTCAATCTTAAGCTACGTACAATCTGCATTAATGACTTGGATACAGGGATAGAAGGCTCAATTGCCAAATTTGTGGATCACACAATCATTGACAGGATGGTAAGTTGCAATGAGGAAATAAAAACTTTACAAATGGATGCAGATAGGTTAGGAGAGTGGGCCAAAATGTGGCAGATGGAGTTTAACATAGATAAATGTGAGGTCATGCACTTTGGCCAGAAAAGTGGGAAAGGCAAAAGTGAGGACTGCAGATGCTGGAAACCAGAGTCTAGATTAGAGTGGTGCTGGAAAAGCACAGCATCTGAGGAGCAGGAAAATAAACGCTTCGGGCAAAAGCCCTTCATCAGTGGGAATACAACCTATTATCTAAATGGAGAGAGACTTCAAGGTGCTCTGGTGCAGAGGGATCTGGGTGTCCTAGTTCATGAGTCACAGAAAACTAGTATGCAGGTACAGCAGTTAAGAAAGAAAGTGAATGGAATGTTGGCTTTGATATCTAAAGGAATAGAATATAAAAGTAAGGAAGTGTTGCTGCAACTATACAAGATATTGATGAGACTGGAGTATTGTGCACAGTTTAGGTCCCCTTATTTGAGGAAAGATGCAGTGACATTGGAGGCAATTCAGAGGAAGTTCACTAGATTGATCCCAGAGGTGAGGAGTTTGTCATATAAAGAGGAATTGAACAGTTTAGTGTTATGGACTAAGCTAGACCACTAAAAACATTCTTAAGCAGACAGTCCAGACCATAACTTTGCAATTTGTTTTGATAAGTATACCGTGAAAATTACCCAGAGTAAGTTAGCTAGGCTGACTACTAGATTTTCAAACAGGCAAAACTTTATTCACAAAATTACACAATGAAACACAAAGAACAGAATAAAGAACCCCTACAGAACTCAATCTACCCAAACTAGACTTAAGTATGCTGTTCCGAATATACACAACAGTCTCATTAAGCAAACTCCCTTTAAAACCCAGCATAAATGGAACACATGCTTACAGGTTGAAGTTGAAGGTCAGCTAGAGAGCTGACCACTCCCCTTTCATTATACAGGTCACTTCTAAAACATGACCACTTTGACTTGAAGTCTCATTTGTTTACATATAAACAAAAAGGCATCTCAAAATCCTTTTCATCTCTGTACCAAATCAGCCTGATCGGAGCCTGGTCTGGTTTGTTACTCCTTTGAAAAAAGTCAAGGACAGAGTCTCCTTGAGCTTTTAGGAAAAAAAACAGACCAGCTTTGTGACATTAGACCTATACTTTCTGGAATGTAGAAGAATGAGGGGAGATCAAATTGGGATATTCAAGATGATAAAAGGTACGGATAAAATAGACGTGAAGCGGATGCTTCCTCTTGTGGGACATTCTAGGATCAGAGGTCACAGTCTCAGGATAAGGTGTAGTAAATTTAAAACAGAGTTGAGGATAAACTGCTTCTGCCAAAGGGTTGTGAATCTGTGGAATTAGCTATCTCAAATTATGATGAATACAGGGACAGTGAGTAATCTTAAGGAGGAATTAGACAGATTTTTAATTGGTAATGAGTTGAAGGGTTATGAGGAGAAGGCAGGAAAATGAGGGTGAGGAACATATCAGCCATGATCGAATGGCGGAGCAGACTTGATGGGCTGAATGACCAAACTCTGCTCCTATATCTTATGAACATGCATCACCAGCTGCCAGCTCTCAACCCCTCCCACTTTCGTTCACATGGGCCTTGCATCCAGGCTCTAGCTTCCGCTAACCTAACTTAACCAGTCTTTGACGGCACGATGCCATCGAGGCATCCTGTTGCTGGTGTTGCCGTCACAATAATTGCCACTATTAGCAGTGCTCTCTACTTAGGCTGGTAGTTCTTGCAAGCAATCTCCATCCTTAATTGGACAGTTGCCATAGCTCCCACTACTTACCATAGCATGATTCACTTTCTACTTTCAACCCCAGTGGTGTGACTTCCACATCAGTGACACAATTCACCTTGTGGTCTCAGAGCTTATTGTGGCTTTCATGCTGAAAGGATGGAGACATTTCTTGTAGCATTACCTCAGAACTTCAGACATCTGATTGTAGAAGAGAGATCACATGTAATAGACATAATCCCTATCTTCTTTCTTGTTTGCTGGAATAGGTTATTCTGAACTTGTCTTTGATATGTGACACTGGGCAGTAGCAGGCTATAGGTAGATTTTTTGAAGGGGGGTCTATGCTTTGAAGCGCTGGAAGCAAGTTTTTATGTTAGCTCTCTCAAATTCTGCTAAGTAATGCAATGAATTCTGACAGAGATGGAAAATTTTCACTAACTGTCTCCACAGAAGTTTTGGATAAAAGTTTTAAATATTTGTGACAAATGTTCAACTTTGTGCTCCTCCCAAATGATTAAAATTTATGTTTACATTCTTAAAAGCAATTATAAATAGCAAAGTATAAATGAGTTTTGATGTAATTAGGTTTAAAATTGAAAGCGTTTTTTTTCCTCATGTGCAGCATCAGCTAAGAATTGTTCCAGTTTGTCTATGGAAAAAGCAAATTTGTTTGATCTTATAGTTAATCAAATGAGGGGTTGGTGATGTGTTTCTGAGGTTTTTAGCTGTTCCTTGTGGAAAGTGTGTGTATCAAGTTTTGTCATATTCGAGATGCTTTGTCTTTGAAATTGCCTTGAGTGACAAAATTATGTTCAGATGATTCACAAACGATACTAAACATAGATGCAATTGGTCCATCCTTAATTCAGCTATTGGAAATGCATGATTAACCCATGAGTATAAGATGGAACATCATGCAGATAGAAGCAACCAATTTATGTATTTTAAGGGTCATAAATATTAAATTTTGCAAGTTTATGGAGAGTTAAGAACTATTTCATTTGTTGATTTATTATTACCTCTATATAGCTTTAAGTTTAACAATAAATTTCAATCTGGACTTTTTACTTGGATCATATGTTTGGTCAGGTTAGCACTTTCCTACTTATTGCAGAAATCAGAATTTTTTACGGTCAGCATCTGGCATGACTGAGCAGTAAAGATTCAATCGTTCACCCTGAATCAGGGTCCATATCATTCATTAGACACAAAACATTTATGTTTTGGTTCATAAGCTAGATGCTGGATTTCATTTTTAATAAATTAGCCTGAGTTTTAGAAGAAGACCAAATAACTATGTTTCTGACATCAATGTGTGCATCACTCATTCACTTAATCAAATTTAAAGCATTCCTGGTGCTGTTGGAGGTGGGCTTTTGAGCAAAAAGACAGTGAACAAATCATTGGTGATGTAGCTGCCTTGAATGTATTGAAACGCAGGCATTTCAGAATGAACACAGGCACACATGAAAAGCAAAAGATAGAAAAAAATGATGAATTGAATTTGTATAGCAATGTTAACATAGCATAAATTCCTATGGCACAACAGAGATAGCTAATCAGGCAAGCAATGTCACTGAGTCAAAGAAATACGAGGTGCTGCATTTTGAGAAGGAAAATCTTAGCAGGACTTATACACTTAATAGTAAGGTTAAAGGAGTATTCCTGAACAAAGAGGCCTTGGAGTGCAGGTTCATAGTTCCTTGAAAGTAGAGTCGCAGGTTGATAGGATAGTGAAGAAGGCATTTGGTATGCTTTCCTTTATTGGTTAGAGTATCGCTTATAGGAGTTGGGAAGTCACGTTGTGGTTGCATAGGACATTGGTTAGGCCATTTTTGGAATATTGCGTGCAATTCTGGTCTCCTTTCAATCGGAAGGATGTTGTGAAACTTGAAAGGGTTCAGAAAAGATTTACAAGGATGTTGCCGGGGTGGAGGATTTGAGTTATGGGGAGAAGTTGAATAGGCTGAGGCTGTTTTCCCTGGAGTGTCGGAGACTAATGGGTGACCTTATAGAGGTTTATAAAATCATGAGGGGCATGGATAGGATAAATAGAAAAAGTATTTTCCCTGGGGTGGGGGAGTCCAGATCTAGAGGGCATAGGTTTAGGGTGAGAGGGGAAAGACATAAAAGAGACCTAAGGGACAATTTTATCACACAGAGGGTGGTATGTGTATGGAGTGAGCTTCCAGAGGAAGTGGTGGAGGTGAGTATGATTGCAACATTTAAAAGGCACCTAGATGAGTATAAGAATAGGAAGGGTTTGGAGGGATATGGGCTGTGTGCTGGCAGGTGGGACTAGATTAGATTGGGATACTTGGTCGGCATGGACGAGTTGGACTGAAGAGTCAGTTTCCGTGCTGTACATCTCCATGGCTCATTGACTAAATGAATATTGGCCTGGTATGTATGGTCATTGGGTGAATGAAAAATGTCAGCCACTCATTACGCTTGCTATTGTCCTCAGATTGTTCCGCTTTTGGACTGCAATTTGCCATCATTAGAAATGAGGAACAGAAGAGCTTTTTAAACTGTGGCCCTTGGAACTGGGAGGAAAAACCACACAACAGTACAGTTCCCTCATTAAACTGATCTAAGAATTCTAATGAGACAAGCATTCTAATCTCGGAAATATAAATGAGAATATTCAATTCAGCACCAAGCTATTTTCAGAAAATGCAATAAAGAGCTGAGATAAGAGAAATAAAAAAAAAAGTGGAAGTTTGATGTAACTTTATTTAAAGCTGCAAGAATAAAAATGAATGAACTTTCAGATTGGGTTCCTGCTTTCCTACTTATTACATAAATCAAAAAGTTTTATGGACAGCATCTGGTATGACTGAGCAGTAAAGACTCAGTTGTTCACCCCAAATCAGGGTACATTTCATTCATTAGACACAAAAGATTCATGTTTTGATTCAAAGACTAAATGCTGGAGAGCTTGTTTGGTGGTAATTCAAGTGAATACACTGTTAAAAATTCAACGTAACTTGAATAGAAAGGCTCTTATCTTTTTGTCATGTTTGGTGGATATCTATTATTTAATACAGCAAATGTCTGTCCTTTGATGTGTTAATGTTGAGTTTCATGTTGAGATCCTAGCATTAGAGGAGCAGGGCAACTCAGAAACTAACTTCCTAATTGCTACATTTAACTGGGATTATGCAGTTGCTGGACACTATTGTCCAATTTGTTCTTCGATAATGTGAGCTGTTGTCTTTATTTTTACAGCAAAATCTGGGTCATTGGAACAGACAGAATTAACTTATTGCCATCATTTAGTCATTCATTGCTACATAAGGAGTACTGTGCTGTTAAAAAGCAGGAAAAAAACTGCTTTATTCATTTCAAAGAAAGTTTCACACTGGCTCTGAAATCCATAATGCACAGCTTGAAATAGCCATAAATGTGACACATTAATAATCTTGAATTAAGATGCATTCTAACTGCATTTTCTACATTGCAGCAATGGCTACACTTTAATAGTATTTAACTGATTGCGAAATGATTTGAGTTGTCTTTCACCCAAGTCTAGATCACTTAAAATACTAAAAATTGTACTGGTAATTTTGTAGATGGATTTGAAAAGGTTTGTTTTCAATTGCATGCACTAAGCACCCATTGCAATTATATTACAAGGACCTTGGAGAGTAAAGTAGGAACTGGTAAGAGACAGACCTTAAACAAGAGTGCCCCTTACGGCCTCTGCTGTAATGTAGGTCCTATATATGTAAGCTGTACATAACTGCAATAATGCAATGAACTTCATATTGCTTACTAAATAAGACCGTTCTAGTTAGAGCATAAAGACGGTTATTTTCATACAAGCTGTTCTACTTGGTGTTGGGGGAACACACACACACTTACAAACACACACCAGCTCACATTCTCCCAAAAGTCAAAGAAACCTACTTCATGAAAAAAATTGTTTTAGCTGCGACTTGTATTAACACTGAAATCACAGTCAGAACAATGTTTCTTCCTCTTGCAAGATCTTTCCCAAGGCTTGAACATGACAGTAGACATTTGGACATAACTGGTAGAATGTTAGTTTAATGTTCAGATGAAATCAAATTGACTCAATGCAATGAAACTGATAGGCTGAAGTGTAATTTGTTGAAAACATTTTGGATTTACATGGGTTAATATTACCCTCAGACAATCATCAGCTTATTGTTAAATTCTGCATTCTGAATAAACCAGTTCTTAATAGGAACAGACAGCCTGAGCTTATTTGCTGAATAGCTCAGCTGAAAAACAATTTATTTTAAGGTGACTCGAGGCAACCTGATATGAATTAACAATGATATGACATATTGCATATTTGGGAGCATTTTTGTTTCCTTTCTTTTAGTTTATGCGGAATTTGTGCATCATGATATTCTCACAAATATGCCTATATTTAAAGGATAAAACAAAACTGAAAAAGAAATGTTATATTTTATGGAATATAGAAACTATTACCATGCATTCATCTAATTGTATTCAATTTTCATAGAGATTTCAAGCCTTTAATTAGGTTTAGCTTACATTATTGGACACTTTCAAGTATTGACCTGATTGATCATGATTTATTTTGCAGTCAAAGACATGCTTTAACTCAGTAAGTCCCTATTTATATTTTAATCAGAATACAATCAACAGTTCTGCATTTTACATAATGTACTTTTCTCAGATTCATTTGCTGCGTAATTTAAAAATGGTATTGACTGATTCAGTCTTTGTACATAATCACCATAAAAATTCTGAATAATAATTGCTTAATTAAGATTGATATTCATTCACCTCTAAGTACAACCACCAGAGATGAATTCATGAAAAGGTAGAAATGTGTCATTTCAAAGCACCTTGCAGCTTTCTGGTGCTTATGCAATTTATTTGTATTGATTCCAGAAGAAATTGCCTCTAGGTTAGTTGATGTGAATATGTAATTAATAAGTCATATTAAGAGTCTAATCTAGAGTTGTGAAAGTCAACTTAAATCACTTCACATCCAATTAAATACTTTTGAACTGGAGCCAGTGTTATAATGTAGGAAATGTAGCAGCCAAGAGGCACATGTCTCTTTTGAACATAAACAGGACTTTGCTCTTTACTGCACAGACACAGAATCATGGATGAGATGCTTAGATTTTGGAGAGGACCTTGATAATGATTGGAACAAGTTCAGCCAGGTGGATCTCATAAAATATGCGTTCCCTGATTGGGGTAGTTAACCTGGTCCAATCAGGGAGTTGTGGCTGACAGATATAAATAGAAGTGTCAGGTGTTCTGTTCACTCTAAGCTGGTTGTGTCAGTGTCATGTACTATGCATGTGTAAATAAAGGGTGACTTGGTCATGGGATACCGGCCTTCACGTAGTTATTTCAACTTTGAACCCTAACTTTATAATGCATAGGCAAGAATATTTTCACTGAGATAAAGCTGATGTTTATTATATATTAGTGAAAGTCATAATCAGGTAGTTTGGTTGACATTGCAATGGAAATTAGTTGGATGGTTTAGAAACATTAAAATAACCTTCTCAAGAATGACTCTCTTGAGTAAGTCATTTATTTACTGATATACTCAGCATTAGTCCATTTCCACCTGAAAGTGGTATAAATTGGAGCATTACTCTTAAAGCGCAGCAGGTCAGGCAGCATCCAGGGAACAGGAGAATCGACGTTTCGGGCATAAGCCCTTCTTCAGGAATGAAGAAGGGCTTCAGGATTCCTGAAGAAGGGCTTATGCCCGAAACGTCGATTCTCCTGTTCCCTGGATGCTGCCTGACCTGCTGCGCTTTTCCAGCAACACATTTCCAGCTCTGATCTCCAGCATCTGCAGACCTCACTTTCTCCTCCTTACTCTTAAACCATTACAAGACTAAGGATCAAAACTGGTGACAGATTTGAATGAGGGATATAACAGTTTGAAGATCAGAATGAATGAGACACTGGGGGCTATCAGCAGCAGCATTTCATTCAGTCAGAATCTGTAATTTCAGGGCCTGATATATTCCTCTCTTTACATTAACATCAAACAATGGATTCAATCCAATATGATTGAGGAATGTAGCAGTGCAAAACCAGGCATACCTAAAATTGAGGTGCCAACATAGTGACTCTGTAATACAGGACAATACGCAGTCCACAGAAGTTTCACCAGGCTGATACCAGGTATGGAGGGACTGTCTTGAGTAGATTGGAACTCTTTGGAATATAGAAAAAAATAGAGGTCACCTTATTGAAACACACAAGAATTTGAGAGAACTTGACAAGGTAGATGTGGAAAACTTGTTTTCCTCATGGGAGACTCTAAGACCAGACTCTGGTATCAGTGAAAGGGAAGACACCAATCTAAAGTGAGTATATGAAAGGAGAGGTCCTACAGACTACACCAGAGTTGTATTTAAGAACCAATTATGTAAAGATATAAATAAAGGAGTGTCACAAGACATACACTCATAGAGTCATACAGCATGGAAGCAGACCCTTCAGTCCAACTTGTTAATGCTGAAACTAAACTAATCCCATTTCCCTGCATTTGGCCCATATCCTTCCAAACCTTTCCATTCCATGTACCTGTCCAAATGTTGTAACTGTACCTGCATCTACCACTTCCTCAGGCAGTTCATTCTACACATAAGTCACCCTCTGTTTGAAAACGTTGCCTCTCAGTTCCCTTTTAAATCTTTCTCCTCTCACCTTAAAAATATATAGTCTACTTTTGAACTTGCTCACCCTTGGGAAAAAGACGTCTGCTATTCACCTTGTCTGTGCCCCTCATGAGTTTATGAATCTCTATAAGGTCACCCCTCAACCTCCTATACTCCTGTGGAAAAAGTCCCAGCCGATCCAGCCTTCCTTATATCTGAAACCCTGCAGTCCTGCAAAGTGCTGAAGAGTTTTACTTGAAGAGAAGGAGCAAACAGCCTCAGTAATAGCATATGTGTAGCCGCACACAATCGGTGACATTCCAGACTAGTATCCCAATGCACAGCTAGCATTATTGGCTCAGAAAGATAGTGCAGCAAATGCATGGAAAACACCACCATCTGCAAATTTCCCTTTAGTTGCACAACATCCAGGCTTGGACCTTAGCCATTTCTTCACTGTAGCTGCATCTAAATCCTGCAGCTCCCTTCCTAATAGGACCATGGCTGTACCTGCAGCCCAGCACTGCAGCAATTCAAGACGGTGACTCACTACCACCTTGTCAAGGGCAATTAGGGACGGGTAACGATGTTCACATCCTATGCTAAAAAAATCTGTTAAATTATATACCGAATGTCCAATTTATTGACGGTGAATGAATCAAGCACACTTAGATTGAGAGGTGAATGACCAAGCAGTAAAAACTTGAAGAATCAAAGCTGTGAACTGGTAAATTGTGGATATCTTAACTAATTTAGTGCAGTTGATTAGACCTGCCACCTTGTATTTTTCGTCTTGCTGAACATTTACTGGGATAAAATAATATTGAAACAACAAATCCATTAAAATTAAACCAGTTAGAATGGTATACTTAATGATTTTTTGAATTGCTTATAATATTCAGCAAAATGTTATCTTGAAGTGACTGCCTCCTGAGTTAAGAGCTGGAGCACCGATTATTAGATTTCTGTTCATTGTTTCTTTGGTCATCTCTAGTTCCAGCAGTCCCTGCTGATCAGGGCAAGGCTTTCTTCCCTTCACTTCGGATCCATCTACACTTTGGCCACAACTCTATTGATCTGACATTTATTGTGAGTATCCTTCAGGAGACTAACACAATATGTGTCATTCAACAATCATTGAGTGAAATACTAATCTACCTCTTCTCTTTTCAGATGCTAATAGACCAGCTTTTGAATCATTTCATTTCTCTTTTATCTAAAATGCCATTTGTGTTTGCTAATAAAATTCCTTTGTATTGATAAGCAAATCCTTGTGTTTGCCAGCAATGACTTGATATTTGTGACTGAGCGAACATGAATGAGAGGGATATTATTGAGCCTGAAGGTATTCAGCACCATCTGAGTGATTGTTTACAAACATTATTGTAAGATAGTGGAGAAGGTGGTCAAGAAGGCATACATATGCTTGCTTTCATCGGTCAGGGCATAGATTATAAAACTTAGCAAATCATACTGAAGCTCTGTGGAACTTTAGTTAGAAAGAAAGTGAGGACTGCAGATGCTAGAGTATCAGAGTCGAAAAGTGTGGCACTGGAAAAGCACCATAGGTCAGGCAGCACTCGAGGAGCAGGAGAATCGGCGCTTTGGCAATAAGCCCTTCATCAGGAACTTTAGTTAGGCCACACCTGGAATATTGTGTACAGTTCTGATCGCCACACTACCAAGAAGGTTCTGGTGGCTTTGGAGAGGGCACAGAAACTTTTTACTAGGATGTTGCTTGGCTTGGAGGATGTTAGCTATGAGGGGAGATTAGGCAATCCTGGTTTGTTTTTACTTGAATGTCAAAGGATGAGGGGAAACCTGATAGCGGTTTACAAAATTGTGAGAGGCATGGATAGAATGGATAGTCAGTGGCTTTTTTCCCAGGGTAGAAATGTCAGTTACCAGGGGACATAGATTTAACGTGAAAGGGGGTAAGTTTAGAAGAGATGTGAGAGGTACGTTTTTTACACAGAGGGCATCAAATGCGTTGCCAGATGAGGTGGTGGAAATAGATACAATTGAAATGTTTAAGAGCCATCTTGATAGATACATGAAAAGGCAAAGAATGGAGGGAGATGGACGACATAGAGACAAAATGTTTTTAGTTTAAAAATACATCATGTGTAAGCGCAGTCTTTGTGGGCTAGAAGTCTGTTGCTGTGCTGTACTTTTCTTTGCTCTGTTCTTTGTCCTTTGATAATATAGGGAAAGATAAATAGTGTAGAATAACAGTTTCATTGTTTATTGCATTCTTTTATTTAAGGTCAAGGAGACCAATAGCTAGCTTGCATCTGCCAACAATTGATTCTCTCAATGGTATTTTTGCCAGAATTAATCGCATTTTTTCCTCAGGTGCCCCTGTTTAGTTGCAGAAGCAAATGCGGTTTCTTTTTGTTTGTTTTCCCTTTTTAACTCTGTTGTTCAATAGAAGTTGATTCATCTGATGCTCCCATATTGAACAATGGCAAGACATGATGTGATGCTGTGTATTAGGAAAAGACCAAATCTTTAGCACTGTTCTGATATAGTACAGTGCTAAGGATAGCTGCATGATGGTATGTAGTAGTAATACTTCTATGAATGTGAGCTTGTAGTTGAAATGAAGAATCAGGCATGCCACCTATGTGCCTTCAATACTTGTTTTCTTTAAATTTCTCCTCACTATGTGTCCTGTGAAGGGTTATATATGGCTGGAAGTATTGGACCTGGTGCATATCTTGGTTCTAAATATGCTGTTTGTGGTGGAAATCCCAAAGTCCTGGCTGTGGTGAGTATCTGCATAACTGCACATGTGTCAGCATAGAGCTGTGGGGTGTACATAATGAGGTGAGCAGTGGAGAATTGTGTGTAGCAACTCAGTAGGGCTCATGGAGAGAAACCCACTCTCAAGCTTTCCAAAATTGACTCTGTAGTTTTTTTTTTGTAAAATTTGACCCTGAAACCTCATGTGCTTTTGCAAAACATGACATCTGCATCCAGTCATCAAGTTTTGTTCTGGACATGTTTGGAAAAAAAATACTCTGTATGGATGAATCTCTGTTTTAGCAATTTGTTCTGAAGGCTATTTATGAATACATCCACCAGATTAATTTCCAGACTCCTGTGTTTTAAAGATTTTACAATTGTGTCACAGAAGTATGCTTGAATAATAGAGTATTCGTGAATAGAAGCAGTATGATCATTCAATCTACATGACTTGTTGTGCATAGACTCTCTTGTGTTAAGAAGTATTAAGTGAACCCCTGAACATGCAGTTGTTCCATCACCCTTGTTACCAGAATGAGCTTCACTGTTTTTTTTTAGTTCTCTCCAGTGTCATCGGTCAAAAAATCCAAATGTAGCAGCATTTGAAGATGCAAACCTATCTGATAATGCTGAACCAAAATTAATGCATGATCATTAATGTTACAACCAGACTTAGGCTGACTTTCAACATTTCCACATAGGATACCCACAAACTGCTAAGCTCCCAATGAGGTGGGCTGAACATACTCTTTTGTTTTGAAAACCTGATCCTTCAGTTGGTTGCAATGAAGTTAACTTAAGAGGGATGCCTTTCCTTGTGAATAACTTTACCCCAGATCCACATGAACTAATTTGAACGGTGTCAGTTTTGCCAGGCTTTCTTGAATGAATGAAGATTGGATTTACTAATTATTAAACATGGCACAATTAGTAATGCAACACACCTGCTTATGCATAATGATTAAATATCAGAATTGACCAAGATATTCTGTTCAGTCTCTAAATTGTCCGTGAAGAATGGATAATTAGATGTTGTGGCTGTTGCAGTAGAGGTTATTGGTCGTGTTGATGTCAACTGTTGAACAGTTGAACATTGAGATTCTTGGTTTTGCGGACTGATTGAAGTTCCTAACTGTGATTCCTTTTTTAAAAACTGATTTTCAGCTCTTAGATTGAGGGATTTGGCAGGGATTTAGTGTATCTCTGAAATGTTCCTTGCGGTACACGTGACCATTTCAAAAAAGGCAGGAACCAAGTATTTTAAGATATACTGGGTTTGGAATTAGATAGGACAATATTACTTTGCTTAATATTTACCTGTAATGCAGGGATGACTAGGGTGTACTTCTTTGACTGTGACTTTCACAGTACATAACCCAGGTTGGTACACACAAGAACGTTTAGTCCCATTAACTTTAGTCCAGTAAAGTTGAAACTCTGCCCTTGTGTATTTATCAAACAGAGTTTTTGGGACATAATCGCAGGGCCTGGCTTGCTGTTGAACAGGGATCGTCTGTCCATGTTACCTTTTTAATCACAAGCAATCACAGTCCAGTCTGCTTGAAGTTTCTTCAACACCGTTTGGTATTTACTCTACCATTTCTCTTAAACCAGCCACTTAATTTATATCTGCAGCCATATTTGCTCTATCAAGCTTCTTAAAAAAAAAATTAGAATTACAAGTTAAAAATGTCCGCAATACTTCTAGGCTCTGATCCATTGTTGTAACTTTAATCAAAATGAACATGCAGTTCAAAAATGCCTGGCAAGTTCCAACTAATAGAAACATGTCATGAAAAAAATGTGGGAAATTAGACTTCATAGAATTGATGGCCTAAATATCTGTAAACTGTCTGACCATTTTCAGCAAACATTTGTTTGCAATTGCTATATTGAATTATTTTCTGAATATGTACATGTCATTAAACTCATTGCCTTTTCACAAAGTAGTTTATGCTTGATAATTCTTCCCACTGTCTGCTGCTGCCTCATTTTGTTCGGAAAATAATAATGGATATATCACCTTTAGCATTTCACCTGCCATCTCGTTAAAAATGAAAGACTTATTGAGATCTATGGCAAGAACAACCATGACCACTTGTATTTATATCACACGTTTAATCTAATAATAAAGTATATTGGCATTTTTACAGAGCTTTGTCAACTAACCTTTGAAACCAAGCCTTGTTAGGATATGGAAACAGAAAGCTTTGTCAAAGATATTGGACATAGTAAGAACCTTAAAAGAAGAGAAAACTGGAGAGTGTTGGAGTTAATGAGGGAAATCAGAACTTGTATGTTTGCAACTGAACGCATGTCAGTCACACGTGGATTGATAGAGTATGAAAATGCAAAAGGCCAGAATTGGTGGAGTACAGGCATCCTACTGGGTTATAGGGCCCTGGCAGTGCCGTATGTGTCTTCAAGTGTTATGCTGCTTTGATGGAGGAGAGAGTAGGAATTCTAAAAAGCTCTGTGTACCTTTTGACAGGGATATAGTGTAACGCTGAAATGTTCATTGTGGTACATATGTGACCATTTCAAAAAATAAGGAACCAAGTATATTAAGGTTTACTGTGTTTGGACTTAGGTAGGACAATATTCTTTTAATTAATCTATGTTCAACCTGTTCCTAGCAGCAGATAAGCTGCTTTGTATTCAAGGTTTATTTTAAGTCATTTAGTTAAATAGTTACATGGTTTTTACTGGCAGCATCTGTGAAGAAAAATCAAAGTTAACATTTCAGGTCTGGTCAAGTTCAGAGGACCTGAAAAGTTAACTTTGATTTCTCTTCACAGTTGCTGTCAGACCTGCAGAGCTTTTCCAGCAACTTCTGTTTTTGCTTCTGATTCACAGCATCCTCAGTTCTTTCGGTTTTCACATGGTTTTGCTGTTGGACTGAAGCTTGTATAAAGTATAAAGAGTACATCAAAAGGTTATTTTCAATAGCGGGATTACAGCATTTCTCCATCATAGGGAAACGTATACTTTGAAGTTTCATAATCATTTGTAACATGAATTAAGAATATCAGATTTGGCTGAAATATGCAGACACTATACAGACTTCACCATTGGAAAACCCAAATTACTGTAGTTGCTCACAATCTAACATAGAATCTGAAAATGCTGCAAGTGCTCAGCACATCAAGCTGAGAGAGCCTGCCTTTCATAGAACCAAAATGATTGAAACAAAAGGAGCACATTCATCCTTCCTACCTTCACCAGCTACAGAAGAATATTCTGCTCCCCTTCCCCTACCTAATTTTGTTGGGATTTAATAAAGGATATATCACCTTTAGCATATCACCTGTCATCTAGGGCACACAGTTAAAAATGAAAGGCTTGATTGAAATATTCAAACATTAAGGCAACTCAAATCCAACCAATTTTTTAAAGAAAATAAAATGCATATTTCTGCCTCTTCCACCTTTTCAGATTCTAAGCTCAATTCCTCCTCGGTCCTCTTGGGAGAATGGCAAATCACCTCAATATTCTCCTAATTCTCCTATCAGTTATTTTTAAATATGCCTTGACTTATTGACATCACTGCTGACAGAAATACCTTCCCGTTATGAAGATGTGGGTATACTGTATCTTTAAGAAAGTTAAAAGCCAGCAGAACTACCTGACAGCACCAAGTGTTCTCAATAAGATACAATGGCAGCATATAGTCCAGCGGTTAGTGCAGTTGTTTTCTTGGAAACAAAAACAGATTCAAATTAGGCCAATCAGTTTAAGTTATACCCTCCAAAAAACCAAATTCCAAGTTTGAATTTAGTATATTGACAATCTTAAAAGCCAATGACATAATTCAATGCTTTGGGGGTATAAGGCTGGGGAAAGTTGAACAGTTGGGAGGAGAACTGCCAAGCCACCAGCTTATACAGACTGCCTGAAAAATAGCTCTCTTAAAGGTATGCTTATCGATCAGTAACCTGCAAAGCAGAATTCCCAAGAAGAAGAAAAGAAGACAGGAATACAGAGAAGAACCAAAAGCTGCCTGGTTTTGATATAAGAAATTCTGTTTTGTAAATCTTAATTGGGATTTTTATCAGACCAGTATTGTAGAGGGGAAGTAAAAGATAGGTTAGAGGAAGGAGTTGTAAGTAATTGTTAGTTAATTATTCTCCGTTACACTTTAAGAAATAACGTTGTTAATTTTTACTTTAAATAGTTCTTGGACTCTCGAATTTTTCACAAATTACTGCATGGGATAAATCTGTGTTGCTGGTTTAAATTAAGCAGGAGGGTTTACCCCGTGTCATAACACTTCCTATCTGGCCTTTATAATTGCATCCATAGTCATCAAATATCCCTTCAACATGTTCCCTGCTGAAAAGAACATTTCCAAAGTGTCTAATTTTTCCTGCTAGACAGAATTTTCCAATGTCCTTGTAAATCTCCTTTGTTTGTCTCTTTCTTTCATGATCCTGTCCTCCCCATAATATGTTGAATTGAACTTCTGTTTTGAAATTGTCTAGTTGTGGTCTAAATAATGTTTTACACCGTACAGGTATAACTTCCCTGCTCTTATATTCTGTGGTTCAACTAACAAAGGAAAATCACATACGCATGCCTAACCATGTAATTTATCTGTTTGCTACCTTCAAATATTTGTGGAAATGTGTTCCAAGATCCCTGTATTCCCCTACACTTCTCAATGTCCTACAGTTTATTGTGTTTTTGCATATCTCGTTAGCCCTCTCAAATGCATTGCTACTTAATTATGTGAATTAAATTTAATTTGCTACTTTTGTGCCCACCTGCCTAGCCACTCTAACTTCCTACGGTCTACAGCTTTCAACACCACTGTCAACTGAAGCCATTTTTGTGTTGTCTGCAAACTTCCTGATCATGCCACCTGAATTTAAATGAGGATGCACTCAATGCTGTTTATTTATTTTGTGTCTTCATCTAGACTCATTTTTCCCTCTGGGTCGTGTGGAACTGAATAGGCTAATTATCAATCTGTTGAACTGGGTCATAAACTGTCCTTTTATTGTGAACAAGTCCAGCAGTGGGCCTTGATCCTGGAATTTGTGGCTCAGAGTTAGGGACACTATCTGCTTAGCCATAAAAATAAGGACACAGTATTGAATCCTGAAGAACCCTAATGGAAATAGTCTTCCAGACACAAAAACAGGTCTTGCTACGTGCAGCCTCTATGTATCTGCAGACCCACAGAAATATGGTTGACTCTAAACAACTCTGAAAGGGCCGAGCGAGCCATTCAGTTCATTATCAGGGATAGACAATGACCACATCCCATGCAAGAGTAAGAAAATGCAAAACATTCACTAAAAAATGCAATCAATTGCAAAGCCATGGCTAACTAAGGAATTTAAAGATCGTATCAAATTGCAACGACAAAAAAGTGCAAAGATTATTGTAAGCCAGAAGATTGGGAAGCCGTTGGAAAACAGTAAAGCATGAGATAAAGGAAAGAAGATATTAGAGCAAGCTAGCAAGAAATATACAATAGGCAGCAAAGGTTTCTGCAGGTATACAAAATGGAAAAGAGCAGATACAGTAAACATTGAATCCTTAGTGGATTAAACTACAGCATCAATAATAGGAGGCAAAGAAAATGGCAGAGACTTTGAACAAGTAATTTGTATTCATCTCCCCAGCAGGACCACCCTGTCTGATCAACATTCAGAATGAAATACTGATTAGAGACCAAGATATACTTGAAAGGTTCCTGGATTAACTGGCTATCCCTCTATCTCTGACTCATAGTCACCAAGTCCCTCGCTGCCTGCACACTCTTAAGTTATGGAAACTGGAAAAATGTTCGTTGTGAAACTGATGGTTAGCAAATATATGGGCTGGGAGAACTAGGATGGAGTAAGGAAGAAAAAGTCTGCAATAGGGTGGAGGACAGGAAAGATTAAGTAATAAAGAGATTATGGCACAAGACAAAAAAGGAGTGATAAGAGATCGAGTAAAGAAGCGAAAATTCATGAGTCCAGAGGAAGTGTAAATGGAATGATGGTACAGTGGCTCAGTGGTTAGCACTGCTGCTTCACAGTGCCAGGGTCCCAGGTTCAATTCCAGCCTTGGGTGTCTGTCTGTGTGGAGCTTGCCCATTCTCCCCGTGTCTGTGTGGGTTTCCTCCAGGTACTCTGGTTTCCTCCCACATTCCAAAGATGTGCAGGTCAGGTGAATTGGCCGTGCTAAATTGTTCATTGTTGTTAGGTGCATTAATCGGGGGCGGGGGGGGGTGGGGTGTGTGTAAATTGTGCAATCCTACAATTATCTGAAAACTGAGTCTATGTTCCTCAAGCTTACATTGAACTATATTAGAACAATACAAAATGTTGAGTAAATAGAACTTAGAAGTGAACTCCAGCAGATAATTAAAATGATGGTGAATTATTGCCATTACACAGTGTGACATTGTGACCCAGGAAGTGCAACCTGAAAGGCTGGGGGAAGCAGCTTCAACAATAACATTTGAAAGAGAATTGCATAAATATTTGAAAAGGGAAGATGTGATGGGTTGTTGAGAAAGAGAAGAGGAGGGATTCCAAACACATAGATCTTTCAAAAACTCAGCAAGGACACTATAGACTGAAAGGCCTATGTGTTACATCAGTCAGTGAATCCACATGAATTTAATCATTACTTTAAAATCGTCTCCAAATTCAAATAATGATTATAGATTAGTTGGTCCTCTCATGATTTGAACTCACCATAATTTCCTGTGCGATCACCTCATTGTAATTAATCCAATTGTTCTATACGTCTATATTTGCAGGGTGCAACTAACATGGTTCATATTGATTTCTAAGTAATGGAAAGTGATGGTGTGAGTACCCAGATATGCAGAGTGGAGATCGTATTGTCAGTTGGTGTCTGACATTGATTTGAAGCTCCATCTGCCAGTTTAGTCATAGCCACCCTGTTAGTATCGTCTTTTAACTGCACACAGCCAAATTGCATTCAGCTCTCTAAAGGGCAAATCCCAACAGTGTTATTAAAAGTCATCACCCTCCATTTTGCAATTTGGCTTATGCTCTCTCTGGACAGAGAGAAGCAGGAAAAATAGGTTTGTCACTTTGTTGTCATAATGAGCTCCCAAATGCAGAGAATCATTGACTGTGCTACTTGGTTTTGTTGTGCTGAAACTGCAAAAGACTACCACAGAGTCCTTTAAGAGTCGGTGTACAACCACAGTCTGAATGTCTTACTGAATACCCAATAACTTGGTAGTGACCATGATGCTGTCATCCTTTGCAAATCCTGGTAGTTTTCCATAGAGTGTTTGCTTGGGCACAGTGACCACCTGTCTATACAGCTGTTAACTGCACTCTGCAGCTTCATTGTGTATAGACAGGAGTTATACAATAAGCTTCCCCAGAAACATCATTGAGAAAAGTGTGCACACTGCCTGCATTTGGTTTACAATGGCACACGTTAATCAGGCATTGCTTCCCTGTGACAATTGTCAGGCTTTATTGAACCTTTAGTGCATATTATATTTGAATAATTGCTTAATAAATCAGGAGAAACAATTGACTAACCAAGTTTAAAAGCAAAATTAACTACCAGAACCAATGCATAAATATTTTCAGAGTCAAGTCATATATATTTGTAAAGTGATCATTAAATAGGGTTAGAACACAGGAGATAAATGTATTTTCATTCATGTCTATTTCAGCAGCTTACTTTACCTCAAACTCAGCACTGTAGAGTACTTACTGCAGCACTTATTGCATGATTTATTTTTCCCTTTTCTATGTTCAGTTGTAGTGAAATGTTACAGCATGAAAAGGTTACTGCCAGTTTGTGCAGATGTGTGATAATGCTGAACTGTGCATCCAAACCTGCATGCAACTCTATTTTGCAGATCACAGCAAGAAAACATTTCCATGATGTTAATCTGAGTAAGTTCAAACTTGGGGTCCAATCTCCAATGTACCTGTGTCAATAAAATACATATACAGTGGGCTGTGCAGTGGAACTGATCCAGAGGTTTCTAGGATGTTGCTTTCTGTTTCCAGTTGCTGAAAATGTGTTGCTGGAAAAGCGCAGCAGGTCAAGCAGAATCCAAGTAACAGGAGAATCGACGTTTCGGGCATAAGCCCTTCTTCAGGAATGAGCTTCAGGAAAGCCCTGAAGAAGGGCTTATGCCCGAAACGTCGATTCTCCTGTTCCTTGGATGCTGCCTGACCTGCTGCGCTTTTCCAGCAACACATTTTCAGCTCTGATCTCCAGCATCTGCAGTCCTCACTTTGTCTTCTGTTTCCAGTTCCATTCATTGCATGATCCCAATGTTCAGGACGTAGTTGTAGAGGAGGTGGTTAGGCCCTTGTTGATTGAGTGAAACAGTCAGGAGGAATGCCCCCTTCCCATTTTATTTTTCCTTTAGGCTGAAAAGACAGCTGCCTTGGAAATGATAGATGTACCATAAGGTTCTAAATCTGAAATCTGTAAATAATAATAGAGAAAAGGCTAATTTACAGCCAATCAAGGGTAACAAACTGAAGGAAATTGAAGAAGGATAGGATAGGGAGTTTAGATTTGTGTACAAGAGAAATAAAAATATAATGTGGAATGTCATACATATCAAGTGAGAGTGACAGTGTTTGATATCAAGGCTACATTTGACCAAGTTTGGTATCAGTTCTGTGCGAAGGGTTACTTGGACCCTAAACTGATAAATCTGTGTCCAAGTATTCCAAAAAGGGCTGCCATCTCTTATAAAAATTCTCAGTTTTGTGGTGTACCATATGCGTGAGAAGATCGAAGGGGATATGCTCCATAACAATCTTCTGCCAACCCCAACAGGCCCGGGGGATGGGGGTTGGGGCGGTGTGGGTGGGTACTCAACCTAGCAAAATATTCTTTCTTGCGCAGAAAGTGAGGATCTTGAAAAGTTTTTTCTTATGGATATCTGCAGTGAACACCATGGGCAGGCCCAGAAGAAAAAAAATTGGCTCCTCCTCCACTCTTACACTCAAAATCCTCTCCATTGCACCTGCCACAGCGCTCCACTATGTTTGAAGCCACCAACAAGACCAGAGACAATGGGTAAGAACGCCCGTACAGATCTTAGGACATGTTGAAGATATCCCTGGTTTAAATTTTGATAAACCGTATGGAACCAAGTGGACCCTGTGGAGAATCTTCAACTGTAAAGCATGGGTCCTATTGCACATTGATATCTTTCTTGTGTTTTCCCAAATACCTTCCCATGCTTTTGAGATTTCACGAGCTCCTTCACCAGGGCCTGATAGGTAATCGAGTCTCAGGATCCTGCAGCCTGGACCACGGACTTGGCCACAGATGCTCTTCCTCCCTTCTTCAACATCTCTGGATGGCGAAAACGGAGGTAAGTTAATTTTTGACAGTTTCCTGGGACTCTGCGACCTTTCCAGAGTCCTAGGAAATCGCAATGGGTGGGTTGGAAGTTTGTCCCACTTGTGCTGTGGTGCAGAGCTCTGCAACGCGATCCTCCTAGATTGCCGCCATCTTAGATCCCCCAAAAAACATTTTTAAAAGGGAGTGGAAAATTGTGAACGAATTACTATTTTTAAAGAAAAGCTTATCCTTTAGCACATCTCGAAGTAAGTATAGGGATCACGTGTCTATATGGCGATTGAATGGGTATACAAGTGCCTTAGCTGGGTAAGGGGTAATTCGAGGTTCCACGGTGGATTAGGTTAAGGGGCCCTGGAGAGTGGCTGGAAGAGCATGGATAGGTATTTACAATATGAGGCAGCATGAGGAGCTGTTGGTGGGCCTCAGCTTGCTATGGAGTGTAGGAGAAGATGGGTAAAGGAGCACAGGTTACCATGGAGGACATGGAGATCCATGACTAGCTGACAGGGACATTGATGAGGATAATTTAAACTTATCTTTCTAAAGGTTCCTTGGCCCAGACAATAGTTCAACCCATCTCTGAGTCATTTAAAACATGGCTGACTCAGTGGCAATTGCAGAGAACCAGGAAAAGCCTATCCCCAGTCGGACTGTGAGTTCAGAGTACCAGTTCATGACCCAAAAAAGACTGTGTCTTCAAATGGTACTGCTGATATTTGGAAATGCTGAAAATGGAGCCAGGTTTCCCAAGATCAGGCACCAGCTGTCACTTTTGCTGGTCCAGAATCCATGACAATCCATCTCGTTAATTTTGTTTTACTTTCCACAGACATTGCCAAGCTCATTCAGTAGTTTCAGCATTTTCTGCTTTTATTTCAGATTCACAGCAAACACAAAATCATGCTTTTGTAGGCATGTAATGGTGTTTGGGAATTGAAGGACAATCATTGTATTTCAATGTCAGCAGAGTACTGAAACCACAATGACCCAAAGATACTTCAATCTGTGTAACAGCATGTTGCCTTCACTACTTATCATTTCTTGTAAGATTGTAAAATGTCCATTCTTACAGGATGTCATTTTAACAAGAGATGCATTAGAAAATTCAAGTGAAAAGTGTGATAACAGATAAACATGGAAAAATGGTCACAATATTGATTACGTTGTTTATGCTGGAAAATAAAGCAGCAAAAAATAATCAAAGCTTAAGTTCTAACTATTGGTCGCGTAAAATTCTTTTGGTTCAATTTTTTAATGGGTCTTAAAAGGTTCTATTGAATCTGGGTTAGTCTGGGTTCAATGAATCTCTTGAACAGTATAAAAAGGGTAGGGACATTCATAAAAGGGGAGATTGGGAAGGCAAAGAGGGGATATAAGATAACCTTACCTGCCAAGGCGAAGGACAATCCAAAGAGATTCTACAAGTACTTTGACAACAAGAGAGCAACCAGGGAGATCATGAGATAGGAGAGATATTAAATGAATATTTCATGTCAGTTTTTACTGCGGAGAAAGAAATGGAGGTTAGCAAAATCAGGGAAATAAATATGATGTTTTGAAAACAGTTCACATTGAGAAGAGAAAGTATTGGAGATCTCAAAAAAACATTAGGGTGAATAAATCTCTGAGATCTAGTGTATCCCAGGACATTGAAGGAAGTTAGGGAGGAAATTGTGAGGTCCCCTTGATGAAATCTTTGTATCATCTGTAACTACGGATGAGGTGCCGGATAACTGGAGAGTGACTAATGTTGCACCTTTGTTTAAAAAGGAATGTAAGGAGAAGCCTGGGAACTAGAGACCTGTGGGCCTGACTTTGGTGGTGGGTATGTTGTTGGAAGTGATTCTGAAAGATAGGATTTATGTGGATTTTGAGAGGCAAGGAATGATAGCATGGTGTCGTGTGAAACAAACTTTGTCTCAAAATCTTGAATATGTATTTTGAGGAAGTAACCAAGAAGATTGATGAGGGCAGATTGGGAGGCATTGCTTACTTGGACTTTAGTAAAGCCTTTAACAAGGTTCCGAATGGTAGACTAATTAGTAAAGTTGGATCACATGGGATTCAGGGAGCGCATGCCAATTGGATACAAAATTGGTTTGAGGGTAGGAGTTAGAGAGTGGTGGTAGAGGGTTGCTTTTTAGACAGGAGATCTGTCATCAACAGTGTTCCTGGGATCAAACCTGGGGCCACTTTTGTTTATCACTTATATAAATGATTTAGACAGAATATAGAAGACATGGGTAGTAAGTTTGCAGATGACAGCAAAATTGGTAGTATAGTGGACAGTGAAGAAAATTATTTAAGGTTACAAAGAGATCTTGATCAATTGGATCAATAGGCTGAGGAGTGGCAGATGGAGTTTAATTTGGATCAATATGAGATATTGCATTTTGGTAAAACAAACAAGGGCCTTAATGGTAAGGCCCTGGGTAATGTTGTAGAACAGAGAGTCCTAGGGTTTCAGGTACATCATTCTTTAAAGTTTGTTTCACACGTAGCCAGGGTGTTTAAGAAGGCATTTAGCAAGTTTCCCTTCATTATTCAGACCTCTGAGTAGAAGATTTGGGATGTTATGTTGAAGTTGTACAGGATATTGATGAGGTCTCTCCTGGAGTACTGTGTCGAGTTCTGTTCGCCTTGTTATTGGAAGGATATTATTAATTTGGAGAGGGTTCAGAAAATGATGTTGCTAGCAATGGAGGTTTTGAGTTACAGCGGGAGGCTGAAACCTTTTCCACTGGAGAGTGGAAGGTTGTGGGGTGACCTTATGCAGGTTTATAAAATCATGAGGGGTATAAATAAAGTGAATGGCAGGTGTCTTTTCCTTAGGGTGGGGGATTTTAAAATTGGGGGTATATTTTTAAGGTGAGAGGAGAAAGATTTAAGGAAGACACCAAGGACAATGTTTCTATATAGAGAGTGGTTCGTGTGTGGAATGAACTTCTGGATGAAATGGTGGATGTGGATACAGTTACAATGTTTAAAAATGATTGGAGGAATATGGGCTAAGTGCAGCCAGTTGGGACTAGTCTATTTTGGGATTATGGTCAATATGGACTGGTTGGACTGAAGGATCTGTTTCCATGCTGTATGACTCTATGACTTATGACTTGATGATGACCTGCACTTCCCTGAAATGATCGTCAAACCTAATTTAAATTCATGGACTAGGGTTTTAAGTTAGTTATGGTGTGATTTTGGTGGGTTAAGTCTCTGCCTGGTGACCCAGTGTTGGTCCTGGTCATTGGAACTGCATGAAGACTGCAGGTTGCTTCACCACCAAACACATCTCCCCCTCCTCACCCTTGTCAGCATTCTCCAGGAACCATGCCCTCCATCACACTCTGGTGCTCCAACATTCTGAACACTTCCTCAAACCCCTGTGATACGTTCCCGTGCAATCACAGAGGTGGCACACAAAGGGAATTGTAGCACAAATCACAAAAGTCTAGCATGTGAGTTCAGCAGGTAACAAGAAAAGCAAATAGAATGTTAGCCTTCATTTCATTCCAAAGGAATGGAGTATAAAAGGTGAAGGTCTTGCTACAATTCTGCAAGGCCACACGACTACTATGAACAGTTGTGATCTAAGGAAAGATACACTGGCACTAGAGGCAGTCCAGAGAATATTCAGTAGGTTGTGAAATGATTTTCTTGTGAGGAGAGGTTGAGTAGGTTGGACCTGTAGTCTTTGGGGTTTAGAAGAATGAGAGGAGACCTTATTGAAATAGATGAGATTTTTAGGGGGCTTGACTTTGTTGATGGAGACAGGTTATTTATTATTGAAACACTAACTCTGTTTCTCACTCTACAGATGCTGTCAGACTTGCAGTGTTAATCTAGTACTTTCTGTTTTTATTTGAGGTAGTTGGCTGTGCATCATCATGATGGCCAATAGGTCATTGCTTAAGGTTAGTCAGCTTGAAGAGTCAAGTGCTGGAACTTGGTCTGTATAAATTGGAAGGTACTTTATACTTTAGCGATAAGAATGGTGAAAGCTTTGTACATTTCAGCTTGACAGTCTGTTTTGAGAAATGTTTATGCTGTGTGCAATTTTCAGATTTCCTGCTGAGGTGCAAGCATATCCACATAGCAACAAATAGCACAATTTAGCAAGATCACTTTGTGATTAGCTTGTCAAAACAGTAACATTGTCTCAGCAGAATCCTCTCTAGCAGAGATCAAATAATGATGTTTTTTTGTGGTATTTAGTCTTTACCTTTTGCTGAGGTACTTAATTACTGTATCAAGGTTGGAGGTAAATTGAATCTTACGTGTGCATGCATATAATCTCATTTCCTGCTGGAATTTTCCTAAATCAGTTTGGTGTTGGAGTTGGCTAAAGACACAATCTGAACACAATTTGCCTTTTCTTGGTACCAAAAGTGACAGCAATAATACAACTAGACGTTTGACATAAGTAAGAATGATTTAACATCTAAGAGCAACAAGATATAATGCAGACACTGACAAATTAAGCTGTTCAGTTGAAGCAGCTCATAATGCCAAGTAACAGCAAATGGTAAAACAGCTTGTAGAACTATGATAAATTAGAATCATAGAGTCCTGACAGTGCAGATGAGGCTATGAAGTCCGTTGAGTCTGCACCAGCTCCATGAAGAACATCCCACCAGAACCATCCCCGTATTACCATGGTTAGCCCATACAACCTGCACATTCATAGAACATAGAACATAGAACATAGAACATAGAACAATACAGCACAGAACAGGCCCTTCGGCCCACGATGTTGTGCCGAACTTCTAACCTAGATTAAGTACCCATCCATGTACCTATCCAAATGCCGCTTAAAGGTCACCAATGATTCCGACTCTACCACTCCCACGGGCAGCGCATTCCATGCCCCCACCACTCTCTGGGTAAAGAACCCACCCCTGACATCTCCCCTATACCTTCCACCCTTCACCTTAAATTTATGTCCCCTTGTAACACTCTGTTGTACCCAGGGAAAAAGTTTCTGACTGTCTACTCTATCTATTCCTCTGATCATCTTATAAACCTCTATCAAGTCACCCCTCATCCTTCGCCGTTCCAACGAGAAAAGGCCGAGAACTCTCAACCTATCCTCGTACGACTTCCTCTCCATTCCAGGCAACATCCTGGTAAATCTTCTCTGCACCCTCTCCAAAGCTTCCACATCTTTCCTAAAGTGAAGC
>NC_057725.1:20016888-20061472 GCF_004010195.1 Chiloscyllium plagiosum | reverse complement strand
TCTTCACTATCCACAACTCCACCAATCTTTGTATCGTCTGCAAATTTACTGACCCACCCTTCGTCTCCCTCATCTAAGTCATTAATAAACATTACAAACAGCAGAGGACCCAGAACTGATCCCTGCGGAACTCCACTTGTAACTGGGCTCCAGGCTGAATATTTACCATCTACCACCACTCTCTGCCTTCGACCGGTTAGCCAGTTTTCTATCCAATTGGCCAAATTTCCCTCTATCCCATGCCTCCTGACTTTCCGCATAAGCCTACCATGGGGAACCTTATCAAATGCCTTACTAAAATCCATGTACACTACATCCACTGCTCTACCCTCATCCACATGCTTGGTCACCTAGACACTACAGGGCAATTTGTAAGCCTGGTCAATCCAACTAACCTGCACATCTGTGGACTGAAGCACACAGTGGCAACACACGCAGACACATGCAAATTCCACACAGACAGTCACCCAAAGCTGGAATCGAATCCAGTGGCAGACATTGTAAAGTGGCAGTGCCAACCACTAAGCCACCATGCCACCCCTTACTTCGTCTTGCACGTACTAAGTTTTGATGTTTCTCCCTAATCAGCGAGGAATGCTGTGATGTTCTGGGACTACGGAGATTTAACTTTAAAAGACCCTTGTGGTGTAGTGGTATTCTCCCTATCTGTGAGACCTGTGTTCATGCAGAGGTGTACAGTGACATCTAGAATTCTATTGGTCATTCCTTGCAATAGCATAATGAATATATTCTTGAAGATTTGGGTGGAACTGAGAAATAAGAAAGGGCTGAGCACCTTATTGGGATTGTATTATAGACCCCCTAATAGTCAGAGGGAAATTGAGAAACAAACTTGTAAGGAGATCTCAGCTATCTGTAAGAATAATAGGGTGGTTATGGTAGGGGATTTTAACTTTCCAAACATAGACTGGGACTGCCATAGTGTTAAAGGTTTAGATGGAGAGGAATTTTTTAAGTGTGTACAAGACAATTTTCTGATTCAGTATGTGGATGTACCTACTAGAGAAGGTACAAAAATTGACCTACTCTTGGGAAATAAGGCAGGGCAGGTGACTGAGGTGTCAGTGGGGGAGCACTTTGGGGCCAGCGACCATAATTCTATTAGATTTAAAATAGTGATGGAAAAGGATAGACCAGGTCTTAAAGTTGAAGTTCTAAATTGGAGAAAGGCCAATTTTGACAGTCTTAGGCAAGAACTTTCAAAAGCTGATTGGGGGCAGATGTTCGAAGGTAAAGGGACGGCTGGAAAATGGGGACCCTTCAGAAATGAGATAACGAGAATCCAGAGAAAGTATATTCCTGTCAGGGTGAAAGGAAAGGCTGGTAGTTATAGGGAATGCTGGATGACGAAAGAAATTGAGGGTTTGGTTATGAAAAAGAAGGAAACATATGTAAGGTATAGACAGGATAGATCGAGTGAATCCTTAGAAGAGTATAAAGGAAGTAGGAGTATACTTAAGAGGGAAATCAGGAGGGCAAAAAGGGGACATGAGATAGCTTTGGCAAATAGAATTAAGGAGAATTCAAAGGGTTTTTACAAATACATTAAGGACAAAGGATAACTAGGGAGACAATAGGGCCCCTCAAAGATCAGCAAGTCACAAAAAATGGGGTAGATACTAAATGAGTATTTTGCATCAGTATTTGCTGTGGAAAAGGATATGGAAGATATAGACTGTAGGGAAATAGATGGTGACATCTTGCAAAATGTCCATATTACAGAAGAGGAAGTGCTGGATGTCTTGAAACGGGTAAAGGTGGATAAATTCCCAGGACCTGATCAGGTGTACCTAAGAACTCTGTGAGAAGCTAGAGAAGTGATTGCTGGGCCTCTTGCTGAGATATTTGTATCATCAATCACCATAGGTAAGGTGCTAGACGACTGGAGGTTGGCAAACGTGGTGCTACTGTTTGAGAAAGATTGTAAGGACAAGCCAGCAAACTATAGAACAGTGATCCTGACCTCAGTGGTGGGCAAGTTGTTGGAGGGAATCCTGAGGGACAGGATGTACATGTATTTGGAAAGGCAAGGACTGATTAGGGATAGTCAACATGGCTTTGTGCGTGGGAAATCATGTCTCACAAACTTGATTGAGTTTTTTGAAGAAGTAACAAAGAGGATTGATGAGGGCAGAGCAGTAGATGTGATCTATATGGACTTCAGTAAGGCGTTCAACAAGGTTCCCCATGGGAGACTGATTAGCAAGGTTAGATCTCATTGAATACAGGGAGAACTAGCCATTTGGCTCAAAAGTAGAAGACAGAGTGTGGTGGTGGAGGGTCATTTTTCAGACTGGAGGCCTGTGACCAGTGGAGTGCCACAAGGATCGGTGCTGGGTCCTCTACTTTTTGTCATTTACATAAATGATAAGGATGAGAGCATAAGAGGTATAGTTAGTAAGTTTGCAGACATGATTTGGAAATGCCGGTGTTGGACTGGGGTGTACAAAGTTAAAAATCACACAACACCAGGTTATAGTCCAACAGGTCTAATTGGAAGCACACCAGCTTTCGGAGGGATGCTCACAATCACCTGATGAAGGAGCATTGCTCCAAAAGCTAGTGTGCTTACACTAAATGGTAAGGTCCTAGGAAGTGTTGCTAAACAAAGAGACCTTGGAGTGCAGGTTCATAGCTCCTTGAAAGTGGAGTCGCAGGTAGATAGGATAGTGAAGAAGGCATTTGGTATGCTTTATTTTATTGGTCAGAGTATTGAGTACAGGAGTTGGGAGGTCATGTTGCGGCTGTACAGGATTGGTTAGGCCACTGTTGGAATATTGCGTGCAGTTCTGGTCTCCTTCCTATCGGAAGGATGTTATGAAATTTGAAAGTGTTCAGAAAAGATTTACAAGGATGTTGCCAGGCTTGGAGGATTTGAGCTATAGGGAGCAGCTGAACAAACTGGGGCTATTTTCCCTGTAGCGTCAGAGGCTGAGGTGTAACCTTATAGAGGTTTACAAAATTATGAGGGGCATGGATAGGGTAAATAGGCAAAGTCTTTTCCCTGGGGTCGGGGAGTCCAGAACTAGAGGGTATAGATTTAGTGAGAGAGGAAACATATAAAAGTGACCTAAGGGGCGACGTTTTCACACAGAGGGTGGTATGAGTATGGAATGAGCTGCCAGAGGAAGTGGTGGAGGCTGGTATAGTTGCAACATTTAAAAAGGCATCTGGATGAGTATCTGAATAGGAAGGGTTTGGAGGGATATGGGCCGGGTGCTGGCAGGTGGGACTAGATTGGGTTGGGATAACAGGTCAGCATGGACGGGTTGGACTGAGGGGTCTGTTTTTAAGCTGTACATCTCTATGACTCTCTGACTCTCTGACTCTATTTCATTGTGCTGCTTTTCCTGATAGAACTGTAAGCAAGCTGTAAGGAAAAGTTTTTACAAATTTCCTCATATAGAAACTGGGAAATTTCCACTAATGCATAGTAATCTGTGGAATTCTTTCCCTTGACATTCTCATCCAGTTCAAATTTATCATTTATTTTGGTCTAAAAACCTGTAAGGCATGGACTGAATGGAATGACAGATGCACCTGTCATTGTGTAAGCATAATGATATATATTTACATTATTATTACTTTGTATAAAGGCAGAACAATCATGTTGACAGAATTGTATTCTCAGAAAACCTGTTGTTCCTCTCAGTGATGCTGTTGGAGATGGATGAATTTCAGAGCCAAGGACAAAAGCAGTTGTACCAGCCTCCATATAAATATTGCTTTTGAAAGTTATTAAGATACAAACATAGAGGTTATTAAAATACAGATGTTTGATCACAGCATGCATTGTCTAAGAGAAGATTGTTGCAGTATAAATGGCAATACCTCACAATTGAACATGCATCACAAGATTACATTATTATGGTTTAGCTCAGGGAAAGTAATGATAAGAAGTAACAGTATGGTGTGAAAAGATACGAGGCATCTCATTTTTGTTGGACAACTGACTGTTTATGATGTTAGGCTCAGCAGGAGGCTGGTCTTGAAGAAAACAGTAAGAGATGCAACATTAATCTTTAATTAGCAAAGACTTTCTGCTCTCTTGGTAACTGATGTCAAGGATAGGCTTAGTAAAGTTATAACGAAAAACAGAAATTGAGAGAGAAATCCAGCAGGTCTGGAAGCATCCGTGGAAAGAAAGCAGAGTTAGCATTTTGAGTCCAGTGACCCTTTTTCACTGCACGTGAAACATTGACTCTGCTTTCTCTCCACAAATTTCAGACTTAGTGACTTGCAACAGCAATTTCTTTCTTTATTTCATATTTCCAGCATTCGCTGTTCTTTATTTTAGTTTGGTAAAGCTGTGCTTGGGGTCCATCATTAAACATAAACACAGGTAAAGTTGGGCAGTGGGCATTTGTGATTAATGTTTGGTGAATAACAAATGAAGTTTACATACTGCTGGTACAAATGGTATCTGTTTTAACACCTAATTGAATGACAAAGGACTTATCAAACAAATGGAATTCCACCATTGGCTTACCACTATGGCGATGATTAGGAAGGACGTCCTCTCTGAGTCACAATGACAGTTACTCAAGCCACTACAAGCAGAGCTTGCACACCCAAATGTATCGCAATACTTGTAAAATTATTCTTTCATGATACTTTGTGTCTCTGGCAAAGGCGTCATTTGTTGTCCATCTTTATTTCTGCTTATTAATATACTTGCAGAAGAGACATTAAATCTTCCCTCATCTTCTTGCAGACTCCTAGTTTGAAGTTTAAACTTTCAGCACATGTAATATTTATGGAGATTGCAGCTCTTTAAAAAAATGTCCAAGAATAGGCTTTTTGTTTCAGATGGTAGTATATTCATGTAAAATACATATATGAAATGTTGAAGATTTTACAGAACGCAAATGCAGAAATTAAACACGTCCTAACCAATATCATATTCAAAGATCAGAAGTACGTTTGTTTAAAAGAACACTAAGATACTTATTTCCCAGGAATGTCAAATGTAAAATTGCCACCAATTCAATAATGAGACTTTGGCACAGATTAATTAGGGACAGGCTACTTTTAATTAAGGGAAGCTAAGTCTTATTGAATTAGTTGAATTTTTTTGAGGAAGTAACAAAAATGTTTAGTGAGGATAATGGAGTGGATGTTGCCGATATGGATTTTAGGAATGTATATGCCAAGGCTCCAAAAGCCTGGCTGTTAACTGTCAATCAGTGTTAATTGATGCATCCTCCATCAAGTCCAATTGCCAATCAATCAGTACACTCCTCTCATCCAGCATATTGTTGAGTTATCTCCTTGAGTTGGTTCTTGAAAATTGTCCTCAGGTCAAACTGAAAAGCTTTGAATTTCAAACAACTTCAGTTATTATAATTAGACCTGAGCTACTCATCAATAGGCAGAGCTCTTACTGGGTTTTACTAAGGAGAATAAATAGTCAAACAAAGATGCTGAAAATCTGAGCCAAAAGTGAAACTTTCTGAAGAAAATCAATAGATTTGGCAGCATTCAAGGAGTGACATTTCCTCAGAATTTCTATCCTTAAATATTAACCTCAAATTATCCTCTTGTTATAGCTCACATTAAACTTTCTGCTCATGTTTATTCAACAGTTTTATGATTAAATATGTAGGTTAGGTTGTAAATTATCCATGAAGAGCTAAAATGCTTATAAATTAGACACCCATGTATCCCAATTATTATCAGAACTAATCTGATTGATGGTAATCCTCTTTAACATCACCAACTCAACTGTCAGCAGTCCTTCTGGCCAAGTCTGGACTGTCCCACTGGTTAAACACAGGAAGAAATCCATTCAGTTTACACCTAGGCAGGCCCCTGTGTTATGACACTTGCTGTATTTAAGGTCTTGTGCAGACACATTGGGGCAGTAGTGGGGGATCAGATACCCTAGGGTAAGTTTGGATCAGGGTATTGCAGTGTTGCAGACAGGAGCACTGGAGCTGGGAGGGGTATTGCTTGAGTTTGGCATAGCCTGGGTAGAGGTGGGTTGGTCCCACTGGGTCAGGTCCAGCAGGACCAGGTTGGACCAGGGTGAGCTGGATTGGATTCAGCAGGGTAGGTGAATGTTGTTTCAGGGGCTGTCTGGGGTTGAGTGGGTGTATTTGTAGTGGGTGGGTGATGTAATTTAGTCAGAGTTGGAGGGGGGGGGAATCATTTTAATAGTTACTGAGGAGCGAGTGTAGGTTTTTAATCTTCTACCTTTCTTGGCAGAATTCTCTGACTTTAAAGGACTTTTTCAAGGGTTTTACTTGCACAAAAATTGTCAGTTGGAAAATTCAATTTCATGCACAATTCCCACAGAGTTAGCTGCATTGGAATTTTACATATTTCCATGCAGATATCCAGTCTACTCTGCTCCAACGACTCTCTGGCCACCAGAATACCTGGCAAAAAGTATATCAAATTCAAAATGTCATTAATGAATTGATGTCAATTTTACATCTGTCATTCCTGGGAAATAAGTATTTGAATTTTATTTTAAGCAAACTTACTTCTGATCTTTGTATGTGACACTGGTTAAGACATGTTTAATTTCTGCATTTGCGTTCTGTAAAAACGTCAACATTTCATATATGTATTTTACATGAATATACTACCATCTGAGACAAATATTAAAACAAAGTCTATTCCTGGACATATTTTTTAAAAAGCTGCAATCTCCATAAATGTTACACATGCTGAAAGTTTAAACTTCAAACTAGGAGTCCGCAAGAAGATGAGGGAAGATTTGATGTCTGTTCTGCAAGCATATTAATAGAAGGCTTATTTATGAGACTGCACAGTGAGCTTTTTTTCCCTGTGAGAAAATGTATTTAAAATGCTGTATCAAAATAATAAATGATAATTTCATAGAATACATACATGGCTGTACTGCTGGAATTGGATGGAGCTGAACACATATCTATGCTGGGTGCATTCAATTCATTTCTAGCCGTAAAAGGACAGAATGAGCTATTTATTTTTGCATAAGGTGAGAACTGACCTTGCTGGGGAATGGAAGTTTGTTCCTCCTTGTATTTTTCATTGGTGCAAAAGATTTAGATTTGCATTGATTCTTGTAAATTGTTGTTATTTTTTGATTTATTGCCTCACCCTTCCAAGACATTATGCAACAAAGGACGCTATAAGCACTGACACAGAGTCAAGGCCCAAGCCTCAACCAGGCCATTGAAAGCAAGCATGCTGTGAATACTTCCCCATGATAGGATGTAGGTTTGCTCGCTGAGCTGGAAGGTTCAATTTCAGACGTTTCATCATTATACTGGGTAACATCTTCAGTGAACCTCTGGATAAAGAATTGGTGGTGTAGCCCGCTTCATATTTATATGTTTGGGTTTCCTTGGGTTGGTGTGTCATTTCAGGTGGTGACGCCATGTCCTATGGTGATTTCATTTCCTGTTCTTTTTCTCATGGGGTGGTAAATGGGATCCAAGTCTCGATTTTCAAAACTTGCTAATAATTGCCCATATCTATTTATCCAAAGAAGGCTGTTTTCATTGAACCAACTTGGTGGGAAAGTCACTGGAAAGGATGCAAATCAGTTCTACACTGATTTCGATACTTCTCTTCATTGGCCTCAATGGAGATTAAAATCAACTAGGGTATAACAGCCTGTGTTGCACCCAATCTGGTCAGGATCCCCATGGTTAAGTTAGGTTACAATTGGCAAAAAGTATCTCCTTTTGCCTGGTCAGATTTCCTATCTGGATCATACTCTAAACCTGGTGAACCATGTATCATCAGCTTCATTTCCATACTGGATTGTTACTGGGCAACAATACTAGTTTAGATGTAGCTGTAAGCAAAAGCACCAGACTGTTCTAACAATTTCATGACAATCAACCAAGGAAATAAATGCAAATTTGACTGGAATGGTGCCTTTCCATTACCTACCAAAGCATTATGATTTCTCCTCATACTTTCCCATGTCTTTTCTCACATCCCAAAGCACTTCTCAGCAATGGCTGGCTTTAAAGATTAGTCACAATTCTTATGAAGGCAAACACAACTGTTATTTGGTAGCAATATTGAACTCAACAGGTTTGGCAGCACCTGGAGAGAGAGAAACAGAATTCATACTTCGAGTCCAGTATCACTTTTCTTCCAAACTGAAAGGAGCTTTCAATGCTGGTGACAGAAGGGGAAGGGGATCAAGTGGAAGAGCTGGTGAGGGTGCCAACAGCAATAGACTAAGAGGTTGCTAATAGTGGTGAAGGAGAGATAGAGATGTAAAATAGATAAAATGTTTCGTGTAGAAAGGAGAAAGGAGAAAAATGGTTTCACTCTATTAAGAGAAAAAAAAAGTTAACAAGGTAAAAACAAGATACAGCCAGGTGGGAGGGGCAGGGAGGAAGGGGGGAAGCTGTGAGATAAATGAAGCGCAGAGGTCAGACTCTGAAGTTGTGGAACTCAATACTAACGGCTGTAAAGCATCACAGCAGAAAATGAGGTGTTGTTCCTACAATGGAATATTACAACAGGCCAAATGTGGAAATATTAGTATCCGAGCAAGATGATTTATCGAAATGACAAGCAACTGGAAGGTCAGAGTCATTCCTTTGAACAGAGCAGAGATATCCTCTGCAAAATAACCACTCAGTCTGTATTTGGTCTCAGGAATGTAATGCTTCTACCCAATTATAATAGAGCAACTGCCTTCTTCAATCCAACTTTTAAAACAACTTTAAATATTAAAATTGGGAATAATATGTAATTTATTCCACAACGTAATACCTTAACCTGTGAATCATTGTCTGCTTGATTTGAAAACACTAATTAGTTTTCAGCTCATGGTAAGATTGTTAAAGCAATGCTCAAGCCAATAATATTTTTATCCTGGCAACAACTTGAGACAAGTAAATTATGTAACTTATAGGTTGCAAATTGATTTAAATTACAGTTTGTTCCTCCAAATATTCATAGATTTCCTAGATGATTTGGTTTAATTTTGTTATGTCCATCAACATATTGGGATTAATCCTTGCACAACATTGTGGCCAGAAGGGCCTGTTCTGTGCTGTACTTTTCTATGTTTTACATATGGTCTCCAATAGTTTCTCTATGCTCGAAGCAATTTGTGATGAATGTGAGAATGAGAAAACAGAGAATTGTACAGTAATGCTACTTTGCTTTGAAAAGATCAATGGCTTACATTAGGTGTTCTCAAGGGAAGATATTTTCCTTGAGTTGTTCTCACTTAATTAAGTGAACACTGAACCCAGATCCACTGATTGATGCATTCCTTGGGAAAAATGTATTCTTGAAGTAAAACAAGGTGAGTTACTTTATTATTATGAAGTGAGTTCTTAGGCACATGCTATTAGCTTTAAATACTAGTCACTTAAACAAACACGTATAAGTTTACAGTTCAGCATCCTCTGCTAATTTGTCTATTGATGGTATTAAGAGGAAGGAGAAAGTGAGGTCTGCAGATGCTGGAGATCAGAGCTGGAAATGTGTTGCTGGAAAAGCGCAGCAGGTCAAGGCAGCATCCAGGGAACAGGAGAATCGACGTTTCGGGCATAAGCCTGAAGAAGGGCTTATGCCCGAAACGTCGATTCTCCTGTTCCCTGGATGCTGCCTGACCTGCTGCGCTTTTCCGGTATTAAGAGGAAACTGAGTTGAAAATTCAATAGCTCAAGTTGTGACTTTGAATTAAAGAATTAGAATTAGGATTAGCATTATTGTCACATGTACTCACAGGAGTACAGTGAAAGGTTTACAAGTCGCACTTCCAGTGCCATCTTTGGTATCAAGTTACATACGTACAGACTCTGAAGTATAAAATCTTAGGGGAAAAAAATGAGAAAAATAAAGAAAGCAAAATGTCCAGCAATAAATTACAATAATAGAGAAATAAGATTTCAGAATAACAGTCCTTCAAACCCAGACTGCGCCAGATTTCACCTCAAGGCCAGGAGTATGGGGAGTTTGAGTCCACGCTGACGCCGGGGGTTTGAGTCCACGCTGAGCCTGGGAGTTCTAGTCCACACTGAGGCCGGGAGTTTGAGTCCACATTGAAGCCGGGGATTCGAGTCCATGCTGAGCCAGGGATTTTGAGTCCAGGCTGAGGCTGGGTGTGGGAGTCTACACTGAGGTCGGGAGTTTGAGTTCACACTGAGGCTGGGGTTTTGAGTCCACATTGAAGCTGGGGGTTTGAGTCCACATTGAAGCTGGGGGTTTGAGTCCACACTGATGCTGGGGGTTTGAGTCCATGCTAAGGCTGGAGGTTTGAGTCCACACTGAGGCCAGGAGTGGGAGACCACACTGAGGCTGGGGGTTTGAGTCCATACTGAGGCTGGGGGTTTGAGTCCACACTGAGGCCAGGAGTGGGAGTCCACACTGAGGGATGGGGTTTGAGTCCCCACTGAGGCTGGGAGTTTGAGTCCATACTGAGGCCAGGAGTGGGAATCCACACTGAGGCTGGGAGTGGGAGTCCACACTGAGGCTGGGGATTTGAGTCCACGCTAAGGCTGGAGGTTTGAGTCAACACTGAGACTGGATGTTTGAGCCCATGCTGAGACTGGGAGTTGGAGTCTACGCTGAGGCTAGGAGTCTGAGCCTACGCTGGGGCTGGGAGTTTGAGTCCACGCTGTAGCCGAGACGTCGAGCCCACACTGAGGCTGGGATTTTGAGTCTATGCTGTGGCCGGGAATCTGAGCCCATACTGAGGCCAGGAGTTTGGGTCCACTCTGGAGCTGGGAGTTTGAGTCCACACTGAGGCTGGGATTTTGAGTCCATGTTGTGGTCAGGAGGTTGGGTCCACACTGAGGCCAGGGGTTTGAGTCCACGCTGAGGCTGGGAGTTCGAGTCCATGTTGTGGTCGGGAGATTGGGTCTATGTTGAGCCCGGGGTTATGAGTCCACACTGAGGTTGGGAGGGCGGGTCCACGCTAAGGCTGGGAGTCTGAGTCCATGCTGAGGCTGGAGTTGAGTCCACGCTGGAACCAGGAGTTTGAGTCTATGCTGAGATCGGGAGTTTGAGTTCACACTGAGGCTGGGAGTTTGAGTCCAGGCTGAGGCTGGGAGTTTGAGTTCACACTGAGTCTGGGGGTTTGAGTCCACACTGAGGTCGGGGGTTTGAGTCCACACTGAGGCATGGGGTTGGAGTCCACACTGAGGCCAGGAGTGGGAGTCCACACTGAGGCTGGGGGTTTGAGTCCACACTGAGGCTGGGAGTGGGAGTCCACACTGAGGCATGGGGTTTGAGTCCACACTGAGGCTGGGAGTGGGAGTCCACACGGAGGCTGGGGATTTGAGTCCACACTGAGGCTGGGAGTGGGAGTCCATACTGAGGCTGGGGACTTGAGTCCACACTGAGGCTGGGGGTTTGAGCCCACGCTAAGGCTGGAGGTTTGAGTCAACACTGAGACTGGGTGTTTGAGCCCATGCTGAGGCTGGGAGTTGGAGTCTACGCTGAGGCTGTGAGTCTGAGCCTACGCTGGGGCTGGGAGTTTGAGTCCATGCTGTGGCCGAGATGTCGAGCCCACACTGAGGCTGGAATTTTGAGTCTATGCTGTGGCCGGGAGTCTGAGTCCATGCTGTGGCCGCGATGTCGAGCCCACACTGAGGCTGGAATTTTGAGTCTATGCTGTGGCCGGGAGTCTGAGTCCATGCTGTGGCCGCGATGTCGAGCCCACACTGAGGCTGGAATTTTGAGTCTATGCTGTGGCCGGGAGTCTGAGTCCATGCTGTGGCCGCGATGTCGAGCCCACACTGAGGCTGGAATTTTGAGTCTATGCTGTGGCCGGGAGTCTGAGTCCATGCTGTGGCCGCGATGTCGAGCCCACACTGAGGCTGGAATTTTGAGTCTATGCTGTGGCCGGGAGTCTGAGTCCATGCTGTGGCCGCGATGTCGAGCCCACACTGAGGCTGGAATTTTGAGTCTATGCTGTGGCCGGGAGTCTGAGTCCATGCTGTGGCCGCGATGTCGAGCCCACACTGAGGCTGGAATTTTGAGTCTATGCTGTGGCCGGGAGTCTGAGTCCATGCTGTGGCCGCGATGTCGAGCCCACACTGAGGCTGGAATTTTGAGTCTATGCTGTGGCCGGGAGTCTGAGCCCATACTGAGGCCAGGAGTTTGGGTCCACTCTGGAGCTGGGAGTTTGAGTCCACACTGAGGCTGGGATTTTGAGTCCATGTTGTGGTCAGGAGGTTGGGTCCACGCTGTGGCTCGGGGTTTGAATCCACGCTGAGGCTGGGAGTTCGAGTCCATGTTGTGGTCGGGAGATTGGGTCTATGTTGAGCCCGGGGTTTTGAGTCCACACTGAGGCTGGGAATGCGAGTCCACGCTAAGGCTGGGAGTCTGAGTCCATGCTGAGGCTGGAGTTGAGTCCACGCTGGAGCCAGGAGTTTGAGTCTATGCTGAGATCAGGAGTTTGAGTTCACACTGAGGCCGGGAGTTTGAATCCACACTGACGTCGGGAGTTTGAGTCGACACTGAGACCGGGAGGTTGAGTCCACACTGAGGCTGGAGGTTTGAGTTCACACTGAGACTGGGGGTTTGTGTCCACACTGAGGCCGGGAGTTTGAGTCCACACTGAGACTGGGAGTTTGAGTCCACACTGAGACTGGAGGTTTGAGTTCACATTGAGACTGGGGGTTTGAGTCCACACTGAGGTCGGGAGTTTGAGTCCACACTGAGGTCGGGAGTTTGAGTTCACACTGAGGCTGGGGATTTGAGTCCACACTGAGGCTGGGAGTTTGAGTCCACACTGAGGCCGGGAGTTTGAGTCCACACTGAGACCGGGAGGTTGAGTCCACGCTAAGGCTGGAGGTTTGAGTCCAGGCTGAGACCGGGAGGTTGAGTCCACACTGGAGCTGGGAGTTTGAGTCCACACTGAGGCCGGGAGTTTGAGTCCACACTGAGACCGGGAGGTTGAGTCCACGCTAAGGCTGGAGGTTTGAGTCCAGGCTGAGACCGGGAGGTTGAGTCCACACTGGAGCTGGGAGTTTGAGTCCACACTGAGGCCGGGAGTTTGAGTCCACACTGAGACCGGGAGGTTGAGTCCACGCTAAGGCTGGAGGTTTGAGTCCAGGCTGAGACCGGGAGGTTGAGTCCACACTGGAGCTGGGAGTTTGAGTCCACACTGAGGCCGGGAGTTTGAGTCCACACTGAGACCGGGAGGTTGAGTCCACGCTAAGGCTGGAGGTTTGAGTCCAGGCTGAGACCGGGAGGTTGAGTCCACACTGGAGCTGGGAGTTTGAGTCCACACTGAGGCTGGGAGTTGAGTCCGTGCTGAGGCTGGAGGTTTGAGTTCACACTGAGGCTGGGAGTTTGAGTCCAGGCTGAGACCGGGAGGTTGAGTCCACTCTGGAGTTGGGAGTTTGACTCCACACTGTGGCCAGGAGGTCAGGTCCATGTTGAGGTCGGAATCCACGCTGGCGTTTGGCAAGGACATCGCCAATGCTGGCTAAGGATGGATGATAAAGCGTAGTAGAAAATAAAAATGTGAAAAGAGAGAGTAAAACAAAGGAAAGAAATGGACAGAACTCTGGCTCAGTAATCCTAATCCACCGCCATCTTGGTGACAAAAGGGATACATCTTTTCAGGAATTATAATCCACTCATGTTTCACAAACTGAGAAAACAGGAGAATGTGTAGGCTATTCGGCCCATTGAACCTCCTTCACAATTGAATATCATCATAGCTCATTATCCAACTCAGTATCCTGTCCCACTTTCTCCCCATACTCTTGGTCCCTTTAGCCTTAAGAACAGTATCTAAAGCCTTCTTGAAAACATTCCATGCTTTTCCCTCAAACACTTGCTATGGCAGAGTGCTCCTACAGGCTTGCCACTCTTTGCATGAAGAAATTTCTCCTCATTTCAGTCCTAAATGGCCTACCCAGTGTTCTTAGACTTATGACCATTTCATCAACGTTCATCTGGATACCTACTTACAATGGTTGTAATTCCAAGTTTTACTTTGAAGGAAGATGAAATGTGTTTTTAAATAGGCATCTGTGGTTTTCTTTGCAACTAATTTCTACTTAAATATGCAATTGCTCAATAAACATTAAATATTTGTATTCTCTAAGTGTGCTATTGGTGTAAAACAGGAACTATGTCATGTTACTGTTACAATGACATGGGTAGAAAAATGCTTCAACTATAATATAAAAAACTAGATACAGAATGGAAATTGTTTTTTAATGTTCCCCAAACATTGTAAATGTGAATTCAGATCTCGTGTGGCTTATAAGTAAAACAAAATTGCTTTCAAAACAGATGCGTATGCAATTTATTGTGGCAGAATGGTTTACTTTTCCTATAGCACCTGATTCACTCAGCAGCCTATCTAGTTTGATAACAGTAATGTGTTTGTTCGCTCATTTTGTACATATGTGCATATGTGTCATTTCATAAAGGTACAATATGCAACTATCTATCTATCATTGAGACATTTCATTTGTACGTCTTCGAGTTGTGCTGACAAATAAAGAGCTTTATGCACAAATTAAACAGCTTTCTTGGCAATGTGCAAAAGAAGACCCCTAAAGAGTAGCCCAGAGGCTTCAACTAAGCTATCTAAAATGATGAGATTGTCAACTTATGGCAGCACAACTATAAATTCAGTCTTTATTAAAAAGTATAGTCTTTTGGAACAGAGGGTTTTTTTTCTCTAACATAGGCAGAGCCATATTTGAGAGTTTGAGAATGGAATTATTTAGTAACTGACAAATCTTATTCGGCATTGCCCATGCTGAACTGGAAGCAGGAGCCTAGTGGGTGGCACAGTGGCTCAGTGGTTCACTACTTCACAGCGCGAGCAACCCAAGTTCGATTCCACTCTTATGCAACTACTTCTATGGAGTTTGCACATTTTCCCTATATCTATGTGGCTTTCCTCCAGGCGCTGTGGTTTCCTCCCGCAGTCCAAAGAATGGCCATGCTAAATTGCCCATAGTGTCTAGGGATATGTAGTTTAGGTGAATTAGCCATGGGAAATGCAGGGTTACAGGGATGGGATGCATCTGGGTGGGATGCTCTTCGGAAGGTCTTTGTGGACTCGATGGGCCAAATGGTCTGCTTCTACACTATTTGTATTCTATGATTCCAAAGAGGATTCAGAAGGTTGAGGTTATAGAGACAAGTGAACATTAAGGGTTTGTGATGCTTTGGGTATAAGCAATGTGAGGGCTCCGACATTGGGAACCTAATTTCTTAAGGAAGACAAAATACAACAGCAGTGGAGATGACGAAGGTGAGGACATGGCACAGTAACGTTTGTCAACGTTGTCCCTCCGTCTTCTCTTCTGAAGCATGTCTTTCAACCACAAACTCACTATCCTCCTGAACGTAGCATTTGGAGTAGCATAATGTCACTACTGAGCTCGCAAAAGCTTGATATCCAAGTTACAACCACATCTTTATCTCTTTTCCCCATATCTAGGCCATCACAAGACTTAATACATGACAAACTAACATGGATAAACATGATGATGAATCACTGTCTCTCATTGGTTGTTACTCTGCCAAATACCACATCCCTCAAACCTGATCTGAGAGGCCACAGCACCACGACCAGGACCTATAATGAAAGCACAATGACAAGAATTTTACACCACAAATGTACAATAAAACAAAACAGTTTCAAGATAACGATCCATCTTCTCCATAGTCGAAATACAATAGCTACGCATAGTAAAGATTAAAAAGTTAAAGGAATCTGAATCACATGATCACATATGAGCAGCACGGTGGCTCAGTGGTTAGCACTGATGCCTCACAGCACCAGGGTCCCAGGTTCGATTCTAGCTCCGGCGACGACCTGCGCGGAGTTTGCACATTCTCCCTGTGTCCGTGTGGGTTTCCTCTGGGAGGGTCCGGTTTCCTCCCACTGTTCAAAGATGTGCAGGTCAGGTGGATTAACCATGTTAAATTGCCCGTAGTGTTAATGAATTAGTCAGAGAGAAATGAGTCTGGGTGGGTTACTCTTTGGAGGGTGGTATGGACTGGTTGGGCCGAAGGGCCAGTTTCCACACTGTAGGGGATCTAATCTTAAAAAAAGAAGAACACAATGCAACATCCAGGCAATGAGGTGGACTCACAGATTATGATGGAAAGAGCAGCCTTTTAGCAATTGTACCTGCATGGTTTAATCTGGTTGAAAGAAGCATATCAAGCACATATGACCAGAAACAAGTGATGAAGTAAAAAAAGGCTGAGGGAAGAAAGTTAATCAGAGACTCTGTTTGTATCAAGAATCGCCTGGAGAGAGACAAATATGCACATTTCAGAGAGAGGCATTTTGCGTAGATTTCTATGTTAATTGTTGGATGACATTAGATTGTTTTTCAGGGAACTTTTGAGAGTCAGTATGAGTAGAAAATAGTTGTTGAGAAGTCTTTGTTTTCTATTAACCAAAGCTGTTTGTAAATCAGTTGTGTAGAAAAACAAGACCTTTCATTACAGCCTTGGCTTTCTTTACTGGTCAATGCACTAACATGTGAAGTGGAGATGAAATTGATTTGTAGCACAGAGATGAGATTGATTGGTAGCATGGAGCTGAACGCATGTTTCTGTAGGAAGAGTGAGATACAATGGAAAGTGTTACATTGGTCATTCTGTGAAATACTTTGCTCAGAAATGCTCTCTATCCATCTGTTGTAAATATTTAGATGCCTCTCAGAACATTCCATGGGCATTAGAAGTGCCCAAAGTAATTTTGCAAATCTCCAACTTGATAGTTCATTCTTCCATGTCATTATTTTAACATCACTGGCACAGAAGTGAAGTCTACTCTCAATCATCAGTAAAGTGGTGGAAGGAGTGTCAACCATGCTTTCAAGTGGCACTTGCTCAACAATAACCTGCTCGGTGACACTCAGTCTGGGTTCTACCAGGGACACTCAGCTCCAACCTTGGTCCAAACATGGACATAAATTCCAGAGGGGAGCTGAGGATCACATGCTTTTGACATTGAGGCTACATGCAACTGTGTATGGCATAAAAGCATGCTGGCAAAACTGGAGTCAATGAAAATCAGGGAAAACTTTTCACTGCTTGGAGCGATACTCAGTGCAAAGGAATAGAAGCATAATATTGTTGGATGTTGGAAATCTGAAATCAAAACAGGAAGTGCTGGGGAAGCTGCGCAGGTCTGACAGCAACTGTAGAGAGAAACAGGGGGAATGTTTCAAAATGCAGGGAGCTGTCACCATGCCGAACATCCACAGTGCCAGCGATCGATATTCCTCAACACGTACAGGGATGGCAACGTGGGGACAAGTGTTATCTCCTCAAGATTTGGCACAGTGAAGGTGGAGGATCTGATGATGAGCCAGAAGTTTGCAGACAGACAGAAGGCAGACCTGGCAATGGTCTGACAAGGCAGGCAGGCCAATGATAACCATACATTCAACCACTTTCAACCCTTGTCCTGCAAGGGTTACACGTTTCTATGTTTTACGTAAAATTTAGCTGCGAGGCTGCTCCTTGCTCTATGTAAAATACTTACTTAACTGAGAAGGTTTTCACCTTGCATTAATTTTTGCAGTCTACATTCTTAATATACATCGGTTTATGTCATGGTTATTTTTAAAGCCAGAAAACTGATATGAACGAACCTAGCCTTTTTCACAAATTGTGCACACTGTAACTATCACAGTGAGCTCTTCTGTGTGCAGCAGTTCCTGGAATATTGGAGGGTTGCACGTCTTACCACAAGTAAAAAGGAGGCAGAGGAGGGAGCAATCATTCTGAAGAGTGCTCCCCAGTTTTCTCACATCCTATTTGATGTCAGTTGTCACCCTATTCTCCTTCTGTTCTTTCAGTACTGCAGAATGTTAGGACACTGCGGTGTACTGCCACAATGGCTGGTCATGCTCAGTGACTGCTTCTATTACTGTGGGCTGCACAAACACAAACCAATCAATTCTAAAGAATACAGAGGAATATATCTCAGCTGGACATTGTCTACCTAATGTACTGAGATTGTATGGCCTGGCTTTCAAAGCCCTAGGCAAAAGTGAGGACTGCAGATGCTGGAAGTCAGAGTCTAGATTAGGGTGGTGCTGGAAAAGCACAGCAGGTCAGGCAGCATCCGAGGAGCAGGAAAATCGATGTTTAGGCAAAAGCCCTTCATCAGGCTTCATTATTTTGAAACCCTAGCCAAGGGAGAAAAGTTTACCCTCCTACATCCCATAGGTGCTGGCCATATTTCTGCTTCAATCCCATCAATTGTTTCTCCAATTCGGGATCCGATGTGCAAAAATCCCAGGCCCGCTTTCAGCCCTTTCACCTCAGCGGGTAAAGTGAATGTCCTAACTGCTATCACAGGAGCTTTGACTACAATCCCAAAAGCCAGGTCTGTGCTTCATTCACTGGGTGATAGGACAACTTGAGCCACACACATAGATGACGCTGTGAGGAAATAAAAGGTGTCACCATTGCAAAAATTGTTAATGGGGGAAGGTGATTTACTGCTTCCATTCCAGACAACTTTTACAGCATCTTTCAAGGAAATGCGATTACAGCAAATGTTAAAATAGTGCAAATCATTATATATTTACACTAATGTAGTATATATACGTTAATTGAACATCCATGTTACTGATATTCCCTTAAAGCATTTCTTTCCCCCTCTGCAAATAAGAATTGGCTTAATGGTAGAAGTGAAAACCATCATAACATTTCAGAAAGTCTTGGAAGATTACTTGAAGTGATATTACATATAAGAATGCAGACCAAAAGCTGTAATTTTCGATATTAGTAGGTAGGTGCTTGGTGAATAACATGGCATGAGAGGCTGAAAGTCCTTACTCCATGCTGTAAAAGTGTATAACTCTGTATTGGTTCATCATGACATTACAATCCTCCCCATCAGCGCAGGATTAATCATGGTTCGTACCCACCAACTCCACTGCCTGGCCCTTGGAAAGGGTAAGGATTCATGTGTCTGGCACCCATCCAACAGTCTGGGCCCTCTTCTTCCAATTGTCAGTAACCTTGTCCTGCAAGGAGAGCACAAGAAAGACTGAGTGTGATGGCAACGTGTGCAGAAGGACTTTATGAACATGTATTTCCCTACAATGTAGTAAGCCTTCATTGATTAGGTGCAATGCCGGGTGAGTCTTGGGGCATTAGTAGCATAAAGTGACAGTGAACCTTTCAATGTACATCATAGATGTGATGTTGAAACCTATATGACATGTCTCTGTACCGATACAAAAAGATTGAGTAATGTTCCTCTTACTTCCTCCTACACTGGATCTGAGTCCTTTTATGTCTCTACAACCTAGTGCTAGTCCTCTTCCTGGGTCTGATGATAGAGCTTCATGTTGCCTTCATGGGGAAGAGGACTCCCCTCTTTCCTGAAGCAGAGCCTCGGGAGAGGAATTGCTGAATCTGGAGGTGAGTTTTTGTCTGCTCAGAGATAACTCCAGGGATGGGTGGGAGTGAGGTGAGGTATGGTGGGCTTTGCATATGGTGAGAGAATCTTTAACCCTGGAATGTCCTGGCTGGGGTGAGAAGACCCTAGCTGTTTGCCCCATATAATACCACATTTCACTTACAATAATTGCTTGTATGCATAATTAGCTGAAAAAAACACACAGTTGTGCAAAAGGTTTGCCTTGGGCCATGAAAGAAGTGATAAACTTTCACATACCCAACACCATACATTTGACGCCAAAGTGGAAAATCCTAGCCCATGACTAGAACCTGATTAGTAGAAAATGGCTCATGCTTAAGAATGAGCAGAATGTTCATTGATAGATGTTAGAATGATGATAAGCAGCAGAAAACATAACTTGGAGGAAAATAACTTTCTTGAGGCAATGAGTAAATGAAGTCAGGCAAACTCATTGAGACAAAGTTGTCTTAAGTAAAATGGTTAGGATGGTGCTAAAGCAAATGTAGATTTTTGGACAATGTGACCAAATTGATGCAAAAGATTAAATAAGGCTGTTCGAGTCTGCATCACGAATTATATTATCAGTGGATTCTGTTATGTACTATAATTTGGACAACAAAGACTTAAATTAATCTATTGGATTTCAAAGCAGCAGCTTGTACTGTTGTGAGCAATGCATGAGACTGAATAGGTCTCTGGAATTTGAAGATTGATATCAACAGAAAAAACCCTAAAGGTGTAAATGAATGAGAATAGTTAAAAATGACTGTGGAGCAATGTCAAATTATATTGAATGATTTAAGAATTAGAGAAGAATGTGTATTGTAAGTGAAAAAAAATGAAGCTGCCATCACATTTTGCCTTTTGCATTTCCACAATGCTGTAAAGTGCTTATGAGTGAATGTATTATATTTTGAAGCAGATAGGCAAACACACGTTCAATTTTCACAATGCAAAGATCACAAATGTCAATGAAGCAAACAAGCAGATAATCCATTTCAGTGATAGTTAGTCAATGGATAAATGGTGGCTTGGACACCATATTACGCCGGCAATTATTGAAATTATTGTTGGGAATGAACATAGAAAACTGAACAAAAATGCAATGGGTATTAGAAAGGAGATTAATTGATATTTTAAGTAGAAGTGAATCATTAAAAATTAAAAGCCGAATGAAACTTATTAAAGATAATGATATATAGGGAAAAGAGGTAATCACTCCATGTAAAATGCATTTTGTTCTGATTAGCATTCACCATAGAAGACAGCAATAGTGTTCCTAATCCTGTAACAGTGATGCAGAAATCCATCATGGACAAGACTGAAAAACAGATTATGCAGCTAAGAACTGACTACAAACTGCTACATTTAAAGAGTATTAAATTATCAATATCCAGATAACATGCGACAAAGAATACTGAGAAGAAATAAAAGTAAATGACAAGGACCAAAGCATCAGAACTTAAAGTTTCATGTCTGTGATGTAACGGTGAGGTGAAGTCCTCATTTTGATTAAGGATTCAGCAAACAATCAGACACTTGCAGCTGATGACTTGCCAATGAACAAGTCACAGCAGCCCAACCAGCAGAGGAGAAAGTGCTGGATATCTTGACATGCATAAAAGTGGATAAATCCCTAGGACCTGATCAGGTGTACTCTAGAACTCTGTGGGAAGCTAGGGAAGTGATTGTGAGCCTCTTACTGAGATATTTGTATCATCAATAGTCACAGGTGAGGTGCCGGAAGTCTGGAGGTTGGCTAATGTGGTCCCACTGTTTAAGAGGGGTGGTAAGGACAAGCCAGGGAACTATAGACCAATGAGCCAGATGTTGGTGGTGGACAAGTTGTTGGAGGGAATCCTGAGGGACAGGATGTACATGTATTTGGAAAGGCAAGGACTGATTAGGAATAGTCAACATGGCTTTATGCATGGGAAATCATGTCTCACAAACTTGATTGAGTTTTTTGAAGAAGTACCAAAGAGAATTGATGAGGGCAGAGTGGTAGATGTGATCTATATGAACTTCAGTAAGGCATTTGACAAGGTTCCCCATAGGAGACTGGTGAGCAAGGTTAGATCTCATGGATTACAGAGAGAACTAGTCATTTGGATACAGAACTGGCTCAAAGGTAGAAGACAGAGGAGGGTTGTTTTTCAGGGTTGGTGGAGGCCTATGAATAGTGGAGTGCCACAAGGATCAGTCCTCTACTTTTCATCATTTATATAAATGATTTGGATGCAAGCATAAGAGGTATAGTTAGTAAGTTTGCAGATGACATTAAAATTGGAGGTGCAGTGGACAGTGAAGAAGGTTACCTCAGATTACAATAGGATCTTGATGAGATGGGCCAATGGGCTGAGAAGTGGCAGGTGGAGTTTAATTTAGATAAATGTGAGGTGCTCCATTTTGGGAAAGCAAATCTTAGCAGGACTTATACATTTAATGGTAAGATCCTAGGGAGTGTTGCTGAACAAAGAGACCTTGGAGTGCAGGTTCATAGCTCCTTGAAAGTGGAGTCACAGGTAGATAGGATAGTGAAGAAGTCATTTGGTATACTTTCCTTTATTGGTCAGAGTATTGAGTACAGGAGTTGGGAGGTCATGTTGCAGCTGTACAGGACATTGCTTAGGCCACTGTTGGAATATTGTGTGCAGTTCTGGTCTCCTTCCTATCAGAAAGATGCTGCGAAACTTGAAAGCATTCAGAAAAGATTTACAAGGATGTTGCCAGGGTTAGATGATTTGAGCTATAGTGAGAGGCTGAACAGGCTGGGGCTGTTTTCCCTGGACCGTTGGAGGCTAAGGGGTGTGACCTTATAGAGGTTGATAAAATCATGAGGGGCATGGATAGGATAAATAGACAAAGTTTTTTCCCTGGGGTGGGGGGGTCCAGAACTAGAGGGCATAAATTTAGGGTGAGCGGGGACAGATATAAAAGAGAGCTTAAAGGCAACATTTTGACTCAGAGGGTGGTATGTGTATGGAATGAGCTGCCAGAGGAAGTGGTGGAGGCTAGTACAATTGCAACATTTAAAAGGCATCTGGTTGGGTATATGAATAGGAAGGATTTGGAGGGATATGTGCCAGGTGCTGGCAGGTGGGACTAGATTGGGTTGGGATATGTGGTCAGCATGGACGAGTTGGACCGAAGGGTCTGTTTCCGTGCAGTATATCTCTGTGACTCTATGACTGTATAGTTGAGCATGATTTCATAGTTACCCACACATCAAGAGACAAAGCATGAATGCTGTATTTGTGATCAATAAGCTAGCATTTCTCCTTTCACATTTCAAAAGAGATTGTCATGCATAATTGTAAGAATACTTTCTTAATGATGAAATTCTTCCTTCTAATTTTGTTAAATTACTCTAACTCTTGTGGAAAGCTAGCATAGACATGATAGGCCAAAATGGCCTCCTTTTGTGTGGCAACCACTGTATTCTATGATTCCAAGATGTTATTCTTGAATCCAGGACACAAATGACTGGTGGTGTTATAATGTAACTGAGTAAAAATAATTCCTCCCTCATTGACTACATAAAGTGATGATGCTGCTCCTTTAACAAGGTTATGTTGTCCTTGGTTTTTGTTCCCCAGAGGTTGGAAAACCAGCGATTCTGAAAGGTCTAGTTATGATGGGTTTTAGGACCAATTTGGTTACAGATAACAGAATCTGCCTCAGGCAAAAGCTTTCAAGCTGTTTTTAAAAACCTGTACAAAAAAAGGGGAGTGGCTAATTCTCCCAGCTCAGCTTTTCTCTGTGGAAGTTTTGTTTTTAAATTGAAAGCCTTTTCCTGAGGCAGTATCTGTTAGCTACAATCAAACCGGCCCTAAACCCCTTGAAACCTGGACCTTTTAGGATCGCTGCTTTTATGACCTCTCTGAAAAATAAACCAGGGACAACATAACCTTGTTAAAAGAGCATCATCATCACAATAATTAATGGTACTACATGTATGTTCAGGTCCATTAGGGAGCAGTGAATGAATGGCCAGCTAAAACATAGTTGACACCATTGCAAAATTTAGAAAGAGAGATTGCAGATACTTTGTGAAAGAAAAAGGGTAGAAAGCAAGTATTCAAGGTTAGAGAAGTTAGCAAATGGACAGCTCAGGGTGTGAGGGAGAGTTCAACGAATATTAGTGAATTTAAACCTACAACCTCTATCATCTAGGGCAAGGATAGTAGATGCAAGGGAACACCTTCACCTATAAGCTCAACACCAAACAGCACACAGTTGTGACTTGGAACTATGTCACTGCTCATTGTCACTAGGTCAAAATCTTGGAAGCACCAAATTCTTGGTGAAGTGTCTTCTTGACACTGGCTGGGCTATCCCATTGTTAAGGATGGGATGACCATGGAGCCTGTTGTTAATTGTTGAATTGTTTGCCATTCATTTTCATATGTGGTCGGGCTGTCGACCTTTGATCTGATCTATTGGTTGTGAGATTTCTTTGTCTATGATGTGCCACTTCTGCTGTCTAGTATACATGTGGTCCTGCCTTGTATCTTCATGAGGATACCTCCCTTTTAGTTAGGTTTGCTTTCCTTGACATGCTCCGGATTGAACCAGTCTTGGTCCCTGGCTAGGTAACGGTTGAGTGAAGGATGTGGCTATGAGATTACAGATTGTGGTTGAATACAGTGCTGCTATTGATTGCCTACTGAGCCTGTTTAGAGCTGCTAGTTCTGCTCTGAATCTATCCCATTTAGCATAGAGGGAATGTCAAGCAACACAATGGGGGCATGGGTCAGAGACATGCTCAGTGTGAAATGTGTAAGTTAGAATTACAGCTGTTATTTTGTGTCTTTTGATTTTGTTTTAGAAAGAAAAAATTGGCATAAATATTGTATATATGAACAGATGGGGATATGTCTCCAGCCAATATTCACTGCAGTAGGACATCCATACACAGTTTGTTAACTCTGAACAGTAATAAATTGATGGAGCCCATAGGGATATCATTTTCATTAGTGCCAATATAGATACAAGTCTGGTGTTATTTGGAAGAGATGGGTTTGCTGTGAGGTGGGTTTCTTATTTGAAAAGATTATTTCTTGTTCAACTCCAGGCTGTATCATTTATAATAAAAGATATTTAAACTAAATTTCTTCAGTGTGCTGGCTTAACATATTCTACACTGAGCTTTTGCTATACCAAATGACAACATTACTGCTGAAACATTTCTGTTTCTGATGTTTGTTTTAAATACTTAGTAAAGGAATTGTTGTCAGAAATATCTTTAATTTGCAGTGTAGCAGATTGGTGTGCAAGAGTTGGAGTAGAATAAAAATATCACCAAAGTTATAATACTAGCTTATTTCTTAATTGCAGAAAGAAATGTGGTCATAAATTTGCTAGCGTCCAAACTGGCACAGTACAAGCACTGACTAATCTAAATGTATTTGTGAAGTTTATGTCAAAAATGGGCTCAGGAGCCTCATTTCAAAATTTAAATGAGCCATGTGAACATGTCAGAATCCACCAGAACTATCTGGTTAAATAACTGACTAATTTTGCAGTGATGTGAATGTCTGTGCAGATCATTCACAGGTCATTGCCCTCCTAAATTTTTTTACATCTGTAAAGCAGACACACAGAGATGCTAAATCTGGGACCCACAAATCCTCCATAATTGAATTACCACACATGCTGTATGTGTTTTATTTTGAACATGCAAATTGAACACACAAATTAGGAACAGGAGTATACTTTTTGGTCTGCTGTGCCATTCAATAAAGTTATGACTGAGCTGACTATGGTCTTAATTCCACTTTTCTGGCTACTTACAATACGCTTTGACACTCATATTGGCCAAGAATCTATTCAGCTTTGCCTTATAAATACTCAGTGACAATCCCTCCACCATTCTATGTGGAAAAGGTTCCAAAAGCCTTCTGAGAAAAGCAAGCTCCTCATCTCTGTCTTAAATCATTATTCATAATATTATTTTTAAGCTGTCTACCTAGTTCTAGTCCCTCCCAAAGGAGGAAATTTTATTTTAGCATTCACCCAGTCCAATCACTCTCGGGTTTTATGTGTTTCAATTAAATCACCTTGTTCTTCTAAACTCCTTTGGATACAGGTCTAACCTGTCCAGCCCATCTTCATATGCTATGTACCTCAGCAATCAGTCAAAAGAATGTCTCTGAACTGCATTTATATCCTCCAATCACGCATAATTTCCCTCATTTAAATTTAAAACGCAAACTAAATTTGACATTCAATCACATAATGATGACAGCTGCCAAGGGGCCTTTTCACAATGTAAGAATTATGATGCATCTAAAGAGACTACTTCTGGTCATTAAATATCTTCTGGCACCTGTCATTTTAACTCTCTTTCTCCTCCTTCCACTATCTGCTCCCAGCATCCAATATATTCCAGGGAAGCTTAACTTATAAGCACAAAGGGCAACACCTCAACTTTCCATTAGACATTTTCCGGTCTTCCAGACTACGCACTGCATTCACCAATTTAACATAATGGCATCCTTGTTTTTCCAGCCAGCTGTAGTAATGGTTCTTTGCTTGTCCTCGTGCTGTGCCCCCATCATTATCCCAATTCTTAATTAATCAGTTAAAATTTATAGCTTGCACCTAGTTGCAAACCTTCTCTTTTGTCCTTTCCCCTTCTTCCCCTTTCAATGACTCTGTCCCTGCTTTCAACCTGACACATCTTTAAGGTTTTCCAGTTTTGGTGAGAGGTCATTGCCATGCTAAGTTTTCCTCTTCACAGAGGCTACCAGACCAGTGAATATTTCCAACACTTGCCGCTTTATATTAGGTTTCCAGAACCTACAGTGGACAGCACAGTGGCACAGTGGTTAGCACTGATGCCTCACAGCGCCGGAGACCCGGGTTCAATTCCCGCCTCAGGTGACTGACTGTGTGGAGTTTGCACGTTCTCCCCGTGTCTGCGTGGGTTTCCTCCGGGTGCTCCGGTTTCCTCCCACAGCCCAAAGATGTGCAGGTAAGGTGAATTGGCCATGCTAAATTGCCCGTAGTGTTAGGTAAGGGGTAAATGTAGGGGTATGGGTGGGTTGCGCTTCGGCGGGTCGGTGTGGACTTGTTGGGCCGAAGGGCCTGTTTCCACACTGTAATGTAATCTAATTTACAGTGTTTTGCTTCTGCATCAGAAATCTTTCCCCTAGTTAACCATCTCATCATCAATTGTGATGCCACTGAAGCAGATGCTATTTATTTTTCAGGCAACATTATACCTTGAAATCTTTGAAAATTGTGCCCCAAGGTAATTAAGAAGTCCATTAGGCTGTGTTTTTGAAATAGTTCTAGTATTGTAATGAGACTTGGATGTTCACATTTAATTTGAAAATGAAAAGTGGTTCTTCTTCCTCCAAATTTGTCAAAGCTTTAAAAACCTTTTAAAACTGCTTCTTTTTACATTCATCCTTGGGGAAATCTTCATTGTTAATGTTTTTCCAGAAGGTAATTACTGCTTGATGCATTTTTAAAAAAATTACCTTATTGCCTAAGTACCAAAGTTGACACAAAAGAAAGTTATAAAAATCAGTTTCAACAAGTCCATGTTCTATCTCCCATCTGTTATAGATTGAAAATTATTATTTAGTTTGGACAAGATTGGTGTATAAGGAGAAAAACACATCCAATGAAAAATCTTAGAATGAAGTGCAAACAGCTGGTAAGGTGGAAAAAAACTGGGGAGGGGTGGAGAGGGTGGAGGGAGATGAAGGAAGAGAAGAGGAGAAACACAGGAGAGAGTGTGAGGGAGAGAAGTTGGAGCAATGGAAGAATAAAGGAGGACAAGAGACTGGCAAAACGATGGGAGAGAAAGGGAATGTGGAGGGAGAAAAGAAGAGGGAGAGTAGAGGTGAATGAGAGAAAGTGATACACAGGAAAAGCAAAAGGAAAAGAAATGGAAGGGGAAATATTACAAAGTGAGGCTATTAAAAAGCAGTTCAATCGATGAAATAGATTGTTACTTATCACCAACTACTCGGGGGCAACAAGATTAATAGTTGGAGCAGATTCTTCACTTTAAGGATGGTTACCAGTTACTAGAAAAAAACAGCTGTGAGGTAGATGTCTCGAAAGAGTGAGTTGAATAGATACTGAAAAGTTATTCCTGGGGGGGGTATTTTTAAAAAACTTACTCAATAAAAAGAATGCTTTCAGGCAGAATGACAGGAAAGTTAGGGATAGAAACCAGGACAAGGCAGGAGGAAACTAAGGCTGGTTAACAGAAAGAGCATGTCCAAAGGTCTCTGTTGGGGAAAATTAATTAATTTGGGAAATGAACAGTATCAGATGTGATGGTGGAATGTACAAGGCTGTACGTAGTTAAGAAGGGATTACAAGGGTGAGAAAGTTAGGAATTTGCTGTGGCAGAGTGAGTTTTCATTCTATGAAGATGAAGGAAGAATGACAGGTCATAGACAATCTGATATTAATTGCTGAGAGGTATAGCTAGGGTTGATTGTGGGCATGAAAGTTGTGGGAGGTTCAGGAAGGAGGAGAGTTTGGATTTGGAAGAGATACTGATTATGATCAGTAACAAAGTACAAGTTTCTAATAAATCCCTAACTGAAAATTCAAACACCAGGGGACGATTTTGTGTTATCGCTTATTGGTTACATGGCTTGTGCTTCATTGATCAATAGTCACATTGCATTAGGCAGCATATTGTGAGGGCTAGAGTGGGCCAGAGGTACTTAACATACTGAATACCAGTGCATGAACACAGAGGAGAAGCACTAAGAAAACCAATTCAGTTGAATGAACTGAATAATGGAGGTTACACAGATCTCTCACAGAACATATCTTGTAATTTTAATAGATAGCTTATAAATGAATATTTCCAGCTTTTTCTCTTCTTATTTTTGATTATAAAAAACTCTGAACTTTGAAATGGAACTTCAGATAGCCAGAAAGCCAGCAGTTTGTTCTTTTTGAGGCTATCAAAGCATTTTGCCTTCAAATTTGGATAAGGAGAGTTTTTATACTAGAGCTTGTGGCACTTCCTTAGTTACAAACCAAAGAATTACTATCTAACAACTGCATTGATACTGGAAATAAAGTTGAAAAACATCGATCCCAAGAATTCCAACATGACAAGCTTCATGTTAAGGTAAGTGTTATTAATGTCTGAAAAGCAATCAATTACACATATATGTTCTTTACAGCAACATTAAACCACCCATAAAAACAGCCTTCACAACTAGCTCTTCAACCTTCAAATATCACACACACTCCTAGGTCTCTCTGTTCCTGGATACTCTTTCAAAATATATTACAGGTCGTTCTGTTATAATGCATGTTTTGTCATAACAAATTCACTGTAACATGATTGACGAATTGAAGACATTGTTTCTGCAGCGCCAACTTTTCAAGCGTGTGTTGGCTGTAGCACCATTACATTGAAAACACTTCAGTCCAGTACCATCCTGATTCTCCCAGTCTACCTGCAGGTTGAAATCCCCATAACAACTGTAGTAATACCTTTGCGACAGGCCAATTTCAACTCCTTATTCAACTTACACCCTACATCCAGACTACTGTTTGGGGGCTTGTAGATGACTTTTAGAGGGATATGGATCAAGTGCTGGCAAATGGGACTAGATTAATTTTGAACATCTGGTCAGCATGGACGAGTTGGACCAAAGGATCTATTTCCGTGCTTACATCTCCATGACTCTATGACTCTATTTGTTGGGAAGGGAAATGAAAGGGATAATTAATTGAGTGACCACATCTGAGCTCTGGGGTTGTTAACAACTTAAAATGTTTACCATTTATCTGAAAAAATATGTTTTCACTGAATATTTCCACAGCTGATGAACAGTGTTTGCATGAGTGTGATCACAAATTGCATATTTTGATTGCATGCTATTTGTTGAATTTCATGTTGGGTTTTATGGCATTGCTTTTATTAACTGTTACAACTAGAATGAAATGAGATTCAAGCTTCTGTTAATAGTTTATCACAGGAAGAAAACCCTATAAGAAAAAAAACAGAAATTGGATATGAAAGCATTGTGCAGAATGCCACTTCACAATTTAACGCAGCATTTAAACTGCACGACTTACCTGCAGTAGCAGCAAGATTAAGGTAACTATTATTGGTCATCTCAATGAAGAGAGTTAATCTCATTGAATGGATGTCACCAGCAATTGTCTTATACATTTTTTATTTGCTAGTGATTGACAGGTAATGAAATACTGACCTTCTAGAAATTTGCTCCATGGACAAGTTTTATTTCATTGGATAACAAAAGAATTACTGTAGAAGTGTTCTCTTGCCTCGAGTTGAATAAGAAAAAAAAGGATTGAGAAAAGTGCTGAGCCATGTTTTCATATACTAAGTAAAAGAGAGTTGTAAATTGTATCAAAACATTGTTGAGTGTTCAATGGAGGCAGAAAACTTTAGACAAAACAAGAAAAGCCTGCCCTGGAAAATAAGTCACAGGTCATCTGTCTTATAAATTTGTGCGTCTTTGACTGTAAGATCCATGAACTATGACAGCAGAGCTCTGAAAGGATCTAGAGACAAAACAGTCAGGAGGTAGTGATGACTTGATAGCCACTGGAAAACCAGATAGGCAACAGGTTTTGTCCCATCAGACTACAAGGCCGGTATGGTGACTTAGTGGTTAGCACCGTTGCCTCACAGCACCTGGGACTTGGGTTCAATTCCACCTTTGGGTGACTATCTCTGAGGAATTTGCATGTTCTCCCTGTGTCTGTGTTGGTTTCTTCAGGGTCCAGTTTCCTCCCACAGTCCAATGATGTGCAGGTTTGGTGGATTGGCCATGGGGAATGCAGGGTTACAGGGATGTGTAGGTTGTTCTTTGGAGGGTCGTATGGGCTGAATGGCCTGCTTCCACACTGTTGGGATTCTATGAAGTATTGGTTACTACCTGATGTGACTCTGTGGGTTTTCTAAGATGCATGTGTTGTGATATGTTGACAAAGTTTATTCTCTGTCTGTAGTCCCTGTGTGTCTGGAACAACTATCTACTGCTGCCAACTGTGATCAAATGCATTCCTGAAGGATTTATCAAATGACTTGCCCTCATTGCACAGCCATTGATTGGCCAACACATCCATCCTTTGACACACTATCTTTCGACACCAGTTGGAAAAGGAAGTTTCATGACCCTTGATTGTCAGCCAAACAGCTTTTCTTTCTCAATACTTTTACATCTGATAAAAATAAATGTTCAAAAAAAAATCATGAAAAGGATTGTTTGTGTGTCCCTGTGATTTGTTTTTTGCAGGGTTGCACACAGCAGTGTGATCTTTAGTCCAATTCCAGGCCAATTCTGAAGAGTTGGCAACTCTACAGCTTACTGCAACCTGAATTTCCCTGCTGCTCTTCTCTCTCTCTCTCTCGTGCACCACAGGTCTGCTCAGAGCAGTTGCTGCTGTTGATGATCAGCTTATGCTTCAGTCTTTGTCATACCCATGTTATTGGAGGTCAAGCTTCAATGTACGCAAGAAACCTCATATCTCCAAAGTGTAGTTGACAGATTGAAGGTTTGTCAAGTAACCTCCAATCTGGGTCAACAACTGTTTAAGCACAAGCACTATAAAACACCTCTTTCACTCAAGTGGAAAAAACAGCAGCTGTGAGCTCTTACTTCCAACTTGGCATGTTTCCCTTACATTACTACAACACCTAAAGTTACTTTCTCTTCCCTGAGGGGTTCCAGGATATCCTATGCTCTAATTCAGCAATCCTTGTTTCTCAGTTGAGTACTTGCTTCTGAGGAGGAAGTAGACTCTCGCAGTTTAATATATTGCAGTCAAATATGGATAACAGCAGATTGGAGCTATCTCCCTTATATATTGGGAATTTTGGATGATTGATGTCTTCATTAGTGCAACCTCACACAGTTGCTCATTGAAGTTGTCTCCCATTGTCCCCTTGATATGATTCTGTGTAGAACATTGTTCTATAAGTTGGCCTGTATCTTCTGATCTTAGTTAGAATCTCTTTTTTCCAAATTAATCAGACAAAAAATTACCTATTTACATCTGCAGCAGTTTTGGAGTGGAACCTCCAGAGCAGGATCATTCTCAGCTGAAACAGTGTAAACTGTTGCTATATTCCATGCAGGTAACAGTGGAAATGATGGGTGTTTAACTGTTAGCTCCTTTTCAAGCCAGGAGTTCCAATATGCCAATGAAGCCCATCAAGCCACTTTGACATCTACTGAGAGAAGGTGGGCATATAAAGTCAGTGAGAAGGCAGGGTGGTAGCTGGATAGGGTTTTGTAGGTTGGCAATGAGCTGGATGTGTGGATGAAGGCTATTTGTTGCCATGGGTGAGGAGGTATATGCCAGGTAAGTGAGGGACATAATGGTGGGAGCCAGGAGGGTCAGGGACAATATAATAGGTCTGTGGGAGGTAGAAGCATAGGGTTGGAGGTGGGTGCACTGAGGTAATGTGCCAGGTGGGTAAGGATGAAAGGTGCCATGTGTGTAAAGGCGATGGATATCAGTTGTGTGAAGGTGGAGTTAAGGCACTGGTGCCAAATGAGTAGGGAGGTTAAGTACCAAGTTAATGAGGGGTGTATGGAACTTTTGCCAGGTGGGTAAGTGGTCTGGGAGCAGGTAGGTGGTTGCGAGATCAGGATAAATCAAGTTACATTTGTGAGACATTCAGGGGCAGTCAGGTCTGTGAGATGGATCCTCAGGTTAGGCTGGTATTGGGGTCTGTGCTGTGTTCTTCCATGGAGTGGGAGTAGTGGGGAGGCAGTCAGGGATGAGTTTGATGAATTAGTTTTATGGTTTGCCAGGGCTTAGATCAGGCTTTAATTCTTCAATTTCTTTTTGGCTAGTTATGCAAGTAAATAGACTGAAACCCTCTGAAATATTACTCAGAGTTGAGGAGGCATTGGAAGTTTGTAGATGTTGATAAGTAGAAGTTTCAACTTCCCACGCAATTCCTGGGTAGTCAGTTGCATTGGGATTTTCACCTGATACTGATGTGCATTTCCTGTCAATGTTCCAGTGTTGACTATCTTCCTAATCAAAGATCTGGACAGACAGACTTTTTCAAATAATGTATTTTAATGGCTCTTGAGTTATCAAAGAGGCAAATTTTTTGACATCATTATTGAATATGGAAGTGTAGGGAAGCTGCTAACCTTCATGAATTACATTAATTACACACGTGTCTCCAACAAAATCAAAAGAGAAATTTGCTCAAACTAAATGGACTTTTATACTGCCTTATAATGTAACCCAGATTGACTGAGGTGACAGATTTACACACTGGTAATTCTCATATAAAAGCAAAATACTCCAGATGATGGAAATCTGAAATGAAACCAGAGTGCTGGAGCAGCCCAGAAAGTTTGGCAGCATCTGTGGAGAATCCCTTCAGGATTCTGTGAGTTAATGACAATTTAATTCTGCCTGATTGACCACTTGGAAGCAAATTAGTGTACACTAAATGAATGTGAATAAACACTAATTGGAAATTAATCCCACCTTCAAATGGACTCAGATTCTGAGAAATATTAGCAATTCATGCAATACTCTGTTGCATTTACAAAATATCCTGGAACTATTATCAGAATGTAAATTGATCAGATACAGAGCACCAAAGTTAAATAAAATCAAATCAAATGCAAGCTTGTGCAAACAAGTGAGGATCATATAATTAAATTTGGCTCCTAGAGTGCATTTTGGAGCCTTAGTTTAGTTTTATAGTTGCTATATTTTCTACTGTTCAAGAAACCAGGTAATGATCATTCTCCATTGTCTTGGTTGACGATCTAGTCCATCTTAAGATCTGATCTATCCTCGGGTGAGTGAATATTAACAAGTTTATTGTTCATAACTATATAAAAGGCATGCCAAAAGAGGATATCTTGCAGTATATTCCTGTTGGAGTGACGAGTGAGGCTGGAAAGAGTAGGGAACAATGGATGAATAAAGATACTGAGGTCATGAATAAGGAGTCATAAGCTAGGAACAGACAAGTGTGATCAATCAAATTTCTTGAAGAGTATAAGGGCTGTAGGAGCATTCTTAAGAGGGAAATCAGCAGGGCAAAAAGGGACCGTGAGATAGTCTTGGCAGAAAAAGGTTAAGGATAATCATCCAAATAGATTCTGCAAGTACTTTCAGAGCAAAAGAGCAAAGGTCAACAAGGTTGTCTATGTGTCCGACCACAGGAAATGGGAGAGATACTGAGTGGATATTTCATGTCAGTATTTACTGTGGAGAAAGCCATAGAAACTAGGGAACTTGGGGAAATAAATATTGATGTCTTGAAAACAATCCACATTACAGAAGAGGATGTGCTGGAGGCTTAAAAAACATGATGTTTGATAAAATCTCTGAGACCTAATCAAGTGTATTCCAGGAACATTGTGGGAAGTGAAGGAAGAAATTCTGGGGCTCCTAACAGAAATATTTGTACCATCTACAACCATAAGGGAGGTGCTGAATGATTGGAGGCTAGCTAATGTTATGCCTTTATTTAAGAAAGACTATAAGGAGAATCTGGGAACTATACACCGATGAGTCTGACATCAGTGGGAGAAGGTTGTTGAAAGGATTCTGAGAGATAACATTTAAATGCATTTGGAGAAGCATGGACAGATTAATCATAGTCAGCATGGCTTTGTGTGTGGGAAATCATGCCTCACAAATTTGATCAGGATTTTTGAGGACTTAACCAAAACAATTGACATGGGCAGAACAGTGCACATTGTTTACATGGACTTTAGTAAATCCTTTGACAAGGTTCCACATGGTAGACTGATTAGCAAAGTTGGATTACATGTGATTTGGGGAGGACTTGCCAACTGGATTCAAAATTGGCTTGATGGTGGCAGAGGGTGGTAGTGGAGGGTTGTTTCTCTGTCAGGAGACCTGTGACCAACGGTGTTCTGCAGGGATTGGTGATGAGCCCACTATTGTTTGTCATTTATATAAATGATTCAGATGAGAATTTAGGAAGCATGGTTAATAAGTTTGGGGATGACACCAAAATTGGTGGTATAGTGGATGGTGAAGAAGGTTATTTAAGGTTACAAAAGGTTCTTGATCAATTGGAATAATGGGCTGAGGAGTGGCAGATGGATCTTAATTTGGATAAATGTGAGATGTTGCATCTCAAGGACAGGACTTATCCAGTTAATGGTAGGACTGTGGGGAGTGCTGTCAAACAGAGAGACCAAGGGTTCAGGTACATAATTCTTTGAGAGTTGCATCACAGGTAGACGGGGCAGTTAAGAAGGCTTTTAGCACATTTGGAGAAAGTGAGGACTGCAGATGCTGGAGATCAGAGTCGAACGTGTGGTGCTGGAAAAGCACAGCAGGTTAGGCAGCATCCGAGGAGCTGGGGAATTGCCGTTTTGGGCATAAGCTCTTCATCAGGAATGAGGCTTGTGGGCCGGGGGGGCTGAGAGATAAATGGGATAGGTCAGAGAGGAGGGTGGAGTGGATAGATGGGAAAGGTGAGAGACAGGTCAAGAGGGCGGTGCTGAGTTGGTGGATTGGGACTGGAATAATGTGGGGTGAGGGGAAATGAGGAAACTAGTGAAATCTACTATAATCCTTTGTGGTTGCAGGGTCCCAAGGTGGGAAGATGAGGCGTTCTTCCTTCAGGCATCGGGTGGTTAGGGTTTGGCGATGAAGGAGGCCAGGACCTACATGTCCTTGGCGGAGTGGGAGGGGGAGCTAAAGTGTTCAGTCACGGGGTGGTGGGGTTGGTTGGTGCAGGTGTCCCAGAGATGTTCTCTGAAATGATCCTCAAGTTGGTGTCCTGTCTTCCTGATGTAAAGGAGACCACATCAGTTGCAACAGATACAGCAGATGACCTTCGTGGAAGTGCAGGCAAATTTCTTTCGGATGTGAAAGGATCCTTTGGGGCCTTGGACAGAGGTGAAGGGGGAGGTGTGGGCTCAGGTTTTGTACTTCCTGCAGTAGCAGGGAAGGGTGCCGGGAGAGGGGTGAGGGCTGGTGAGGAGCATGGATCTGACAAGTTGAACAGTAAGAGGTTGAACAGTTCATCCACTTCACTAACACCTTTCACCCTGACCTCACGTTCACCTGGAACATCTCGGAAGGAGGTTGAACAGTTCATCAACTTCAGTAACATCTTTCACCCTGACCTCAAATTCACCTGGACCATCTTAGACAGCTCCCTCCCCTTCCTGGACTTCTCCATCTCCATCTCCGGTGATCGACTAACCATGGACATTTACTACAAACCCACTGACTCCCACAGTTAGCTGAACTACATCTCCTCTCACCCTGCCTCCTATAAAATTGCCATCCCTTACTCCCAATTCCTCTGCTTCTGTTGTATCTGTTCCAAGGATGACCAATTCCACCATAGAAAATCCCAGATGGCCTCCTTTTTCAAAGACCACAATTTCCCCTCCCACGTGGCCAATGATGCCCTCCAGCGTATCTCCTCCACTTCCTGCACCTCTGGACTTGAAACCCACCCCTCCCAATGAACAATGACAGAATTCCCCCCCCCCCACACCCCCCTTCCACTCCACCAACCTCCGTATAAATCACATCATCCTCCGCCACTTCCATCACCTACAAACAGACCTCATCACTAAGGATATGTTTCCTCTCCCTACCCCTTTCAGGATTTCAGATAGACCATTCCCTCTGCGACTCCCTTGTCAGATCCATGCCCCCCCACCTCCACCCCCACCAACCCTCACCCGATTCCCGGCACCTTCCCCTGCCACTACATGAAGTGCAAAGCCTATACCCACACCTAACTCCTCACCTCCACCCAAGGCCCCAAAGGATCCTTTCACATCCGACAGAAATTTACCTGTACCTCCACAAAAGTCATCTACTGTACCCGTTGCATCCGATGTGATCTCCTCTACACTGGGGAGACAGGATACCAACTTGCAAATCATTTCAGAGAACATCTCTGGCACACCTGCATCAACCAACCCCGCCATCCCGTGGCTGAACACTTCAACTCCCCCTCCCACTTCACTAAGGACATGCAGGTCCTGGACCTCCTCCATTGCCAAACCCTAACCAGCCAATGCCTGGAGGAAGAATGCCTTATCTTCCAGCTTGGGACCCTCCAACCACAAGGAATTAATGAGGATTTCACCCGTTTCCTCATCTCCCTCCCTCCCACTCCCTTATCCCAATCCCAAGCCTCCAACTCTGCACCGCCCTCTTGACCTGTCCATCATCGTTCCCATCTATCTGCTCCACCCTCATCTCTGACCTATCACCTTCTTCCGCACCTTCATTTACATATTGCATTCTCTACCTTCCCCCAATCCCTCCCCCCTCCCATTTATCTCTCAGCCTCTCCAGCCCACAAGCCTCATTCCTGATGAAGGGTTTATGCCCAAAACGTCAATTCTCCTGCTCCTTGGATGCTGCTTGACCTGCTGTGCTTTTCTAGCACCACAAACTCAAATTTTAGCATTTGGATACAAAACTGATTCAAAGGTAGAAGACAGAGGGTGGTGGTGGTGGAGGGTTATTTTCAGACTGGAGGCCGGTGACCAGTGGAGTGCCACAAGGATTGGTGCTGGGTTCTCAACTTTTTATCATTTATATAAATGATTTGGATGCGAACATAAGAGGTATAGTTAGTAAGTTTGCAGATGACACCAAAATTGGAGGTGTAGTGGACAGCGAAGAAGGTTAGAATGCAAAACTGAACACAGGCTTTTTCTCTCCTGAAGGAAATGCCTGGTTCAACAGCAGTCAATGGGAAGAAGCAACAGAGAAACAAGTTCTTAAAGGAAATCTGCAATATTCTCTTGACCAGATGGGCCAATGGGCTGAGAAGTGGCAGATGGAGTTTAATTTAGATAAATGTGAGGTGCTCCATTTTGGGAAAGCAAATCTTAGCAGAACTTGTACACTTAATGATAAGGTCCTAGGGAGGGTTGCTGAACAGAGACCTTGGAGTACAGGTTCATAGCTCCTTGAAAGTGGAGTCACAGGTAGATAGGATAGTGAAGAAGGCGTTTGGTATGCTTTCTTTTATTGGCCAGAGTATTGAGTACAGGAGTTGGGAGGTCATGTTGCGGCTGTACAGGACATTGGTTATGCCCCTTTTGGAACATTACGTGCAATTCTGGTCTCCTTCCTATCTAAAAGATGTTGTGAAACTTGAAAGGGTTCAGAAAAGATTTCCAAGGATATTGCCAGGGTTGGAGGATTGAGGTATACGGAGATGCTGAACAGGCTGGAGCTGTTTTCCCTGGAGCGTCGGAGGCTGAGGGGTGACCTTATAGAGGTTTATAAAATTATGAGGGGGCATGGATTGGATAAATCGACAAAGTCTTTTCCCTGGGGTGGGGGTGTCTAGAACTAGGGGGTGAGAAAAGAAGATAAAAGGGACCTAAGAGGCAACTTTTTCACGCAGAGGGTGGTACATGCCTGGAATGAGCTGCCAGAGGAGGTGGTGGAGGCTGGTACAATTGCAACATTTAGAAGACATTTGGATGGGTATATGAATAGGAAGGGTCTGGTGGGATATGGGCGGGTGCTGGCAGGTAGGACTAGATTGGGTTGGGATATCTGGTCGGCATGGATGGGTTGGATGGAAGGGTCTGTTTCCATGTTGTACATCCCTATGACTCTATGACTTGCCTTTGTTGCTCAGACCTTTGAGTATAGGAGTTGGGGCATCATGTTATGGTTGTATACTATATTTGTGAGGCTAGTTTTGGAGTACTGTGTACAGTTCTCGTCACCCTGCTATTGGAAGGAAAAATTGGAGAGGGTTCAGAAAAGATTTACGAGGATGTTTCCAGAACTGGTGGGCTTGAGTGATAAGGAGGAGTTGCATAGACCGGGGCAATTTTCCACAGGAGTGTAGGAGGTTGAGGAGTGACCGTATAAAGGTTTATAAAATCATGAGGTAGATAGATAAGGCAAATAGCAAAGGTCTTTTCCTGAAGGTAGGGGAGTTTAAAACTAATAGGTGTATTTTTAAGTTTATTGGAGAAAGATTTAAAAGGGATCTCGGGGGCAATGCCAGAGGAAGTGTTAGATGCAGGTACCATTACAATATTTAATAGACATTCGGACAGGTACATGAAAAGGAAAGGTTTAGAGGATATGGACCAGACACAGGCAAGTGGGACAAGTTTAGTTTGGGAGACTTAGTTGGCATGGATGGGTTGGACCAAAGGGTCTGTTTCCATACTGTATGACCCAATGACTAAATCCATGTGACTTGGCTGTTTGAGTACAGACTATATTCTGTTTGTAAAGAGCTGTCTAAAAAAACTGTTATTGGAATGCACTGCCTATGTACCTGGCATGCATTGAAAGTCATACAACATCACTCTGTCATAGCTCCTTATGCAAAAATGCAGTAGCTATAGTTAAAGTTATTGTTAGCCCTTTACTCCCTGCAAAACTATGGCCAAGGTCTGGTCCATGCTTCATCCCTTCCCATCTGTCACAATGTCACAAAGCCCCATCTCCAGATATCTCACCCTCCACTGGTGACCTGTTTCTCCACACCTTCACTGAAGCTCCTATTTCTAACCTCTTCCTATCAGTGATGACCTCTCTCTTGCAGATGTTTGCAGGTGATCTGACCATAAAGTCCTCAGCAATGGTGCTGGGTCCTCTACTTTTTGTCATTTACATAAATGATTTGGATATTTTCCCCAGAGCGCGAAGGCTGAGGGGTGATATTATAGAGGTTTACAAAATTATGAGGGGCATGGTTAGGGTAAATAGGCAAAGTCTTTTCCCTGGCATCGGGAGTCCAGCACTAGAGCGCATAGATTTAGGGTAAGAGGGGCAAGATATAAAAGAGACCTACGGGGCAACTTTTTCACACAGAAGATGGTACGTGTATGAAATGAGCTGCCAGAGGAAGTGGTGGAGGCTGGTACAACTGCAACATTTAAGAGGCATTTGGATGGGTATATGAATAGGAAGGGTTTGGAGGGATATGGGCGGGTGCTGGCAAGTGGGACTAGATTGGGTTGGGATATCTGGTCGGCATGGGCGGGTTGGACCGAAGGGTCTGTTTCCATGCTGTACATCTCTGTGACTCTGTGACTCTATGTCAAAATGATACTTATTTTCTTGCTAGCAGATGGGAAAAGGAAGCAAAACATTCTCAAATAGTTCTGAAATGAGAGACCCGTAGTACACTGCCTTTATCTTGCATTCATCTGGATAAATGCAAGAAAGACAAATTGCACAAATTAACAACCATTTAAACAAAGAGAGCAAAGTTCTGTTTGGTTAGTAAATTGATTCTGATAGGCTGAGGAATTACCATGGAGAAAACAATCAAGAACCATAGGCTGCCCAAGCCATAGCTAATTCAAAAACATCATAGGAGCTGAACATAATCCTTGTGTTTGCAGAAAATGGGTCCCTGTGAATGAATACATATCATTTCTAGAAAGTGTAGGTAGGTCATGTATTGAGTTTGACTGACTGTGTTATGGACTAGGCCAGACCACTCAAAACATTCTTAAGCAGGCAACCCAGACCATAACTTTGCAATTTATTTTGGGAAGTGTACAATGAAAATTACCCAGAGTAGGTTAGCTATGTTCAGTACCAGACTTTAAAACAGACAGAAATTTATTCACAAAATTATACAATGAAACAGAATAAGGAACCCCTACAGAACTCAGTCTATCCAAACTAGAGTTAAATATGCTGTTCTGCATGTACACAACAGTCCCAATAAGCAAATCCCCTTAAAAAAAGAAACAGTAAAAATGGAACAAATGCTTACAGGTTGAAGTTAGAAGGGCAGAAGGAAAGAGAGAGCCTGTTTTCACACAGCTGAACTCTCAACTAGTTCTGGACTGAACTGCTCAGGTAGAGAGCTGACCATTCCCCTTTCATTATACATGCCTAAAACATGACCACTTTGGCCTGAAGTTTCATCTGTTTACATATAAACAAAAAGGCCTCTCAAAACCCTTTAATCTCTGTACCAAACCAGTCTAATTGGAGCTGTTTATGACCCCTCAGATAAAAACCAAGGACACAGCATCCTTGAGAAAAAGAACAACTTTTAGAAAAAAAAGGGACTGGCTTTGTGACAGCAGTCTTAAATTGGTTTTCAGCCTAACATTAGAACACTCAAGATTATTAAGTATTCAGTGGCTACTGACAGAATCACAACTAACAAGAGATTTTCTGGGATGATTTTGAATGTGTGGGCTTCTGGAATGCAGTCAATACTTTAATTATTATGTGGAATCAAAGAAAAAGAACAAGCACTTTGTTTTGATCAACTTTAGGATGCACAGCCTATGTACCCAATATTGCACTGGCACTGAAATTCATATATGACATTGCTCAGTTGTCTTCTAGGCAGATTGTCCCTTTGTATTGATGGGGCTTATCATCTTAGTGGTAATACCATTGATATAGCCACTACATGTCTGCAGGGTGGAACAGCTTGTTCAAACTCTTGTAGAAAATCTGACATACCTTGCCTTTCCGGTATAATTTCAGATAAATCTGGTTGCTCAGGCCAATAAGATTGCGATGATACTGTCACTTTAAAAAGGTTATTTTGTCCAGGGGTTTTTTTTTGAAGGGAGGTTGTTACAGCAGAGGTGACAAATTAGCTGCTGAAAACAGCTTAACTAAATAACTTAGGAGGCCTTTAGGTTTTTTTAGAGTAGTTATAATAATGGAAGGGTAGTGACCAACCCTCACTGATCAGGCTTTCTAGTTTTTTTTTGTTGTAGCTGTCTAGAAGCAGTTTGGAGTTTCAGAAGAAACGGAAGATTCAGCAAATGATTCCTAGCTGCTACTTTCCCTGAAATCTCTCTTGATTTTGTTTCCTTCTGGATTGGAGAGCTGCATGTAAGAATTGGTGTCTACTTTTTTCCTTTTTGCCAAGGGGTGTGTTTATGGGATGTTACTATATTTGAGCAGTTAATTAGCAATATGTACTGTATCGACTATTCAGTTAAGATTTCCAATAGTTAAGTCATTCTAAATTGCTCTTTCTTTTGTTTGTATTTAACTAACGTGTTTAAATAAATTGTGTTTTGCTTAACATCGAGTAGTTTGACCAGCCACATTGCATCTGGGCTCGCACTTTACATCTACTTGGAAATGTTAAGGCCTAAGCTACCTTCTTAAAAAGGTTTGTGGGGGTCTGGTCCATAAGAAGATTCCACCCTATATATTTACTCCAATGGTTTTAGTCAGGAAGCTAAATCACAGCAACATTGCGACATCTCTTTAAACCATTGCACCAATGTCATTATTCACCCAATTAACTGAAGAGAGTAAGAAGACTCCTGTTACTTTTAGGACAATAATTATGTGGACAGAAATGACATTAATTTAACAGAAATATTTTTAGTTAAAGAATTGTCTATGTTGGAGAATATCACTCATCTTCCACCTCTGCCTCAGCCCTTTGGCTGCTGAACTGCTTATCCATGTATTTGTTGCTTCCAGAATTGATTGTTCCAAAACAATCGTTAACAAGCCTCTCAATTTCTATCCCCTTTCAACATTCTGCTCTCATCGTTCATGCTCATATGAAGTGTCATTCATCCATCAATATACGTGCTGACCTACAATGGTTCCCAGTCAAACAGCATATTATTTTTAAAAATCCTTATCCTTGCTTTCAAGTCTTTTTATGACCTTTCCCCTCCCTACTTCTGTCATATTGTTTAGACCCAAAACATTCTGAAATCCCTGCACTGCTTTCAGATTGGCCTGTTGTGAATCCCTGATTTAATGATAGCATTTCATCTGTGGTCTCGGACCCAGACTCTCGAATATCCTCCTTAACCTTTTCTCCTGTGAGAGATTACCTCTTCAGCCAAACTTTTGATTGTTTGGACTAAAATCTCTTTATGTGTCTCTTTGTCATATTTTGTTTTATAAAGCTCATGTGAATTGTTTTGGAATGCTTTAATATCAAAAATAACAACAAGTGTTGTTGTTATTACTGTCCTAATATATTGCAGTACTTAATACAATATCCTCTTATGCACTCCATTGTAGGGATACTTTGAAAAACCTTTACAATGTCTGCCTTCTCATGGCGACATCTCAGGTACAAATACCTAGGTACAATTCTTAAATACAGCAGAGGAATAAAGTTCAAAAATAAGTTAAAATAGGACATCATTAAAAGATTGATAATTACAGTAAAGTAGGAAATTCCAAACGGACATTAGGGCTCCTGCCCGAAATGCCGATTTTCCTGCTCCTCGGATGCTGCCTGGCCTGCTGTGCTTTTCCAGCACCACTCTAATCTTGACTCTAATCTCCAGCATTTGCAATCCTCACTTTCGCCAATTACAGTGTAGCAGCTCAGTGCAGGTCTGCACACATGATCTGACTGCAGGCACCAGACCCCAACCGAACAGCAGTGCCCCATCTGCTTCCAGCCTCTAGGCTGCTCCATACCGGCACTCGACTGCTCCAAGGTAAATGCCAGGACGGTCTTGGCTGCGAGGGTCTTCACCGGGTACTCTTTGCCTCAGTGCAGCATCAGGGATGTTTCCCCACTCACTGCACTGGGGATGTTCCTCCACTCCCTGCTCTGGGACTGTTTCCCCACTACCTGCTACAGGACTGTTTCCCCATTCCCTGCTCCGGGGCTATTTCCCCATTCCCTGCTCCAGGGATGTTTCCCCACTCCCTGCTCCGTGGATGTTTCCCCATATCCTGCTCCGGGACTGCTCCCCACACCCTGCTTGGGGTCTGTTTCCCCACTCACTGCTCTGGGTCTCTTTCCCCACTCCTTGCTCCGGGACTGTTTCCCCATTCCCTGCTCTGAGACTGCTTCCCCACTCCCTGCTCCAGGTCTGTTTCCCACTTCCTGCTCTGGGCCTGTTTCCCCACTCCCTGTTGCCCCACTCCCTGCTCCAGGGATGTTTCTCCACTCCCTGCTCCAGGCCTGTTTCCCCACTCCCTGCTCCAGGGATGTTTCCCCACTCCCTGCTCTGGGTTTGTTTCCCCACTCCCTGCTCCGGGGGTGTTTCCCCATTCCCTGCTCCAGGACTGTTTCCCCGCTCCCTGCTCCGGGGGTGTTGCTTCAGTCCCTGTTCTGGGCCTGTTTCCCCACCATCTGCTCCAGGGGTGTTTCCCCACTCCCTGCTCCGGGCATGTTTCCCCATACCCTGCTCCGGGACTCTTTCCCCACTCCCTGCTCCAGGTATGTTTCCCCACTCCCTGCTCCGAGGGTGTTTCCTCAGTCCATGCTCCGGGGGTGTTTCCCCACTCCCTGCTCCGAGGGTGTTTCCTCAGTCCATGCTCCGGGGGTGTTTCCCCACTCCCTGCTCCGGGCCTGTTTCCCCATACCCTGCTCCGGGACTCTTTCCCCACTCCCTGCTCCAGGGGTGTTTCCCCACTCCCTGCTCCGGGCCTGTTTCCCCACTCCCTGCTCCGGGGGTGTTTCCCCACTCCCTGCTCCGAGGGTGTTTCCTCAGTCCATGCTCCGGGGTTGTTTTCCCACTCCCAGCTCCGGGGGGTGTTTCCCCACTCCCTGCTCCAGGACTGTTTCCTCACTCCCTGCTCCGGGCCTGTTTCTCCAGGGGTGGTTCCCCACTCCCTGCTCCGAGGGTGTTTCCTCAGTCCATGCTCCGGGGGTGTTTCCCCACTCCCTGCTCCGGGCCTGTTTCCCCACTCCCTGCTCCGGGGGTGTTTCCCCACTCCCTGCTCCGAGGGTGTTTCCTCAGTCCATGCTCCGGGGTTGTTTTCCCACTCCCAGCTCCGGGGGGTGTTTCCCCACTCCCTGCTCCAGGACTGTTTCCTCACTCCCTGCTCCGGGCCTGTTTCCCCACTCCCTGCTCCGGGCCTGTTTCCCCACTCCCTGCTCCGGGGGTGTTTCCCCACTCCCTGCTCCGAGGGTGTTTCCTCAGTCCATGCTCCGGGGGTGTTTTCCCACTCCCAGCTCCGGGGGGTGTTTCCCCACTCCCTGCTCCAGGACTGTTTCACCACTCCCTGCTCCGGGCCTGTTTCCCCACTCCCAGCTCCGGGGGTGTTTCCCCACTCCCTGCTCCGGGGGTGTTTCCCCACTCCCTGCTCCGGGCCTGTTTCCCCAGTCCCTGCTCCGGGCCTGTTTCACCACTCCCTGCTCCGGGGGTGTTTCCCCAGTCCCTGCTCCATGTCTGCTGCCCCACTCCCTGCTCCGGGGAGGTTTCCCCACTCCCTGCTCCATGTCTGCTGCCCCACACCCTGCTCCGGGGATGTTTCCCCACCCTGCTCCAGGTCTGTTTC
>NC_057725.1:20005169-20012455 GCF_004010195.1 Chiloscyllium plagiosum | reverse complement strand
GGGGTGTTTCCCCACTCCCTGCTCAGGGCCTGTTTCCCCACTCCCTGCTCCAGGTCTCTTTCCCCACTCCCTGCTCTGGGCCTGTTTCCCCACTTCCTGCTCTGGGAGTGTTTCCCCATTCCCTGTTCCGGGACTGTTTCCCCACTCTCTGCTCCGAGCCTGTTTCCGCACTTCCTGCTCTGTGGGTGTTTCCCCATTCCCTGCTCCGGTACTGTTTCCCCGCTCCCTGCTCCGGGGATGTTTCCTCAGTCCCTGCTCCGGGACTGTTTCCCTGCTCCCTGCTCCGGGGGTGTTTCCTCAATCCATGTTCCGGCCCTGTATCCGCACTCTCTGCTCCAGGGGTGTTTTCCCACTCCCTGCTCTGGGCCTGTTTCCCCATTCCCTGCTCTGGATCTGTTTCCCCGCTCCCTGCTCCGGGGGTGTTTCCCCACTCTTTGCTCTGGGGGTGTTTCCTCAGTCCCTGCTCCGGGACTGTTTCCCCACTCTCTGCTCCGGGGGTGTTTCCCCACTCCCTGCTCTGGGCCTGTTTCCCCACTTCCTGCTCTGTGGGTGTTTCCCCATTCCCTGCTCCGGTACTGTTTCCCTGTTCCGTGCTCCGGGGGTGTTTCCTCAGTCCCTGTTCCGTGCTTGTTTCCTCGCTCCCTGCTCCAGGGGTGTTTACCCACTCCCTGCTCCAGGTCTGTTTCCCCATTCCCTGCTCCGGGGATGTTTCCCCACTCCCTGCTCTTGGGGTGTTTCCTCAGTCCCTGCTCTGGGCCTGTTTCCCCACTTCCTGCTCTGTGGGTGTTTCCCCAGTCCCTGCTCCGGGACTGTTTCCCCACTCCCTGCTCCGGGGGTGTTTCCTCAGTCCCTGTTCTGGGCCTGTTTCCCCACTCTCTGCTCCGGGGGTGTTTCCCTGCTCCGTGCTCCGGAGGTGTTTCCTCAGTCCCTGTTCTGGGCCTGTTTCCACACTCCCTGCTCTGTGGGTGTTTCGCCACTCCCTGCTCTGTGGGTGTTTTCCCACTCCCTGCTCCAGGCCTGCTTCCGCATTCCCTGCTCTGGGACTGTTTCCCCGCTCCCTGTTCTGGGTGTGTTTCCCCACTCCCTGTTCCGGGGGTGTTTCCCCATTCCCTGCTCCGGGGGTGTTCCCCCACTCCCTGCTCCGGGTCTGTTTCCCCACTCCCTACTCCGGGTCTGTTTCCACATTCCCTGCTCCGGGCCTGCTTCCCCACTCCCTGCTCCGGGTCTGTTTCCCCACTCCCTACTCCGGGTCTGTTTCCACATTCCCTGCTCCGGGCCTGTTTCCCCACTCCCTGCTTTGGGGGTGTTTCCCCACTCCCTGCTCCGGCCCTGTTTCCCCACTTCCTGCTCTGGGGGTGTTTCCCCACTCCCTGCTCCGGGGGTGTTTCCCCACTCTTTGCTCTGGGGGTGTTTCCTCAGTCCCTGATCCGGGACTGTTTCCCCACTCTCTGCTCCGGGGATGGTTCCCCACTCCCTGCTCAGGGCCTGTTTCCCCATTCCCTGCTCTGTGTCTGTTTCCCCACTCCCTGCTCCGGGAGTGTTTCCTCAGTCCCTGTTCCGGGCCTGTTTCCATACTCCCTGCTCCGGGCCTGTTTCCCCACTCCCTGCCCAGGGCCTGTTTCCCCACTCTCTGCTCCGGGGATGGTTCCCCACTCCCTGCTCAGGGCCTGTTTCCCCATTCCCCGCTCTGTGGGTGTTTCCCCACTCCCTGCTCCGGGACTGTTTCCCCATTCCCTGCTCTGTGTCTGTTTCCCCACTCCCTGCTCCGGGAGTGTTTCCTCAGTCCTTGTTCTGGGCCTGTTTCCACACTCCCAGCTCTGTGGGTGTTTCCCCACTCCATGCTCCAGGGGTGTTTCCCCACTCCCTGCTCCGGGCCTGTTTCTCCACTCCCTGCTCCGGGCCTGTTTCCCCGCTCCCTGCTCCGGAGGTGTTTCCTCAGTCCCTGTTATGGGCCTGTTTCCACACTCCCTGCTCCGGGGGTGTTTCCCCACTTCCTGCTCTGGGCCTGTTTCCCTGCTCCGTGCTCCGGGGGTGTTTCCTCAGTCTCTGTTCGGGGCCTGTTTCCACACTCCTTGCTCCGTGGGTGTTTTCCCACTCCCTGCTCCAGGCCTGTTTCGCGACTCCCTGGTCTGGGCCTGTTTCCCCATTCCCTGCTCCGGGCCTGTTTCTCCACTCCCTGCCCTGGGATTGTTTCCCCACTCCCTGCTCCAGGCCTGTTTCCCCACTCCCTGCTCCGGGCCTGTTTCCCCACTCCCTGCCCCGGGATTGTTTCCCCACTCCCTGCTCCAGGCCTGTTTCCCCACTCCCTGCTCCGAGTCTGTTTCCCCACTCCCTGCTCTGGGGGTGTTTCCCCACTCCCTGCTCTGGGGGTGTTTCCGCAGTCCCTGCTCCGGGTCCCGCTGCTCCTGGGACTTGCTGCCTTCTGTTGCTGCTGCTCCAGGATTTGCTTCCTGTGCTAAGGGGAGAGAAGAAGAAAGAATAAGAGGAAAGAAAGGAAAACGAAAGGAAATGTCCAGGCGAAGAAGAGGGGCTATGGCAGGAGTGTCGTATTGTGCTGCCAACCAATACTTGGAAGTTTAAACAGCCATTTGTGAAGGCAATCTGTGTCTCATTTTACCCCTCAGAAAAAAAATTCACATCACATATTCTCCATGTTTCTTTATCATGTTATTTCCTTATCCAGTTCAATCTTATATTTTGATATTATTTTCACTTCAAGCCCTAACCCCTGATCTGCATTCTACTGCTTCAGAACTCACATTGTAAATAAGATTCCCTTTCTCTCTGTTTTAGGACTCCTAAGAGTCCAAAATTTTTGAAGTTGTGCCAGCTTTGAAAGTCTTTAGAAATGGTGTTGGTGTGGAGCACGGCAGGTTGGATGTCCAACACCCCTCTTTAGCAGATCACCCATTTCAGAGAATCCTTGTCTAGTTGGCCTTAGGCTGACTTATTAGTGCAAATGTGACTGGATCTCAATAGATATACATAGCATATCCGGCTGAATCGGTTTGTAATTTTCAAAGGGAAAATATGCCAATTGATCCAAAATCCCTATTCTCACCCAGTTATACTAGATAATGTACAATAACTGTTTGGGAATGATTTGTCGTGAAAAAATAAAATCTCTACAATGCCTGCAATTAATAAGCATCTTAAAGACAATAGTTCACTTGTAAATATTCTATGTTACATTGCTTTCACTTTAGTCATCCTTACTTGTTCAGATTAGCTTAGTTAGAGAGCTAAATGTAATTGAATGCTTTTTGGTTGGCATACATTCATGTTATAAGGAATTAAGGGACATTTCCTTTATGGTGAAAGAAACAATGTTGTGAGTTTCCTTCTGATTACTCTTTTGTTGATGTTCATGCTGATGTCTAGTGTTGTACTCATCACTCTGATCACACGCTGTAGAGATAGGAAGTCCCCCTTTCAATGCATTTTTAATGGACTTTGTCCAAGATCATGCTCAATGGGAATCATTGTAGATCAACTCAATGCCATTCGATGTCTCTGCTAGCCAAAACACTAAGGTGGTCCCAGATGTGGACCATACTGACACTATCCTTCAGGACACTGATCTTTCAATCCTGGACAGACTGTTCCAACATCCCTCGCCCTACTACATCGAGGATGCCAGCTTCTTCTCATCAGTGCTTTCACTCTGTCCTCTGTCCTTCACAGAATCTCTCCTCCTGTCCTCCGTGTATCCAACACCAGGCCCACAACTCCATCACCAACTCACCCTTACTCGCAACAGTATAGAATTTTTAGGTTTAGAATTAGATTTGTTGTCATGAGTACTCAAGTTACAAAAGAACAGGACTACAGTGAAAAGTGTACAGTGTCACCAACGCATGATGCCATCTTAGATACAAAGTATCTAAGTACCACAAATCTTAGGTACAAAAGTTAGAGAGAATATAGAAAAAAGTTACATTACAATACTGATATATGTAGTAGAAGTTAGGAAAATAAGAAATAAAGCTAGAATGACAGACATTACAGTCTTTCTATAAGGGCTTCCACATGGTCTTACTGGGTGCCACCGGTTTCCAACCTGTAGCCATCTTCGCTCTGGACCGCTGGTTGTAGAGGAAATGATAGACGAGGAAAAAAGAAACACAAGAGACAGAAAAACATGAAAAGGAACAGATGGAACAGGTGAGCCCCAGCTGGAGTGTCCTATTCTGCTGCCATCTTGGTCTTCTTGTAAGCTGCCATCCTCTTGTCTACTTACCCCAGTTCCACAATGAAAAACACTGATCTCAGATGGAATGGCACAAAACTGACTGTTACTTGTCACCTTTAAATCAACGTGAACCAGGAGTGCCAAGATTCCCTAGAATTATCTTGATCCTCAGATTAATTCAAAGAAGTTTTGAATATTCAGTGTATTTCAAGGTATGAACTATTGTGAGGCTCGAAGCACCACAAACATACCGCTGACTTTATTTCTGCATCTCAAATTGCTGTCAGAAAAGTAAGATTTCACACTCTGCCAAATTAATTTGCCTCTCCCCACCCCAATGCCCTTCTGTGTTCCTCACTCTCGCAGCCTCCATAGAATCCAAAATCCGCCTCCCCCACTTTATTCTCATAAATATTCCCTGCAAAGTTGTTGAATGTTTGAATGATAATGGTGGAGTGACAGAAACAGAAACAAATAAACCAGGAGTGAATACAACAACCAACAAAATGTCTCCTCAATTGTTGAGATTTACAAATTTAAGTAAATCCAGAGAGGACTGAGAAGGGACAAGTGGGTTTTCGTAGAATTATAGAATTCCTACAGTATGGAAACAGGCCATTTGGCTCAACAAGTCCACACCGACCCTCGGAAGAGTATCCCACCCAGACCCATTCCTCTACCCCTATTACTCTACATTTCCCCTGATTAATACACCTAGCCTACACATCCGTGATCACCATGGGCAATTTCGAGTCAAAACAGAGACAGAGAAATGAGTAACAGGAAGAAAGATTTGTTTAGGAGAGAGAACACAAAAGAGGAAGGATGGAAAAGTAAGGAAATAAGCATTAAACTTAGAAACTCACATTCTGGCTGGGCAGCAGGAGACAGACAGTAATAGTGGAAGGGAGTTTCTCAAAATGGAGAACTATGACCAGTGGTGTTGCTCAGGGATCACTGTTGTTTGCGATTTACATAAATGATCTGGAGGAAGATATAGGTGGTCTGATTAGCAAGTTTGCAGATGACACTAAGATTGGTGAAGAAGCAGACAGTGAACGGGACTGTCAGAGAATACAGCAGAAAACAGATAGATTGCAGAGTTGGGCAGAGAAATGGCAGACAGAGTTCAATCTGGGCAAATGCGAGGTGATGCATTTTGGAAGACCCAATTCAAAAGCTAACTATACAATAAATTGAAAAGCCCTGGAAAAATTTGATGCACAGAGAGTTTTGGGTGTTCAGGTCCATTGTACTCTGAAGGTGGAAATGCAGGTCGATAGAGTGGTCAAGAAGGCATATGGCATGCTTTCCTTTATCGGAAGGGGTATTGAGTACAAAAGTTAGCAGGTCATGTTAAAGTTGTATCGGACTTTGGTTCAGCCACATTTGGAATATTGCGTACAGTTCTGGTCGCCACATTACCAAAAGGATGTGGATGCTTTGGAGAGGGTGCAGAGGAGGTTCACCAGGATGTTGCCTGGTATGGAGGGTGCTAGCTATGAAGAGAGTTTGAGTAGATTCGGATTATTTTCATTAGAAAGATGGAGATTGAGGGGGGAACCTGATTGAGGTTTACAAAATCATGACAGGGTGGATAGCAAGAAGCTTTTTCCCAGAGTTGAGGATTCAATTACAAGTGGTCATGAGTTCAAGGTGAGAGGGGAAAAGTTTAAGGGAAATATGCCTGGAATGTGTTGCCAGTGGAGGTGGTAGAGGTGGGCGCAGTAGCGTCATTTAAGATGTATCTAGACAGAGACATGATTGGGCAGGGAGCAGAGGGATACAGATCCTTAGGAAATAGGCGGCAGGTTTAGATGGAGGATCTGAATCGGCACAGACTTGGAGGGCCGAAGGGCCTCTTCCTGTGCTGTAATTTTCGTTGTTCTTTATTCTTGGAAAAAGTGCAATACTTGATACAAAGGCATGGCAGACATATAATGGTTAATTTTCAGTGTCTGGAGGAGTAATTGGAAGCAATTAATACATGTTATGTTACAAATAGTATACTTTTTGCTTTGAATCTGATATCAGGCCAGTATGGATAAGTTGAACTGAAGAGTCTGTTTCTGTGTTGTACATCTCTATGACTATGACTCTAATTACAAGGTTTAACTTTGTGTGATGTTTAATAGACAAACAGCAAAATACAGCGAACTCTTAAAAATAAATGGGAGAATAACAGTACTTTTAGAAAGCTAATGGCAGATTAGCATAACTTGAACTTTATGATATTCTAATTTAACTGTGCATCTGCCATCACCCAATTTTGCTACAATATTTACCATGTCCCATTAGCCTGGATTATTCTGGCAGCAAATTTTGACTCATTGTAACTCACTAACCGAAATTGATCTCCCTCCTTCAGTGCATACTGTTCTTTGATCCTATTGTTGTAAATTATAATTTTAATGTCCATTTTTAACTGGAATTTTATGAGCGTAGTTCACAAATTCTCTTCCGCAATATAAGTACCTTGAATTAACCTGTTCAAATTAAAATGTCTTAAAAAGAATCAAATGTGGAGTCAGTTAAGAATTATGTCAGCAGTGTGAAGATGAGTAAAAATTTCTATTGAGCTAGTTTAAAAAATGTATTTTGTAATTTATGCTTGAAAAGTCATTTAGTCAACTCAGGCAAATGACAATACGGGGTAGAACCATCTGCATTGTGAATGGCATAAGAATGGCAACGTGACAATGACCAGAGATCAACCAATGCACAATATTGTTTTGTTTTAATTAACATGACATTCTGAAAGGACTACTTAATGTTCCTTTATCATTTTTCTTCCCACCCCCTTTATCTCTCTGTCATTTACTGTCTTGTTTATTTTAAAATTTGTACGGTGAAAGTCAAACTATTGACATATTTTAATGAGTGGCAGTGTTTCCCAACGTTTGGGAGAAGATTTGTAGCTCGGGTGCTCGTTGTTGTGGTTCTGTTCGCCGAGCTGGGAATTTGTGTTGCAGACGTTTTGTCCCCTGTCTAGGTGACATCCTCAGTGCTTGGGAGCCTCCTGTGAAGCGCTTCTGTGATCTTTTCTCCGGCATTTGTAGTGGTTTGAATCTGCCGCTTCCGGTTGTCAGTTCCA
>NC_057725.1:19988682-20004552 GCF_004010195.1 Chiloscyllium plagiosum | reverse complement strand
TTTTCTCTATTTCTGTGTTTTTAATGATTACAAAGGTGTCATCAACATATCTGACCCAGAGTTTGGGTTGAATTTGCGGTAAGACTGTTTATTCTAACCTTTGCATTACCGCTTCTGCTATGAGTCCAGAGATGAGTGTGCCATTGATTTGTTCATATATTTGGTTGTTGAATGTGAAGTGTGTTGTGAAGGCACAGGTCCAGTAGTTTGAGTATGCAGTCTTTGTTGATAGGTTCAACGTCCTGTTGTCTGTTCTGTATGTCCAGCAGGTTGGCTATTGTTTCTCTGGCTAGGGTTTTGTCGATAGAGGTGAACAGTGCCGTTACATCGAATGAGACCATAGTTTCTTCCTTGTCTATGTGTATATTTCTGATGATGTCCAAGAATTCCTGTGTTGACTGTATAGAGTCTCTGGATCCGCTGATCAGGTGTTTCCCACTCTGCCATTAAAAAGGTTGGTGCCTAACGCAATCCACCCTCCATCCTGACCCAGTTTCAAAGAAGAGTCATTTTGAATTTGCAATGTTAACTCTGTTTCTCCATCCACAGATACTGCCTGACCTGCTGAGTTTCTCCAGTACTTTCTGTTTCTATTTAAGATTTTGAGGGGACGAGACAGGATGGATGCTGTTTCCTTTTGTGGGTGAACTAGATCAGCTTAAAAATAAGGGATCACCTATTAGAGACTGAGAAGAAAAGAAATTGTTTTCTTCAGTTGTGGTAGGTCTTTGGAACTCTGTTCCTCAGAGAACAGTGGAGAAACGTTGCATGGATTTTTAAAACCCGTGGCTACTTGGAGTGGAACCAATTCTTTGGTACACTGACTGGTGTGTAAAGAAATCTAAATACCATCAGTCTACTCTCAATCATCTGTAATGAAAAGTATCATCATCAGTGCTATTATGCAACTGTTGCTAAGTGATAAACTGCACACTGACATCCAGTTTATGTTCCACTAAATTCACACAACTTTGATTTGAACATGGAAAAAAGAACTGAATTCCAGAGGTGAGGTGAGAGTGACTGCCCTAGACACTAAGGGTTGCATTTCACTGAGTGTGGCATCAAGGAGCCTGAGCAAAGCTAGAATTAATGGGAATCAAAGGTAAAACCCAATCTTGGTTGCAGTCATACCCAGCACAAAGGAAGATGGTTGTCCCAAATGGAGGTTAGTTCAACATTTTCAACTGTTTCATTAATGACCTTCTGACAATCAGAGGTTGGGGTCTTCGCTGATCATTGAACAGTGTTCTGTACCATTCATGACTACTCAGAATGCATGGGAAAGTCTTACTCAGAAGAAACTGACTTGGAGAAAGTTGTGTCTAAAGGGACATAACTCGAAGTACGGAAAAGGAACCAGAGAAAGGAATGCTAATGATCTCAAGCCCAAGGATCAGTTCCACCTCTTGGAAACACCTGCCAAATGTGTGGTTGAAGATGTAGCTTTAGGATCATGCTCATCAGCTTCACAAGGATCCACAGAACTCATGACCGGTGACATGGAATTTTCTAGGTGGACAATCACACTCATTAGCAAGTGATTGTGCTGACATAAGCAGTCCATGTCCAAATGTAGCAAAAAGGATAATATCCAGGTTTTGGCTGACAAGTGGCAAGGAGCTGCACAAGTATCATGAAATGGCTATTTCCAACAAGACAGAACCTTAACATCCATCCCTGGACTTTCAATGCTATAATATTTGAATTGTCCACTATCAATATCCTGGGGTTTACCATTAACCAGAAATGGAACTGGACTACCCATATAAATACTGTAGCTACAATAGCAGGTCAGAGGCTAGGAATCCTGCATAAAATTAATTTACTTCCTAACTCCCAAATCCTTCCAAACCAGCAGTCATTGCCATCTAGAAGGACAATAATGGCCAATACATGGGATCACCACCACTGGCAAGCTCACCTCCAAGCCTCCCACCACTCAGACATGGAAATATATCATTGCTCCTTCAAGGTTTCTTGGTCAAAATCCTGAACTCCCTCAGCAATAGCTTGAATGTCTACCTATACCAAATAGATTGCAGTGTTTAAAAAAGACAGTTCACCACAACCTTCTCAAGAGCAATTTGGCATGAAAAATAAATGCTGGCCCAGTCAGTGAGTTCCACATCCCAAGAATGAATGAATAAATAAATAAGTTAAACAGTGGATTTGCATGTAAATAATAGCTGAAGATCAATGGTAAAGCAAATAAGAGAGATTAAAAGACAGATCAGTTTTGTCATAATAATTCAGCTGTTGTTACTTGCTGGTTATAAATTTTGTGGTTGAGATCAATGACAGGGGGTGATATAAATTTGATGAGTTTACTTTTGGATTAAATTGCCAATTTACTGACCAATGAACAGAATTAAGCACTAAGTCTATTGAACTGTTTCAAGTTTAAATACTTGTCGGCAATGTTTCCAGAAATTATATAACCTGGTCCTGCTTGACTATTGCTTGATCTATTTCTAGGGAGCTACTGTTAGTCCCTTGAGATGCCAAAGTAGAGAATCTCCTGGATAAATTCAACTTCCACACTGATAGCTCCACTTCTTAATCTTTGGAAACTTATCATCAATGTGTGCTCTCCTATCTGCCTGATATAACTGTATAATCTTAATTACTGCAGTGCCCTGTTCACGTCTGCAGAAAGAATAATCCTTCTATGTGAAAAAGTTCCAAGCCTTTCCTGCTAAAATGACTAAAAGATTTAGAACTAAATTAGAAATGAAGAGGCAAACACTAAGGGCTAATGTCAAAAATGATGTATTATATACCTTTAATTAGCAGAGGTCCTTAATTCTATACAACATGTTGAATGACATGAATTAGTAGAGTCAGCTCTTCATGCAGTCCTGTTGGTTCTTTTGATGAATAACCATGTTTGAGATGTACTCGATGATTTATTCAATCCATAGCTTTGTTATTAAACAAAGATTTCTCACAGAATCAGATTAAAAAGAGCATTGTCCTTTCTCCCTATTGAAATACCTGTCCATTTGTGCTGCTGATGATGTGAATTCTATCTTTCAGAAGGAATGTTTGAGGGTAAAACCTTTGCGCTTTAAGTAGGATCAGCCTTTTCCTCGTGTATTCAGTTCGACAATGGAACCATTTTGAGGGTGCATTTGAGGCAGTCTGAATCTTCCCAGAACACAAATTGTCTTTCATTTCTGGCTTGTTTGTCGCTATGACCTAACTGATAATATTAAATGTATTTTGTGATCAGTGTAACAATGTGGTGACCTATTTTTTGAAAAAGCATATGCAGTATTATTTATTCCAAATGCAAATCTTGGAATTGTGGTACACACAAAGGAAAATGAGAAAAAAAGTAGAGATTGTGTATATAAAAACTTCAAAATTGGTGTAAGAAATTTGGCACTTAAACAATTATTTCCATATCATTGTCATGTATCACCTATCAACTTAAAAGAACCAAAACTGACTTGCAAGTTATAACGGAAATGTAGAATTTACATAGAATTGTGAAAAGAGCAATTGATATAGCTGAAAAATTGCATCATACATTTCAGCTGTGGCTTTTAGACTACAGTAGACTGGGCTCTTAAGGTTTTCTGAAAACACAGGTTCAAATAAAACATACATATTTATAGCCCTCTGACCAACAGAGAACTGAAAAAAGTGAAGATGAAACACTAGTCATCTTCATGTCACAGACTCTTTGCTTTGGTCTGTGGAGACAATTTGATGAATCCTTTCCCTGTTTGCTGATATGAAGTGTTCACAAATCTGAGGTTTAAATTTTCTCAGTTCTAATATCCTGCAGATTTCAAGCCAAACATTACTGGTTTGTAAGTGTCACAGAATAACCCTTCTGCTGAGTTAAATGATTCACTGAACTGCCCCGAAATACTCCTAAGGAAAAACTAAACTTGCTTCTGAACTCACACAAAACTTGGATAACTAGATTCTTCTGAAGTGGAAACAATGTTTCCACAACAACAGGTTTGCACTATCATTTGGAAACACAACAAGAATTTTTTTTCCATTAACACCACATAGATTTGGGGCAAACTGCTATCTGACAAATCTTGAATATAGGTTACAGTTCAGAAATAACTGTCTAACCTTATACTTTTTAAAAAAGAAAACTCCTCACATTAGTAACTAATACTCATCTGCTTCTATTTTGACATCCACATTCCAAAGATGGCATTTATATATAAATTATAATCTTTTTTATCACAGTTGTTGACCCCATACACCACTTGTACAATGAAAGAATGTAACAATATTGATGAACATTGATCAACGTGATGCTCTCAACTTGTTTGATACTAATTTTGATAAGAACAGTGAAGAACGTGCAAATTGCGAGTTAAGAAGTAAAGGTAAATGGTGAATATAAAGAATTATATTGAATTAAGCTACCAAATCTTATCCAATCACCTGTGATAGCAGTGTTATATCAACCTATAGTTTGAAGCATGGTGGCTCAGTGGTTAGCACTGCTGCCTCACAGCACCAGGGTCCCAGGTTTGATTCCAACCTTGGATGACTGTCTGTGTGGAGTTTGTCCATTCTCCGTGGGTTTGCTCCAGTTTCCTCCCACAGTCCAAAGATGTGCAGGTCAGGTGAATTGGCCATGCTAAATTGCCCATAGCATTAGGTGTGTTAGTCAGAGAGAAATGGGTCTGGGTGGGTTACTCTTCGGAGGGTTGGTGTGGACTTGTTGGGCCGAAGGGCCTGTTCCCACACTGTAGGGAATCTAATCTAAAGCATCAATAAATTCATTTAAATTACTTTAGATGTTGTTCATTGATCTTGAATAAAGATAGGGAATTACACAATTGTCAAGATCATTTCATTTATTGTACTGTTGAAACACAGTGAAACCTTTTTAGATTTAGATTACTTACAGTGTGGAAACAGACCCTTCAGCCCAACAAGTCCACACCGACTCTCCGAAGAGCAACCCACCCAGACCCATTCCCCTACATTTACCCCTTCACCTAACACTACGGGCAATTTAGCACAGCCAATGCACCTAACCTGCACATTTTTGGACTGTGGGAGGAAACCGGAGTACCAGGAGAAAACCCACGCAGACACGGGGAGAATGTGCAAACTCCACACAGACAGTTGCCTGAGATGGGAACTGAACCCAGGTCTCTGGCACTGTGAGGCAGCAGTGCTAGAACCCAGGTCTCTGGCACTGTGAGGCAGCAGTGCTAACCACTGTGCCACCGTGCTGCCCTACTAACCACTGTGCCACTGTACTGCCCTACTAACCACTGTGCCACTGTGCTGTCCTACTAACCACTTTGCCACCCTGCTAACCACTGTGCCATCGTGCCGCCCTATTTTTAAGATTTCACCCAATTAACATTCATCAATAGTTTATAAGTTACAGAGGTAAAATTGCATGATGAGGCAACTTTGCCTTCTCATGCCCGTAAACTTGATTGGGAAGCAAATGATACTGTCTCATTAATATGTTTGTTTGACACTAAACCTTTTCACATACAAAAGCCAATGTTACACATTTGATTAAATTACTGTGGATAATAGAATCCTTTCTTTAACATGAAAGTTAACATTAATAATAACAGTGCCTTTCAATCTTCCAGTGACCTTTATAGAGAAATGTGGTTATTGTTGCAGATGAGCTGATTTCTCCATTTTGGTCTAAAATACTGTAAATTAAAAGTTTAGCATCAATCGCTTACTTTTATTAACTTTTATCCAAGTAACTGCACAGATAAATTGGTCAAATAAAGACGGAACAGATTATGACACACACCAATGGGAAACGGCCAAAATAACTGACCCAAATTTCTTTTCTTATGATTTCCAAAAAATACTGCCCTTTCAAAAAAAAAGTGACTCGTAGAAATTGTTCTAGATTAGAAGCGAAAAACATCAAAAAAGAAAAACATTCAAAGTACCTGGTTTTAATATTTCAAATGTTATAACATTATCCAACATTATTGAATTCCCTCTTCAGGGCACCAAATGAATAAAGCAAGTGCACAGGCATTTCAAAACTTTACATAACCCTTTCTTGAAGAGAAGGAGCTACAACAATTGAGAGCAATTAACTTACTGTCTCTGGCTTTTTGTTCATTCCAATTTAGAATTCCCTATTATTTCAAGTGGTTTTTTAGTGAATGATTGGTTCAATAGGTGTACCTGCACAAGTTTAAATGACAGCATTAGCTGAGAACTTCAATAATAATGACCATAATCAGGACAGCTGTATTCCTGGTGTTTTCTATCAATTAGATTCCATACAGTGTGGAAACAGGCCCTTCAGCCCAACAAGTCCACACTGACCCTCTGAAGCACAACCCACCCAGACCCATTCCCCTACACCTAACTCTACGGGCAACTTAGCATGGCCAATTCACCTAACCTGCACATCTTTGGACTATGGGAGGAAACTGGAGCACGCGGAGGAAACCCACGTAGACAATGTGCAAACTCCACACAGTCAGTCGCCTGAGGCATGAATTGAACCCGGATCTCTGGCATTATGAGGCAGCAGTGCTAACCACTGTGCCACTGAATGACAAGGTTGAATGCTACACTTGAAGATAAAATAAATGGCTTTCAGGGTTGCATAATAGTTAATACAGCAGTTACTTTAACAAATTCGTCTGCCTACATTTTTTACTTAAACTCTACATTGATGTTAGAGCTGTACTATGACGTATTGGATATTGTAGTGAGGCTTGAACTTGGAAAGCAAAACATGAAATATCAAGATTTCCTGTAATTCAGGATAGATTATCCATCTGTAAAATATGTTATCCAATATAAATATAAATAATTGAAGAGTAAACTTGAACATAATATCAGAGGCATGTAGGTTCCAGTCTTAACTTGTGTTACATAAATTATGGTCCAAGTGGTCAGCTTGATCACATGAAACTGCTAAAGAGTATAAACGCAGTGTGATCCAAGTAAGTTGGATGTTGGATTCAAAGCTGGCTTAGTGTCAGGAGACAGAGAGTGTTGGTAGAAGGCTATTTGTGTGACTGGAGGCTGGTGTCCAGTGGCATGCAACAGGGATCATTGCTGGGTCCTTTATTATTTGTGATATAAATAAGTGATGGAGAGGAGAATGTGTGGGGATAAGTGCGTGTGTGGAGAATACAAAGATTGGCCAGGCAGTTGACAATGAGAAATAATGTTTTAGGTTACAGGAGCATATAAATAGATTGGTCAGATGGGCAGATCAGAGGCAGATGGAAATTAACCCAGATAATTATGATCTGCTCCATCTGTACCTGTTATCTGCATCTCTTTCCCTTTTCATGCTGTTCTGAATATTCATAGATGTCTAGGATTCTTTAGAATTGTTGCTTCTCCATTTTCCCTAAAGCAAATATCTAGGCCTTTACTCTCCCCAACTCCATTTTGACTACCACCCTTCCACTGTTCTGCTGAAGATTTACCCTCAGGTAACTGCTCCCAGTTCACTTTGGCCAGATCCTGCCTTATTTTAATAAAATTTGCCTTTCCCAATCTTTGTTTAGATCTATAAACCTGATATTAGGGGTCAACTTCATGAGGCAGATGATCATGGGAAAAGGAAATGTATCCTCATTATCCCTGTCCTCATGTTTTCATCTAAACTCCCCTACTCACTTATACCTTGTAACATTCTGAACTTTGGTAAGGTTTGTCTGGTCATGTGCTATAATAAACATCTTCATTCTGTTGTTCTGGCTGAACATTTTGTCACATATTCATGATAGAGGTGCTCACCGCTGTGGTTCCAATGTACAAACATAATGTTCCATTGCTGCCACATTTCTGGCCACAATATGAACAGGGCTTCTCCTGCACTCCAGGATCTGTCACTTCATGACGTTTGAGCACAAAAGCTACACCAAATAGAACACATTTGAAATGTTCACTGTTTTGTTTCAATTGATATCTCTGCAGGGAGTTCAAAACAAAACCTTAGAATCCTTGCACGGGAATGATCTCTCTTCCAAGTGACTTTTTTCTTACTGCAGAGGGCAAATTCTTTCCCACACGGTTTACACCCCAGGGGTTTCACCTACTTTTACATATATTCACTTGATTTTGCCATTTGAAAGGTTTACAGTTCGGCCTCACTGGTTTCTCTGAAGTTTTATCTTTTATGATATTATCAATAAACTGTATTTCTCAGGAGGAAAGTCTTCCATATGTCAAACCGATGAAGCTTTCTTCAATGACTGCACATTTTTGAAAAATCATTTTACTTTGCAACCTTTCCCTCAAGCTGGGATATGGTGCTGTGACTGGATAAGCATTTCGACAATTTGGGCACAGTTTTGATCATGGTGGGGTACACATTGATGAGATTGCTCTCCTTGTCTGTAACTAGGTTCGGTTGGTCAGGTCTATCTGTAACCCTGCATCTGTGCATGCATTTTTGCAAAACCTCTTCAAATCAAATTTGACCAAATAAAACTAGACTCATAGCCAACCTCATAGCTTTATTACAGGTTAAATCATCATCCTCAGTAAGGGAATGTTTCCTAACTCATGGAATTGAAATTAATTTCAATTAATTGGTCGTAAATTTGGTGAGTGTACTAATTTACATGGAGAAGGTAGTAACTGCAACATTGCCACATACTTTTTAATGGACTCACTATTTTCCTGGGATCTCTGATGGAATGTGCATAATTCAATCATTGCACTTTTTTGACCCAGAGCATTTTCTAAAAGCGCTTACTTCTCTATCAAACATCGACATTACATGCTGAAATATTCACTGGCATTCCGCTCTGTGTCAAAATACAAATATTACTTTCCATAAGACCATAAGAAATAAGAACTGGAATAGACTGGGGCTGGCACAGTGGCTCAGTGGGGTGGCACAGTGGCTCAGTGGTTAGCACTGAGACCCAGGTTCAAACCCTGCCTCGGGCGACTATCTGTATGGATTTTACACATTCTTCCCATGTCTGCATGGGTTTCTTCCCACAATCCAAAGATGTGCAGTTCAGATGAATTGGCCATGCTAAATTGCCCATAGTGTTAGCTGCATTAGTCAGGGGTAAATATAGGTTAGGGGAATTGGTCTGGGTGGGTTGCTGTTTGGACGGTTGGTGTGGTCTTGTTGGGCTGAAGGGCGTGTTTCTAGGGAACCTAATCTAATCGATTTGGCCCCTTCAGTTTGCTCTGCCATTCAATAGGATCATGGCTGATCAATATTCCTCATGTCCACTTTCCTGCCCTTTCCCCAAAAGCCTTTATTCCCTTACTAATTAAGAATTTATCTATTTCATCCTTAAATACATTCAAGGGCTCTGCCCCCAACAGCTGTCTGTGGCAAGGAGTTCCAAAGACTGACAACTCTCGAAGAGAAGAAATTCCTCGTCAACTCAGTTTTAAATTGGTGCCCCTTTATCTTGAGACTATCCTCTCTGTTCTTGGACTCTCCCATGAGGGGAAACATCCTCTCAGCATTTATCCTGTCAAGCCTCTTAAGAATCCTATATGTCTCAATGAGATCACCTTTGATTTTTCTAAACTTCAATGAGTAGAGTCCCAACCCACTTAGCTTTTGCTCATAAGACAATCCCTCTATACTGGGGAACATCCTATTCAACCTTCTCTCAACTGCCTCCATTAGGTGACTAGAACTGCTCACAGTACTCCAGATGTGGCCTTACCAGTACTTTGTCCAGTTGTCATTGTTGCATTTGGACTGCCCTTCCTTTCAATGTTAAAAATCACACAACACCAGGTTACAGTCCAAAAGGCTTATTTGGAAGCATTAGCTTTCGGAGTGCTGCTTCCTGATCAGGTAGATGTTGAGCAGGATCATAGGATACAGAATTTATAGCAAAAATTCACAGCATCATGCAACTGATGCGGTACATTGAACAAACCCAGATTGCATTTAAGCCTTTCATCTTTTAGAATGGGTTGCAGGTTTCGGTTCATTAATAAGTAAATCTCAGAATGGCTTTCAAATCACATTCTTGAGATAACTTATGATTTTATATAAAAAGGTGATATCTCAGCTCAGACAATGCATTACAGGTGTAATGTTAGAGTCTGTCTGTATCACAATCTTCAGTCAGACTGGTTCTATTTCCAAAGTAGGAATTTATAAAATGTTACATGGATTGACTACCTGCATTGACTGCCTGTAGATTGTGTGCTTTTTGAACAAAATAGAATGTATGTGCAACTACAATTCTGCAAATGCAAATTCACCTCATCAATTTATATATGCGTGTGCGAACATGTGAGGGAGGAAGAGAGAGAGAGGGAGAAAGTGTGAGTGTGCGTGTGAGTGTGTGGGAGAGTGTGTGTTTGCGTGTGTGCATCTCTCGGTGGGCATATGTGTTGTGTCTGCGAGAGAGCATGTGCACGAGAGAGGGTCTGCGTAAGTGTGTAATTATATAAGACTGTGTGTGTATATATGTATGTGTGTGTGAGTGTGTATTGTGTAGTGGGGTTACCTGTAATGTGACACGATCCTGGTTGAGGCCATCCTCATGAGTACTGCACTTGGCTATCAGCCACTGTTTGGCCACTCTGTGGGATACACAATAACGTATACGCAACATACACACACACACACACTCACTCTCTCTGTCTCTCTCTCGCTCCCTCACATGCGTGCTCGAGTGCGCGCACACGCACACATATATGTCGAAGGGGTGAATTTGCATTTGCAGAATTGTAATTGCAGATACATTCTATTTTGTTCAAAAAGCACACAATCTGCAGACAGTCACTCCATGTAACATTTTGTAAATTCCTGCTTTGGAAATAGAACCAGTCTGACTCAAGACTTCATTTTCTTGGTGGCAGTTGGAGTGGGAGGAGCGACTGCGAAGACCAGTGGCATGACAGGAAAATAATTTTTGAATATATAAACTTACCTCGGGAGTTTCAGGGACATATTTTGGCAGCGGCTGAATCCCGAGACTCTACACGTGTAGTGTCTCCCACCCGCCCTCATCCTCTAACCAAAAAGAAAGGACTCTCGTGTGTTGCAAAGGTAAGGTGATTCAATTGATGTTTCTTGTGGTTTGTGTGATTGATTAAAAGTTTACTAGTAGTTGGTTAGTTGAATAAGACCATAGAGAAATACTAACAATTACTTAACTCATAAATTTGTATAAATTAATTAAATAGGTAGAGATGGCTGGACAGGTGATGTGCTGTAGCTGTATGATGTGGGAGCTGGCTGATCCCTTTGTGAATGGCAGTGACCACGTCTGCAGCAAGTGTTGGTTGCTGGAAGAACTCCGGATCAGAATTGATGACCTGAAATCTGAGCTTCAAACACTGCGGCACATCTGGAAGGGGGGGAGTTACCTGGATGCTTTGTTTCAAGAGACAGTCACTCCCAGCAGATTAAGTAATTCAAATTCAGTTAGTGATCAGGAACAACAGGGTGTGACTGTAAGGGAGGCAGATTAGATTAGATTAGATTACATTAGATTACATTACAGTGTGGAAACAGGCCCTTCGGCCCAACAAGTCCACACCGACCCGCCGAAGCGCAACCCACCCATACCCCTACATTTGCCCCTTACCTAACACTACGGGCAATTTAGCAAGGCCAATTCACCTGACCTGCACATCTTTGGATTGTGGGAGGAAACTGGAGCACCCGGAGGAAACCCACACAGACACGGGGAGAACGTGCAAACTCCACACAGTCAGTCGCCTAAGGCGGGAATTGAACCCGGGTCTCTGGCGCTGCGAGGCAGCAGTGCTAACCACTGTGCCACCGTGCCGCCCACCGTGCCGCAGGTAGGGGGATTCTGAGTTCAAGAGTGGAGGAGCCTCAGTCCTGACCTTGTCCAACAGGTATGAGATTTTTGCTCTCTGTATGGTTGAGGAAAAGGGCTGTGGGGAGGATGAGCCAGCTGACCACGGCACCATGGTGCAGAAGGCCATTCAAGAGGGGGGAGCAAAAAGACAAGTAGTTGTTATAGGGGATTCTATAACTAGGGGGAACAGATGGTATCCTTTGTGAGCTGGATCGGCAGTCCTGCATGGTATGTTGCCTGGTTACCAGGGTGCAGGACATCTCCAAATGGCTTGAAAGGATATTGGAGCAGGAGGGGGAGGATCCAGTTGTTGTGGTCCATGTTGGCACAAACATAGGCAAGGCTAGGAAGGAGGACCTTTTTGGGGAGTATCAAGCATGAGGATGGAAATTGAAGAACAGGTCCTCGAGGGTCATAATCTCTGGATTACTGCCTGAGCCACGTGCTAATTGGCATAGGGATAAAAAACGAGGGGAGTAAACAGGTGGCTAAGAGATTGGTATGGGCAAGAGGGGTTTCATTTCATGGGACATTGACATCAGTTTGGGAACCGCTGCAATCTGTACTGATAGGATGGTCTCCACCTGAACCAATCTGGAACCAGTGTTCTGGCGAAAAGGCTAAATAGGGTGGTCACTAGGGCTTTAAACATGTGAGTCGGTGGATAGGGGGGAGTGAAGGGAAAGGAAAAGCAACAGGGAGGATGGAGTCAAGTAGAAAGATAAGCAGCAGGTTAGCAAATGTGCAGGGTTTAAGTTCGAGGCAGACTAGGAGTGAAGCAAAAAGGAAGGATAACTTTGGTAGGGGTGATGGAAATCATGAGGATAAGAAAATTAGCATTAAGGTGCTTTGTTTGAATGCTCAAAGCATTCGTAACAAAGTAAATGAATTAACAGCACAAATCATCATGAATGATTATGAAGTGGTAGGCATCACAGAGATATGGTTGCAAGGGTTTAGGACCGGCAGTTAAACATCCAAGGATTTACAACTTATTGAAAAGACAGGGAGGTGGGCAGAGGGGGTAGGTTGCCCTGTTAGTTAAGAATAAAATTAAATCTATGGTACTAAATGACATAAGGCCAGATGACGTGGAGTCTGTGTGTGAAGTAGAGGAACCACAAAGGCAAAAAAACCATAATGGGAGTTATTACAGACCTCCCAGCAGTGGTCAGGACCAGGGGTGCAGAATGCACCAGGAAATAGTTAGGGCATGTCAGAAAAGTAAGGTCACAGTGATCATGGGGGACTTCAATATGCAAATGGCCTGGGTGAATTATGCCGGTGGATCCAAAGAAAGGGTATTCATGGAATGCTTACAGGATGGCTTTTTGGAACAGCTTGTCATGGAGCCCACAGGGGAGCAGGCTCTTCTAGACTTAGTGCTATGTAACAAACCAGACTGTATAAAAGATCTTAAAGCACGGAACACTTGGGACGCAGTGATCATAGTATGGGTGGAGTTCAGTCAGCAGTTCAAAAGAGAGATGGCAAAATCGGATGTAATGGTGTTACAGTTAAATAAAGGTAATTACAGGGGCATTAGAGAGGAACTGATGAAAATTGACTGGAAGCAGAGCCTAGTGGGGAAGACAGTAGAGCAACAATGGCAGGAGTTTCTGGGTGTAATTGGGGACACAGTACAGAGGTATATCCCAAAGAAAAGAAAGATTACCAGGCTGGGGGGGAGGGGGGAGGGAGGAGTAATTCAACAACCATGGCTGATGAAGGAACTCAGGAAATGCATCACAGAAAAGGAGAGAGCCTATGAAGTATCCAAGAGCACTGATAAATCAGAAGATTGGGAAGACTACAAAAACAAACAGAGGATAACAAAGAGAGAAATAAGGAAGGAGAGGATCAAATATGAAGCTAGGTTAACCAGTAATATTAGAAATGATAGTAAAAGTTTCTTTCAATACATAAGAAACAAATGAGAGGCAAAAGTAGAGATTGGGGTGCTCCACATTGATGCAGGAAGGATAGTGATGGGAGATAAGGAAATAGCTAAAGAACCATTGTTAATAGCTAACGAGAATGCAACTTTTTAAAAAAAAGGTTTTGTGATTTACACATGAAAGAAGTGAAACTATCACAGTATTCTAACAGATGAAAGGCTTAACAGACAATCAATATTCCAATGTATAATTTCAGGTACATCACAATGTAAATTTTTGCTATAAATTCTGTGTTACGATTGAGCCCTCCACTATCACCTGATGAAGGAGCGTCGCTCCGAAAGCTAGTGCTTCCAATTAAACCTGTTGGACTATAACCTGGTGTTGTGTGATTTTCAACTTAATAAATACTTTGTGTCAGTCTTCAATATCCCAACAATTAAGGAGAGTCAATGGGCAGAGTTGAATACGGTGGCCATTGCAAAGGAGAAAGTGCTTGATAAGCTAAAAGGTCTAAACATTGATAAATCTCATAGCCTGGATGAGCTATATCCTGGAGTTCTGAGGGAGGTGGCTGAAGAAATAGTGGAGGCATTGGTTGTAATGTTTCAAAAATCACTGGAGTCAGGGAAACTCCCAGACAATTGGAAAATCACTGTTGTAACCCTTTTGTTCAAGAAAGGATCAAGATAAAAAATGGAAAATTATACTCCAATTAGCCTAACCTCAGTTGTGGGTAAAATTCTAGAATCCATTGTTAAGTATGAGATTTCTAAATTCTTGGAAGTGCATGGTTGAATTAGAACAAGTCAGCCTGGATTTAGTAAGGAGAGGTCGTGCCTGACAAACCTGTTAGATTTCTTTGAAGAGGTAACAAGTAGGTTAGACCAGGGAAACCCAGTGGATGTTTTCTACCTAGACTTCCAAAAAGCCTTTGACAAGGTGGTTCATGGGAGGCTGCTGAGTAAGGTGAAGGCCCATGGTGTTCGAGGTGAGCAACTGGCATGGATTGAGGATTGGCTGTCTGACAGAAGGCAGAGAGTTGGGGTAAAAGGTTCTTTTTCAGAATGGCAGCTGGTGACAAGTGATGTCCCACAGGGTTCAGTGTTGGGGCCCCAGCTGTTCACTTTGTATATAAATGATCTGGATGAAAAGAAGGGGAGCATTCTGGCAAAGTTCACCGATGATACGAAGTTAGGTGGATAGGCAGGTAGTTATGAGGAGGTGGGGAGACTACAGAAAGATTTAGATAGTTTAGTAGAAGGGTCCAAGAAATAGCTGATGAAATTCAATGTGAGCAAGTGCAAGATCTTGCACTTTGGAAAAAAGAACATAGGCATGGACTATTTTATAAATGGTGAGAAAATTCATAAAGCCAAAATACAAAGGGATCTGGAAGTGCTAGTTCAGGATTCTCTAAAGGTTGACTTGCAGGTTGAGTCCATGGTTAAGAAAGCAAATATAATGTTATCATTTATTTCAAGAGAGTTGGAATGTAAAAGCAGCAATATGCTACTGAGACTTTATAAAGTTCCATTTGGGCCCCCTTTAGAATACTGTGTTTTGGGCCCCACATCTCAGGAAGGACATACTGGCACTGGAATGTGTCCAGCGGAGATTCACGCAGATGATCTGCAGAATGGTAGGCCTAACATATGATGAATGGCTGAGGATCCTGGGATTGTATTTATTAGAGTTTAGAAGGTTGAGGGGAGATCTAATAGAAATTTACAAGATAATGCGTGGCTTAGGAAGGGTGGACGCTATGAAATTATTTCTGTCAGGCAGGGATACTAGGACTCATGGGTACAGCCTTAGAATTAGAAGGGGTCAATTTAGAATAGAAATGAGGAGACATTTCTTCAGCCAGAGAGTGGTGGGCCTGTAGAATTCATTGCCACGGAAAACAGTGGAGGCCAGGACGGTACCCATAGGGAGGGCCTCAACCGGGACCTTGGGTTCATGTCACATTAAAGGTGACCACCATTGCACTATACACACACACAGATATTCCTACACACACACACACACTCTCACAACACACACAGGCACTCCTATACACACATACACACGGACACACATACACACAGACACGCACACAGACACTTACACACACCCTTACAGACACACACACTCCCACACTCACACATGCACCCCCTCACAGACTTAAGACACTCTGCACTCACTACATACACACA
>NC_057725.1:19938529-19988427 GCF_004010195.1 Chiloscyllium plagiosum | reverse complement strand
AATCCCTGGTCAAGAAGAAGAAGAAGGCTTATGTTAGGACAAAATGTGAAAACTCAGGGCGCTTGAGAGTTACAAGGAAGTCAGGAAAGACCTAAAAGAGAGCTCAGAAGAGCCAGGAGGAGACATGAGAAGTTGTTGGCGGATAGGATCAGGGTTAACCCTAAAGCTTTCCATAGGTATGTCAGGAATAAAAGAATGACGAGAGTTAAATTAGGGCCAATCAAGGATAATAGTGGGAAGTTGTGTGTGGGGTCAGAGGAGATAGGGGAAGCACTAAATAAATATTTTTTGACAGTGTTCACTATAGAAAATGAAAATGTGGGCGAGGAGGATACAGAGGTACTTGCATCTAGACTAGAAGAGATTGAGGTTCACAAGGAAGAGGTATTAGAAATACTGCAGAGTGTGAAAACAGACAAGTACCCTGGACCGGATGGGATCTATCCTGGGATCCTCTGGGAAGCAAGGGAAGAGATTGCCGAGCCTTTGGCATTGATCTTCAAATCATCATTGTCTACAGGAGTAGTGCCTGAGGACTGGAGGATAGCAAATGTGGTTCCCTTGTTCAAAAAGGATAGTAGAAACAACCCTGGTAATTACAGACCAGTGAGTCTCACTTCAGTTGTTGGTAAAGTGTTGGAAAAGGTTATAAGAGATAGGATTTTTAACCATCTCGAAAAGAATAATCTGATGAGGGACAGTCAGCACGGTTTTGAGAAGGGTAGGTCATGCCTAACGAATCTTATTGAGTTTTTTGACAAAATGACCAAACGGGTAGATGAGAGTAAACTGGTTGATGTGGTGTATATGGATTTCAGCAAAGCATTCGATAAGGTTCCCCACAGTAGGCTATTATACAAAATGTGGAGGAATGGGATTGTGGGAGACATAGCAGTTTGGATCAGTAATTGGCTTGCTGAACGAAAACAGAGGGTTGTAGTTGATGGAACATGTTCATCTTGGTGCAGCATACTGCAAGGGTTGGTGTTGGGTTCACTGCTGTTCGTCATTTTTATAAATGACCTGGATGAGGGCTTAGAAGGGTAGGTTAGTAAATTTGTGGACGACACTAAGGTCGGTGGAGTTGTGGATAGTGATGAAGGATGTAGTAGGTTGCAGAGAGACATAGATAGGATGCAGAGCTGAGCTGAGAGGTGGCAAATGGAGTTTAATGTGGACAAGTGTGAGGTGATATACTTTGGATGGAATAATCGGAATGCAAAGTACTGGGCAAATGGTAAGATTCTTGGGAGTGCAGATGAGCAGAGAGATCTCGGTGTCCATGTACACAGATCCCTGAAAGTTGCCACCCAGGTTGACAGGGCTGTTAAGAAGGCATACAGTGCTTTGGCCTTTATTAATAGAGGGATTGAGTTCCGGAACCAGGTGATTATGCTGCAGCTGTACAAAGCTCTGGTACGGCCAGACTTGGAGTATTGTGTAGAGTTCTGGTCACCGCATTATAAGAAGGATGTGGAAGCTTTGGAAAGGGTGCAGAGGAGATTTACTAGGATGTTGCCTGGTATGGAAGGAATGTCTTACGAGGAAAGGCTGAGGGCCTTGAGGCTGTTCTCGTTAGAGAGAAGAAGGTTGAGAGGTGACTTAATACAGACATGCAAGATAATCAGGGGGTTAGATAGGGTGGACAGGGTGAGCCTTTTTCCAAGTATGGGAATGGCAAACACGAGGGGACACAACTTTAAAGTGAGGGGAGATAGGTATAAAACAGATATCAGAGATAGTTTCTTTACTCAGAGAGTAGAAAGGGTATTGAATGCTTTGCCTGCAACGGTAGTAGATTCGCCAAGTTTAAGCGCATTTAAGTCGTCATTGGACAGGACGTACATGGAATAATGTAGGTGGGATGGGCTTCAGATTAGTATGACAGGGCTGCGAAACATTGAGGGCCAAAGGGCCTGTACTGCGCTGTAATGTTCTATGTTCTACATTCTATGTATAATCAAGGGGCACGGCCAGCTCTCCAGCTGTGCAGGTAGGTCAGTTGAATTTGTGGATTGGTTGAGTCGGGGTCACAGTTTAAACTGGAAGCTGTCCCCCTCCTTCTGCCCTTCTGACTTTGCAAATTGTAAGCGTTTCATGTCACTTTTGCTTTTTGTATCATTTTTACTCTTTGTGCAAAAGGGCTGTTTTTTGGGACTGTTGCAAGTATTTTTGGAAAAGCATCATTAGGTCAGACTATCCTGCCAGGTTCGGATAGGATAAGTTATTCTGGTATTCTATTTTCAGTTCATTATATTTCATTCTGTAATTTGTAAATGAATTCTGTTTGTTTAAAACTTGGCAGTTGGACCAACTAATTCACTCCGGGAATATCCACTATACACTTTCCCGAAACAAATAGCAAAGTTACCACCTGGGCTACCTGCTTAAGAATGTTTTGAGGGGTCGGGCCCGGTCCACAACAGTTTGGAGGCTATTTGTGGAATTTGCTTGTAATTCTAAATTGGGATTTAGGATTCGATTTATTTGGACTCAGAGGCAGCGAGTGAAGGTGTTAGTGTCTTTTATTCTGGATGTTGATTTGATTGGTTTAAACATAGCTTAGGATAGCAATGGCTCTTTCAGTCATCAAGAGTTTTCTGGAGGTGGAAGAAGTGACCTTGGGGGCTTTACAAAAAGTAGGTAAGGCCAAGCTGTATGGATTAGCAGACAAGCTGGAGTTGGAGCTACCTCCTATTCTGAGGAAAGATGAGATGGTTACAGCAATAGCTCAGCATTTACATTTGCTGGAAACACTATTAGGATGAGTAGAGATGGCAAAAATTCAATTACAAATGAAGCAGCTTGAGTTAGAGGTGAGAGATAAGGAAAGGGCAGCAGAAATGACACAGTTTGAGTTTCAATTTAAAGCAGAAGAGAAAGAAAAAGAACAAAGGGCTTTAGTAGAAGAGAAAGAAAAAGAGTTTGAACTTCAGAAAATGACACAAAAGGCTGATAGTTTACGAAGTCAGAAGGGCAGAATAAGGGAGAGATCTTCCAGTTTCAACTGTGACCCTGACTCAACTAACCCCTGAACTAAACTGATCTGCGCAGCTGGAGAGCTGACCATGCCCCCTTGATTATGCCAGTGTTTTTTTTAATACATGAAAGCCTGAGGACGCAGGCATTATCTGTTAGGGGTAAACAAAAAGAGCCCCAATATACCTTTCAAAAGCAGCCCAGTTGGAGCCTCGAGTGTGGTGCTGGAAAAGCACAGCAGGTCAGACATCATCCGAGGATCAGGATTCCTGATAAAGGGCTTATGCCCGAAAAGTCGATTCTCCTGCTCCTTAGATGCTGCCTGACTGGTTGTGCTTTTCCAGCAACACACTCTCGACTCTGAGCTCCAGCACCTACAGTCCTCGCTTTCTCTTTGTTGGAGCCTGGCCAATTACCCCCTCTCTGAAAGAAAATCAAGGGCACAGTAACTTTGAGAAAAGGACCAGCTTTGTGGCAATATTAATGAACCAAAACCTGGTATCCATTCTAAAAGACAAAATACTAAACAGCAATCCAGATTTGTTCAATATATCGTATTAGTTGCATGCATGACACTGTGATCTTTTGCTATAAATTCTGTGTCTTATGGTCTTGCTCTACAGCTACCTGTCAAAGGAGCAATGCTCTGAAAGCTAATACTTCCAAATAAACCTGTTGGACTATAAACTGGTGTTGTGTGATTTTTAACTTTGTCCAACCTCATCCAGCACCAGCACCTCCACATCATGGCTTCCTTTTTAAATGCAGATAGATATTGAACTAGAGATGAAATGCTTCCACAAACTTGGGAGAGTCTACCAGTGATGAAATAAATAGTTTTGGAGCTGATAAAATCGATCTTTCTCAAGCATCCATGCCACCATTGTTATTATATATTCATCAGTTTTCTGATCTTATATATCTGATTTATTTCAAAGAAATGTAGATGTGATACTTGCGTGAAATCAAGAACATGCTCACTTTTAACACTTCAACATATTTCAGAAGTCTCTCAATTTTCTGCACACGTGGTCTCATCTCACATCCTCAGATCTCTCTAGAATTTAGCTTCAAGTCTTTCTGGAGCCTACTTAGTTTTCCTTGCTCTCTAGCTCCACCTACAGGGCTAGGTAATTGCTTATAATGAACATGAATCACTGGAATATCAGAATCAAAAACAGATATATCAAACCATTGCACACAGCCAATGAGGGTAAATGATCACAATCCTAATTGCCTGCTCAGAGGTGTACTACTCAGCTCACCTAGAACAATCCAAGCAGCAGCATTACTTGAATATATCAACTGTTTGAAGAAGTGTGCTACATTGGTGCGTTCATATTGTGTAGCTGTGTCTGGGTTCCAGGCAGGAGTCATGAGCCATATACAGAAGCAATACTAAAATTGCTCAGTAAATGATGATCTGGTTGACCTCCAACCTAGGGAAAGTCATAGTCACAAAATGGTTCCCCATGAAGCTCACAAAATATAGAAAAACAGATGAAATTGTTACTCAGTGTCTTAATTAGCTTTGGCATGAGCCTGGGAATCTACACAGATCAACATAGCACAGTTCAAGTTTGAAATCAGTTGCATATCCTACTCTCCATTTTGGAGGTTTTGGTACCTGTTTAATGCTAAAACGCAGACACAATCAACTTTACAGGACCAATGTTTTAGGATTAAAATTCAGTCACATTTAAATGCCAGGAATTGTAAAGTAGTCCCTTCAAATTCAAATTCATTAGTTTATGTGAGATTAGGGGGAGAAAGCCACACTATATTTGTACTATTTAATGCTCAGAAGAAGCATCAGTAGATAAGGAGCCAAGGTCTTGCCTGTGGGTAGAGCAATTATGAATATTTTTGTAAGTGTTCTGTTGGATGCAGATTGATTGACGTGACAACAATTTTCCAAGTGTGCAGTAATTCATATTGAGAAGCAGAAACCATATGTCAGTTTGCTTTTTAAGCATTCATTGCAAGCTGTCAGGCATGAATACGTTGGTCTTGTACTTAAAAGCCTCAATGTTAGAATATGTCTTGGTTATGTTAAATTAATAAGAGGTTTCAATCTGAACTGCTGAAGGCTACGTTCTACACGCATGCGTATGCGGAAAGCAAATAAAAACAAATATGAGCTGGAACATAGAGAGATTGTATAAATCAGAAGGTAGGTCCATGGCATTTCTTTCATTATTGACAAACTTTTGTATTTCAAAGAATAATGAAATTTATACCCAATATTCCATTTACAGAATCATAACAGAAAAAGGAGAATCTTTCTACTCCGTGTGTCACTGAGTATGGAAAGGTACAGCTTTTGTGGTGTCTCCACCCCTTTTGTACTTCAACATTTGAATGGGGCACTAAGTTACCAACTTTTCGTTGGGTGTATACCCTTCCTGATCTCGACTGTTGCAACTCCTGTGAGAAACAGTGTTGAGGTTTGTAGGGCTGGGTGGCAGTTAGTAACATCCCTTCACAAACTGAAATCACTATAATGTCAAGGTCCCCAAAGTCAATTTTGTTTCATGTCTTCGTTGCTACCACTTCTCACCACAGCCTCCAGCTAGCAGCTGGTGCAAATTGTGTTTACAGAATAGATAGGCTGAATCTGTTTCTCCTGAATGGAGGATTGGTAATCAGAAAACATAGATGAATAAATGCTTAGCACAAAGGCTAGAGAAAGTACAGATGCAAATTATTTTTTATGTGGTAAGTTTATGAACAGTTCGAAAACTTGGTGGAGGGTGGTTAGGTATGAACTTTGCAAATCAAATTCGATAGATGCTCAAAAAAGACCTTTTTGTCATGGTAGAAAGCAAAGGAATGAGATGGATTGGATATCTGATTCATGGAGCCATCTCAGAAATGGAAAGTAATGGTGGAAGGATAGTGTCACTGGGTCAGTCACCCACAACCCTCGACTAATGTTATGGGTGCATGTGTTCAAATCACACCATGACAACTATTTCAATTAAAAATCTGCAATAAAAAGCCCACCCAAAGTAATTGCCAATTATCATTGCAATGGTTGTAATATGGTCAGCCAGCTGGGCCTCATAGAATATAAGTTCCTTGATTGGAGCTGTTAAGTTGGTCCAATCAGGGAGCCCTAGCTGACAAAAAAAAAGAATGATTTACCTGCACACACACAACATGGGTGCTGGGGAAAAAATAAGCACTACCGCAGTTAGGCGGTAGTGTGAGGGGATAAAAGAAATGAAAAAAGAAAGAAATTTAAAAAATAAAAAAAAGTGAGTTTTCCTTTCTTCCTGGTGGTGGAAACTGAATAAAGATTCGTGCACCTTGTGTCTTTCACTGTGTCTCACACCTGCACACACATAATATGGGTGCTGGGGAAAAAATAAGCACTACTGCAGTTAGGCGGTAGTGTGGGGGTAAAAGAAAAATAAGTAGGAGTGTTAGACATCCTATTAAAAAAAAGAAACAAAAAGAGTGAGTGTTGTTCACTGTGTCTCACACCTGCACACACACAAAATTGGTGCTGTGGGGGACAAAAAAGGAAAAACAAACTGTGTGTTAAACATCTAAAAAAAATAACGGGAGTGTCAGATATCCTGTTCATTCTGAGAGCTGGCTCGGAGGGAGCTGGATCAGTGTCAAGTACTCTCCATCTGTATATAAAGGATAACTTGGTGATGGCATACCAGCTTCTGATACACTCCCTCACCTGAAAAAAAAGTGTGTCAGAGATACTGATGCTCTAGTGCCTGACTCTCTATGAGGTACGACTATAGTCAAGTACTGTTCCAGTGTAAATAAAGGGTGACTTTGACTTGGCATACCAGCTTCTATGGGGTTATTTCAATCAGCTGGTTCACTAATGCCAATTAGAGAAGGAAATATGCCAGTCTTTCTTGGTCAAGCCGATATGTGATTCCAGACCCACAACAATGTATTTGATGCTTAACTCTGTGTGGGTGAGAAATGCTTTCTCACTACAGACACTGTTAAGTTTTTCCAGCAATTTCTGTTTTTGTCTGCAATAAATGCTAGCCTTGCCAGTGATGCCCATATCCCTGAAAAATATACCAGATAACCTCCTTCTATGATGTTACTCAGGAGGCCATCATTTCCTGTAACTTTCAATCCATCTTTATCTGTCAGGTAAGTTGCAAGCACAATTTGGGAGATCTTTTGCTTATTGCATTTGTTGTTAGAACGTGGGCTATTTGAATGTAATTTTACTAGCTGGGAAATCTCTAACCTTTTCACGAGCTGCTATTAATCTTTATTCTTCCTGGTGTCTGTATGATGTTTCTACTTTGGGGAAAGGATACAAAGACGCAGGAGGAAGGAGCAATTGAGCAGCAGCTGAACAGAGAGCAGTCAGAAGGAGGTGTGGCTGTAAGATTCCTTACCCGTTTAATGGAGTGCAGAAATCCAGCATAGGACACTGTCATGAACTAATGCATCTTTAAGAGGTTCATTTGCCTCTGTAGTAACAAAATTCAATTGTTTGGTAAAGGAGCAAGGAAGATAAATTAATACGAAGAGTACACAAGAGAAGAATGCACAATTAGTTCATGATTAGATGTGAGAGTTTGAGAGAGTGATCAAAATTGACATTGAATAAAAGTGTAGATGCCCAAACACCAACACTGCATTGCTCCCAACATGCTACCTTCAATACAATGGACGAATAACATTAAAGGCAGCCACTTTTACTGGCAAAGAGATACGTTGAAGTAAAAACACAAGAACAGAAGAATTAGCAGTAGTGAGCTATTTGACCCCTTGAGCATGCTCCACCATTTAAAAATGTTATGGCTGATCTGATTATGGTGTTAAGACATTCCCTGTCTGCTCAACGCTTGCTCCTTAATTCCCTTATTGATTTAAAAATCTGGATAACTCACCATTGTCTGGGGAAGAGAATTCCATGGACTAATGAACCACCAATGACTCATTCATTCTTCTCATCTCAGTCTCAAAGGGAGAGCCATAATTTTAAAACTGTGCCTCATAGTTCCCCTAAAAGGGAAACAAATCCTCTCAGTATCCACCCGTTCCAATAAGATCATCTTTTGTTCTTTCAAACTCTGATGAGGATAGGTCCAACTTGCTCAACTTTTCTTCATAAGTTAACCTCTTTGTCCCAGCATTGAGTCGAATGAACTTTCTCTGAACTGCTTCTAAAGCAGAAATATGTTCTTTTGCAAATAAGAAGGTCAAAACTGCACTCAGTACCCTCGACTGAGTAAGGCTCTGTAAAGCAGCATCAAATCTTCCCAACTTTATTTTACTTTCAATAAAGGACAACATTCAACTTGTCTTCTTAATCACTTGCTTTATCTGGATATTAACTTCTTAGGATTCATTGGCCAGAACACTACGATTAAATCCAATTCATATATTTATTTGTACTGTGTAAGCCAGCACTCCAATGTTCCTGGAATATTGTAAGATTCCAGGAACAGGTTTTGCCGATGCTCATTTTATTCAACAGTTGAAATGGTTGCTACATCTGATCCTGCCAGGAACAAGGGCAGAAATTGATACAAGATTTTCATTCGGTTACTCAGAACAGTTCAAGTTCCTGAGTCACTTTTAGTCTGTTGGATTACAGCAGCCTGAGGAGGACCTTTAGTTTCATATAGCACCCCATTATTTATTAGTTGCCCAGTTAAAACAGATGCATTTTAAATAAAATTTAAGCTATCATGATAGGATTTATACCCACAGCTTTAGTCTGAGCCTTTGGATTATTAGTTTGGAGGCATTACCACTGTACCACTGCCCTCACAATGCAGGGCACATGCATTGTACACATTAATTGACACATTACAGAAACAATTTCTATTGCACTCAGCACCCATTTTCAATAGCATCACTAAAAGCCGTTTGTGCTGTTTTCTTATTCAGTTTCTTTTCTTCTTCTTATTTTCATATTCAGTTATCTGACAATGAAGAATCTGCAAGTTTGTAGGGAGAAGGCCAAGATCTATCACTAGGTGAATTTTACATTCTAGAGAGTTGATGCAAAAGTAATCAGCTGAATTGACTCATTTTGTATCATAGCAATTCTGTGAATTGTACAACAATTTGTTTGTTGCCTAACTCTGGAAACATAAAACAGCTGGTGTATCATTTCTGATTACTGAATAAGAATGGGAAAGGGTTATGAAATATGGATCAATACTGTAATAAAATCCATGTCCAACATGTTGGAAAACATCCAAGCATGGTCCAATAAGTGACAAGTAACATTCAAACTGCACAACAGTGATCATTTACAACGAAGGAGAATCAATCCACCTTCACTGAGAATGAAAGGCAAGAATCCCTTTCAACATATACAATTAACATCTGGCATTATTATTGATTGAAATTGAACTGGAACAGTCATATAAAAACAGTTGCTTTAACAGACGTTCGGATTTTTTGCAGCCAATAACTCATGTCTTGACTCCCCAAAGCCTAGCCATCATTTACAACGAATAAATCAGGACTGTGATGAAATACTCACTACTTGCTTGATGAGTGCAACTTAGCAACCCTTGAGGGACACAACATAATCCAGGGCAAACAGTCCAATTGCTTGGCACTCATTCACCATCTTCAACAATAACTCAATGCATTTCTCTGGCAGTAGCGGTCATGCTTAATATTTCCATATAAGTCACACCTGTGATGTAGACTGGGTGATTTATGTAAGGATAGTAATACAACTTATTGTCAGGTTGAGTTTTGGGATTTAGCATTACATGTTGACTTTCTGGATGTCTGATATTAATAATTAACTTGTAAGTATTTGGATAGTCATGTTGACTTCTTTTGAAACAGTGTTTAAAGCCTAGCTTTCAAATTACTGCAATTTTGTGTACCGCTAATGGATTTTTGTTTACCTTAAATTGTTTTGTGACCCGACAAGAGCCTCAAACTTTGTTAAAGATTTTTGAAACTTTTTTTTAAGCTGAAAATGAATCCCTATAGTTTATGGAGACAACTATTTTGGTTTTCAATTTGAGTTTTGAGCAGTACTGTGAAGTCCTTGGATGAAAATGACTGCATTGATCGGTGTTCCTGAAAGGGAGAGATATAATCAAACCAGGTTCTTTAGAGTGAAGAGTTAGTGCTAGTCACAGGCCAGAAGTATTGGCCTAAAACCCTGAAGAAGTTATTTAAATCTGAGTACATTTAAGGTCAGGTGCATGTGTAGCTCCAGAAAGAAATTTCATGTAGTTCTAATCTATAAATTGAAGTCACAAGTGACTTAAACCAATCAAAGATGGAGAGTCAGAGACTGTGGTATGAGTACTGTATAAGTGGTGCTTTAGGATGTCATACAAGGTGTGCTTTTGAGTACTGAATCAGGGATGTGTTTTGGGAATTATCTAATGCTTTTATTTTCCTTTTAAATTTATAAAGGTGTTTCAAGACTAATGGGATTATACTTTCAAGATGTGTTTAAAATCTTTGCGGTGTATTCAATTTTCAGTTCTTTTGTTAATAAACTTCTATTTAAGCAAAATCTGCAGAATAATGCACTTGAGCTTCAGTGAGAGATCACTTTTTTAAATCCAAAGAAATCAAAATATGACCTGTTGAGCCAGGTTTAAGTTAAAATCAGAATATTGTCCAACAAGTTTATTTTGTCTGAAATCTGACTTGTCCAGTACTAATATTGACAGGGATTATAACACTGCACATCATTAGGTCTCGGTATTTACCACCTACTTAGCAAATGGCTTCTGAAAGAAATGAAGGTGGGCACAGTACTACTGGACTTCACAAATGTGTGCACTTCAGTTTGGTTCATTGGCCTCCTAAAGTTGTTGAGCGTGTTTCCAATCTGGATTGGCACAGTTGTGGAACTGCACATTTGCAACAGATGATTGAAAGTTCATCTTGGATAAAGAGGATATATGGAGCAGATTAACCAATGCATTACTTATTGGCTCAGTCTAGCCCAGCCCTGTCCAACATATATACAAATGACCTGCCAATAACCAGTTCTTGCAAGTTCATCTATTCTGATGACATCTGTTGTTCCCCCCTTATGTCTAACCTTCTCCACCCTGGAACAGATATCCAACTGAAGATACTACAACGTTGATATATGACTGCAGCATATACTGTCTCATGTTCACACCCTTTAAAACCATATCCTGTGCATGCTATTTCCACAATATTAGAACCAGATTAGAATTCCAAATCTGCACGGATGATCTGAGATTAAAGCAAGATCCTAAGCCAACATACTTGAGAATGACTCTAGCTAGGAGTTTGTCCTACAGGAAACATCTGAAGAATATTAAGGAGTGCCTTCCTTTACATACTGAGAGATGGATTAATCACCTTAAATTCAGCAAATAGACAGGCTATCACTTTGCTTGGAGCATTCATTTAATAAAAAAACAACTCTGCCTCCACCACTAACACATAATAGTAGTACGTACATCAATGCAACTCAATAAGGCTCCTTTGACAGTACTTTAGCAAACTCGTGACAAGAGCAGGAGATGCACAGGAACATCACCACACACAAGTTCCCCACAAGCCACATACAGTCCTGACTTAGAAGTATATTGCTGCTCCTTCACTGTCTGTGGGACAAAGTCCTTCCTTAACAGCATTATTGGCGAACAGATGCCAGAAAGACAACAATGGTTTAAGAAGACAGCTCACCACCAATGTCTCAAGGGCAGTCAGGGAGGTGCAATAAATGTTGTCTTAGCCAGTGGTGCCCACATCTCATAAATTTATTTCTAAAAACTATCCTATTTCAAACAACATCTTTTGGCATTGGTGGAAGTATTACCTCAGCAAATTTTCTGTCCTTCAGAATTCCAGTGTCACTAAAAATTAAAATTGAGTAGTGATATAAATAACATTTGCTTCACTGTATGACATCCTTCTGATCAAACTGCAAAGTGACTAAACCTTTTACAGTCCGGTAATTTACAGCAACAGTTCAATTTTTTAAAACAACCTCCCATGGAAACCTCAGTTTCCTGATTTTTTTTCGACACGGAAAATATCTGTAAGTGTAAAGTCTGAGAAATAGTGCAAAGTCTGAAGTTCCATTGCAACGTTGGAGAAATGTTACTTTGTCAGAAGGTCAGTGCTGAGAGGGTGCTGCATTGCTAGAGGTGCCTTCATCTGGATGAGACATTCAGCTAAAGGCTCTGTGATATTATAAACGTCAGGACTTTAATAACTGCTCATAGATTGAAAGGAGCAGCAATAACTCTGTCAGGAATAAACTATTAAAGGGCAAGGACAAACCTAAGCTTAAAAATGTGTTGCTGGAAAAGCGCAGCAGGTCAGGCAGCATCCAAGGAGAAGGAGAATCGACGCTTCGGCATGCCCGAAACGTCGATTCTCCTTCTCCTTGGATGCTGCCTGACCTGCTGTGCTTTTCCAGCAACACATTTTTAAGCTCTGATCTCCAGCATCTGCAGTCCTCACTTTCTCCAAGGACAAACCTATACTGGTATTGAAAGCAATTAGCCATATCTGGGAGAAGAAGGAGTTGAAGGTACATAAACAACACTGTTTTGACATCTGCTTGATAACTGGTTGCTTTATGCTACAAGAACAAATGAAGGCCCTGCTGAATAATTTAAGTTAAAATCAGAATATTGTCCAACAAGTTTATTTAGCCATGTTAGCTTTTGAAGTTCTGCTTCTTCATCAGGTAGCTGTGCTGTGTGATTTTTAACTTTGTTCACCCCAGTCCAACACTGGCACCTCCACATCGTACAGAAGAATTTAAGGAGTTAATCACAGGAAAGCTGTGACTTCAAACAGACAGCCAATCCCAAATGTAACAAGGAACAAGGAAGCTCCTTCTGATAAGAAGGTAAGCTGCTGATTTGTAATCTTGTTGATGAAAGAATCTTAAAGATCATCAATTTTATCACACGATAGACCTGAAGGATGAAGAATCTGTATAAGAATCCAACCCAGAAGTCTTCTTCAGCAGAATTTTGAAGAATAACATTGCACAAGGATCAAGCCTTGGACATCTTGGTTCGAATCATAGCTATATTCCACCGTTTACCTGGTAATAGCAAAGTTAAATTGTGAGGCTTACCTCGTTTACTTAAGAGGTCTTATTTGGTTGCTACATGCAATAAAGCTTAAATAATTATTTCAGAACTTGATTGTCAGTGAGATTTCTTAATAAGTGATCGAATTAAAGGCAGCTTTTGGTGATTTATCCACAACACCTCACCTGTTTGCATGGCTAGATGTAAAAGGCGCATAATGATATTTTGAAGAGTAGAGGAGATATTCCCAGTGTCCTGGCCAATAGTTATACCTCACTTATATCACAAAAAAACAAATTGTCTAGTCTTTAACACACTGCAGTGTGTTAAAGAAGTAAGCTGAAAGTAAGTTAACTTCCACATTTCCTACATTGCATCAGTGAATGACTATAAATTACTTCATTGGCTGTAAAGCTCTTTAGACATCCAGTCGTTGTGATAGCACTATATAAATGCAAAGTAGTTTTTCTCTTTTTAGATAATAGTTACATGCTGTGCATATCTTGGTAATGATTGATAAAAATAATCCTCAGAAATATCTCCTGTTTGCACCAGCTATTGGATGCAGAGTCGTGGACAGCAGAATGACTGCATACCTCATATAATCATGTTAAACAAATTACGTTTTGTGAATTCAACTTGTATTTGCTTGATAGGAATTGCCACAAATAAAAATGTTTGCATTGTAAAGCATTTGAGGGATTTTATCTTGCACTTTATTGCTGCTCAGACACTGCCTTAGTGATCATCAATTAGCATTGGAAAAACAATTTAACTTTTGTCTCAACTGTTTCACATTAAATGAATTATAGGAAGACAAAAATATTTGTGGTCTATGATTCTCATTCTGGCTTCAATGCTAACCATTCACTATCTAGTATCATAAACTGCAGCTGCAAATGACACCAAATCTGCAAGTACCCACTATTACAGGGTATAGATTTGATCAATTTTCATCTTGTAAAGTTTATTATGTTTCATTATCATTTCTCAAGTGTAAAGAAAAAGGATGAGGCAGCCTTGCCCTTGTGTTACTAAAATAATGACTGAGTCTTTGGAGTGAGGAAAAACTAATTTTCCTGCAGTTCTTATTTTCTTCTTATTGGCAAGTAATACAATTTACAATGCTCCTGTGTACACGGCAGAGTGCCTGGATTTCTCACAAGTCTGTAATTAAGAAGGATTTTTAAATGTTACCTTTGGAAAATGAACTGTCTCTGCACTACATTTTAAGTAAGTATAAATCGTGCAAAGTTAGAGGTTTTACAATTATAAACATGAAATACAGTTTACCTGATGTTAATGATTGAAGTTCTTATGTTAATTCCTAGTTCTATGGAGTATACTGCTGCTGGTATATTTGAATGTAATTGTCTTATTATTTGAATTATCATGTTAACCATATTGCAATAGTTCTGAATGTCCTAACTCTGTTAAATTCTTAAATCACTTCATGTGACATGTCTTCACCATCAGGATTTCTGAGTAGGTGGAGCTGCTGAAGTTAATGTGGAGCATCAGGGAGGATGAGTTTCCTGGCCACCCCACAGACAGTAAAATAGGTGGATGGCCAAATGAAAGAGTAGGAAGTGGTGGGAAGTACATGGTGCATGGTGCAGCTCTTCAAACAGTGTTAGAAACTGCTGGCGTTGAAGATACTCTGATAGAGTTCAGTCCAACCATCATGGCACCATCATGGCACCAATCTATAATGTACCGGAGTGAAAGCCAATGTGTAGAAATGCTGTTATTTTAGGAGATTCCATAATTAGACAGACATGTATTTCTGTTACTGTTTTTTTAAGTCCTGAATAGTGCATTACTGCATGGTGCCAGTGTAAAAAACACCTTAGAGAGGGCGAAGATTATTCTGCAGGGGAAAGGGAGTGAGCCAGATGTTGTTGTAACCATTCATATCAAAGACTCAGACGACACAATTGTTGTGTTTCTAAGGTCAAATTTTAAGGAGTTAGTGAGGAAGTTAAAAAGTAGAATCCCGAGGTTAGTTATCTCTGGACTACTCAGTGCTGTGTGATGGGCAGCGCAGAAAAAGGAAGGTAGTTGAAATCAAAGCAGGATTTGAAACATAGGGTAAGATCAGGGATTTGGAACACTGGGACAAGTTCATGGACAAAAGGACGACTTGCCCTTTAACAAGACCTAGAACGTCATCAGCATAATTCTTCCTCAATTCAAGGATGATGCCTGCTCAGGATTAAGAGTTTCTGCCTTGGATCTTCATGTGAGAGAAGATAGCTGAGAGGAGATTTGATTGTGGTTTTCAACATCGTATGTTGATGGAATAGAGTAGATAGGGAGAATCTGTTCAGTTTGTACTAAGGAACAAGATCAAGAGGACATAGATATACAGTGATGTGCAAAAGAAGCAAGGGTGATCTGAGAAAAAGCCTTTTCACTCAGCGAGTGTTTAGGGTATGGAATGTCTGCCCGGAAGTGTAGTGGAAGCAGGTTCCATGAAACATTCAACAGGGGACTAACTGAGTATTCAGATAGAAAGAGTAAGCAAAGATGTTCACAAAAAATCAGGAGAGTGGCACTAGGTAATGAAGCTCATTTGACAAGTTAATGGAGACATGGTGAGCTGAACAGGCACCTTCTGTGCTGTAACACTTCTGTGGTTCTATGATTAAGTCTTGACCTTTGGGCACTTGGATGTCCCATAAGGCAGTCGGATCCAGTGCTGCATTTATTCCCATTTCCATTCTCCTCTGTTGCAGTTCTGCCTCATCATTAAGGCGTTGTGACTCACCAAAGATAGGACTGATGGTGCAGGATGATGGGCACAGTGCTGCCATTTTGAATGATTGTTACTCTTAATCACTGTTCTGAGTACTTAATGCTAATGTATTTCAAGAAGAACTTCAGAATTAGGTTGAAGCACTTTCGCCCTGTTTTCCCTGCAACACTGGCCATTTGGAAGTTGGAAAGCAGGAACAATATAAATCAGGAAGGCATCTGAAACAGATTTTCAAAATCCAGACTGGTGTTAAGTACAGAGTGTGATCATTTTATAATGGTATATTTGCCATATTGTTTACAGTGTACTTGACAGTGGTATATACCACCTTAAAGATCAACTGCCTTGTTATGTTTGTACTAAAGATCACATAGATGGCAACCTCTAGCTTCTATCACCTTTGTGCTAAAGCTAAGCTGACCACTATAGCTACACATGAGCCACAGTGTGCAGTTGACTGCAATAATTTGCCTACTCTGCAACACATTTGTAAACCATTGTCAATTACTTAAATTCTACAGACAAAAGCCTCAGCCTGTTTTTGACTGTTGCCAGAACAAAGGTCGTCTGAAAGCATAAGACTGGACTCAAAACATTAATTCCGTTTTTCTCTCCACAGATGTTGCCTGACCTGCTGAGTTTCTCCATTATTTTATTTACATTTCATATCCTGTTCGGTCAAATATTCCACCTCCCATATACTTTGAAGGGGACACTCTGGAATATGTTGAGCAATTCCCACACCTTGGCAGCCACGTTTATTAAGAGATCACCATTGACGGGGAGATCCTACAGCAGATCAGCTGTGTCAGCTCAACCTTCCTCAAAATACAGCAGCAAACGTTTGACAAAAGTGGCTTCTACAAGTCAACTAATCATGTACACAGCAATTCTTGTTGCTGTTCTCCTGTAGTGCAGTAAACCTTTGAATTTATATCAACAATATGTGAGGTTGCTAGAGAAACTCCACCACAGTGCCTCCATCACATTCTCTGGAAGCAATTGGATAACTGTGGAAAACTGCTAGTGTCCTTCTTGAGACCAACTCAACAAGCATTCAGGCAAAACTCCCACAAGACCATCCAGTGGACATTTTTGGATTGTTAGGAAAAGCTTTTATGCATCTCAGCACCGGGTTCAATGTCCTTATAGTGAGATCACTAGTGTGGTCATGGAGAATTGAAAATGAAATGGCTGGGCATCAACATATAGAATTAGGAAAGAGGAATAAACTGCACAACCTATGCTTTTTTTGGATTTATTCAAGAGAGGAAGGCATCACTAGCTAGACCAGCATTTATTGCCCATCCTAGAAGGCAGTTAAGATTCAGCCACATCACTTAAGGTTTGGAGTCACGTGTAGTCCAGATCAGGTAAAGAATGGCAGTTTTCTTCCCATAAGGACATTAGTGAACGATTTACATTTTTCTAACAGTGGATTCATAGTCACATTAGACTCTTATTTCCAGATTTTTGTTGAATTCAAATTCCACCATCTGCTGTGTCAAGATTTGATCCAGGTCTCCAGAACGGGTGGCACGGTGGCACAGTGGTTAGCACTGCTGCCTCACAGCTCCAGAGACCTGGGTTCAATTCCCGCCTCAGGCGACTTACTGTGTGGAGTTTGCACATTCTCCCCGTGTCTGCGTGGGTTTCCTCCGGGTGCTCTGGTTTCCTCCCACAGTCCAAAGATGTGCAGGGTCAGGTGAATTGGCCATGCTAAATTGCCCGTAGTGTTAGGTAAAGGGTAAATGTAGGGGGTATGGGTGGGTTGCGCTTCGGCGGGTCGGTGTGGACTTGTTGGGCCGAAGGGCCTGTTTCCACACTGTAAGTAAGTAATCTAATCTAATCTAAACATTATCTGGATTAACATTCCAGTACTAACACCACTTTGCCATTATCTTCCCTTGTGTCGGACAATACTTGAGAAAAGAATGGTTCCATTTTAGATAGAACTGGATGAAGGATTGCAAGGAATACGAAAGGCAGGATTACAATGCGTCTATGGAAATGCACAAAATATGGTGATTAAGATTTGTGAGCTACAAGCCCAAGTAGCCATATAAGACTAATGTTCATGACATAAACATGGCTAGAAAAGGTGAAGATGTATAACATACAGAAGTAAAGTGTTCAGAGAAGGATAAAAGGGAGGTAGGAGGCAGCAATAATTAGAGAAGACATTGTAGTGTTGCAAAGAGGAATTATCCTTGAAGGGGCTAAGAGAGAATTCATTTGGTTAGAGCTGAGAAGGGAAAAGGGTGAGATCACATTACTTGAGATGTTCAATAGAGACCTTTCCAGTGTGAGATCTATGGTATTGTTTCAGATTTCCTTCTCCCTGCATAGCTGTCGATGCACAACAATAAACAGATATTCAATCATGAAGATATAGTTTAGACAGAAGGTGAAGTTTTGACCACATTGAAGTCAAACACTTGCCAGCAATGGAACAATACATCAGCACATTATTTGTAGTCATACAGGTGAGCACCCACTGCCAGTGTCTCATGACAAAGCCATCAGCAAAAAAGATAAATCGAAGATAAATATAAGACATATACGTGGGAAAAACAGTACCAATGTGCTCAGAATGAAGCAGCTTCAATCAGAAGGCAGATCAAGATGATTGTATGAAGATACCAGCTGAACTTCTAATAGATTGTGGATTTGCATGCCACTGACCATTCTTCAACCATTAACACCAGTCCTTAGGTCCTTAGTCCAGAGAAAAGCAGAGTGAAAGCACATAAAACTGTGAAGAGATTCAGGAAAGTGAAAGCTTGCTTTGATGAATGAATGGGCACAAGTTAATGGAAAAGGAACTGTGCAGTCTGGAAGACAAGAAAGGAATAGGTAAGCTGTTAACTTTTCAGAAACTGATGCAGAAATGCTGCTGGCATGGTTTAGAGATAAGGGAAACAGTCGATGAAATGCCAGAGAGGAAATCATTATCTCCAGCAGGCTGAGAGATGGTTCTGGCTGTGAGTAAGATCTCTGTAATCCCAAGGAAGTTTACAGTGTCAGTAGAAGTTTAATAATCTCACTAGGCAAGCAAAGCAACAGTGTTTTCAGAGGACAAAAAAAAGACACGAAGCTGAATCATAGATATGTGTACTCCATTGAACGATAAGTATTGCACCTTAGGGCATCACATGATAGCATATTCCTGATTCACAACCAAAGTCATTTGGCAGCATTTGTGTTATGTCAAATACTGTAAGGTCTGCTAGCATTTTGTCATTTCACAATTTCATTATTTGCTTAATGGCAACTAACATCAACAGTATCTATTCCATGACTGACTGCAGGATTTGGTGACCTCAGTAGCCAATTCTCCTTCTCCAGAGTAATTAAGAGTAGACAACAAGTACTGGGCTTGCCAGTGCACCGAACATCCACTGAAAGAATAAAACAAATGAACACAATTTATTATTCTTGCAGAAGAACATTTATTTTGCAGGGATTACCAGAATACAGAAAGGGGTTGTGTTGATAAGCAGCATTCACCACCACATAAAGAAGACTCAATGATAACAGTTGGCTTCTACACTTGAATAGCAGCGGTATATGAATCATAGAATCCCTACAGTGTGGAAACAGGCCATTTGGCCCAACAAGTTCACACCAATCCTCCGAAGAGTATCCCACCCAAACCCATTCCCCTACTCTATTACTTTACATTTCTCCAAATGATGCACCTAACCTACACATCCCTGAACACTATGGGCAATTAAGCATGGCCAATTCACCCGAACCTGCACATCTTTGAAGTGTGGGAGAAAACCGTAGTACCTGAAGGAAACAGGGAGTATGTGCAAACTCCACACAGACAGTCGTCCGAGGTTGGAATCAAACACGGATCTCTGGTGCTGTGAGGAGATATAGGCGTTTCTGTACTTTTGAGGAATTTCAGAGAACTATGCTATTTGTTACTTCTGTGCACATTTCCATTTTTCAGCAATTATTATTTTACTGTTAAACATCCAACAGCATTAAGTGCAATGTTAACAAAATAGATCAAAATAATAAGACAAATATTTTGTCCACCAGAAACTGTCAGCCAGGAAAGGGTGAATAATCTGTAAAGTTCAAGAATTAGCAGTCTCCATGAGTTAAAAGCCAAGTAATTAGAGTCATAGAGATGTACAGCATGGAAACAGATCCTTCGGTTCAAGTTGTCCATGCCGGCCAAACATCCTGGATAATGCTGTATGCCAGCATTCGGCCCATATCCCTCTAAACCCTTCCTATTCATATACCCATCCATATGACTTTTGAATGTTGTAATTGTACCAGCCTCCGTCACTTCCTCTGGCAGCTCATTCCATACACGCACCACCCTCTGCATGAAAAAGTTGTCCCTTAAGTCCCTTTTAAATCTTTCCCCTCTCACCTTAAGCCTACGCCCTCACACTTTGGACTCCCCACTCTGGGGTAAAGACCTTGGCTGTTCACCCTATCCATGATCCTTGTGATTTTATAAATGTCAATAAGGGCACTCCTCAACCTCCGATGCTCCAGGGAAAACAGCCCCAGCCTGTTCAGCCTCTCACTATAGCTCAAAACCTCCAACCCTGGCAACATCCTTATAAATCTTTTCTGAACCCTTTCAAGTTTCATAACATCATTCCTATAGGAGGGAGACCAGAATTGCACACAGTATTCCAAAAGTGGTCTAACCAATGTCCTGTACAGCTGCAACATGACATTTCAACTCCCATAGTCAATGCTCTGACCAGTAAAGCAAAGTAAACGCCTTCTTCACTATCCTATCTATCTGTGACTCCATTTTCAAGGAACTATAAAGCTGCACCCAAAGGTCTTTTTGTTCAGCAACACTCCCCTGGACCTTACCATTAAGTTATAAGTCCTGCCCTGATTTGTCTTTCCAAAATGCAGCACCTCACATTTATCTAAATTACATTCCATCTGCCAATCCTCAGCCAATTGGCCCATCTGATCAAGATCCCATTGTACTCTGAGGCAATCTTCTTCACTGTCTACTACACCTCCAATTTTGGTGTCAGCTGCAGACCTACTAACTACACCTCCTATGCTCACATCCAAATCATCTATATACATGATGAAAAGCAGTGGACTCAGCACCAATCCTTGTGGCACATCACTGGTCACAGGCCTTCAGTCTGAAAAGTAACACCCACCATCACCCTAAGTCTTCTAGCTTGGAGCCCATTCTGTATCCAAATGGCTCGTTCTCCCTGTATTCCATGAGATCTAACCTTACTAATCAGTCTACCATGAGGAAACTTATCTAATGCTTTACTGAAATCCAGACCAATCACATCCACCGCTCTGCCCCCATCAATCTTCTTTGTTACTTCTTCAAATAACTCAATCAAGTTTCTGAGACACGATTTCTCACACATAAAGCCATGTTGACTATCTCTAATCAGTCCTTGTCTTTCCAAATACATTACACCTTGTCGCTCAGGATTCCCTCCACCAATGTGCCTATCACCGACACCAGGCTCAATGGTTTATAGTTCCCTGGCTTGTCCTTACCACCCTTCTTAAACAGTGGCACCACGTTAGCCAACTTCCAGTCTTCCGGCACCTCACTTGTGGTTATCAATGATGCAAAATCTCAGCAAGGGGCCCAGCAATCACTTCCCTAGCTTCCCATAGAGTTCTAGGGTACACTTGATCAGGAGACATGAATTTATCTACTTTTATGTGTTTTAAACCATCCAGCACTTCCTCCTCTGTAATATGGATATTTTTCAATATTTCACTATTTGTTTCCCAACTTTCTTTACCTTCCATGTCCTTCTCCACTGATGCAAAATACTCATTTAGTATCTTCCCCATCTCTTACATTTCCACACGCAGGTGGCCTTGCTGATCTTCATGGGGTCCTATTCTCTCCCTAGTTAGCCTTTTGTCCTTATTGTATTTATAAAATCACTTTGGATTCTACTTGAACCTATTTGCCAAAGCTACCTCATGTCCACTTTTTGCCCTCCTGATTTCCGTCTTAAGTATAGTCTGACTGTCTTTATACTCTGCTAAGGATTCACTTGATGTCTGCTGTCTATACCTGACATATACTTCCTTCTTTTTCTTGATCAAAACCTCAACATCTCGAATCATCCAGCATTCTTTATACCTACCAGCCTTGCCCTTCACCCCAACAGGAACATACTGTCCCTGGACTCTCGTCATCTCATTTTTGAAAGCTTCCCATTTTCCAGCTGTTCCTTTACCTGCAAACATCCATTCCCCAAATCAAGTTTTGAAAGTTCTTGCCTAATACCATCAAATTGACCTTCCTCCAATTTAGAATGTTATCTTTTAGATCCGGATTATCCTTTTCCATCACTATCTTAAAACGAATGGAATTATGGTCGCTGGGCCCAAAGTACTTCCCCACTGACACCTCAGTCACCTGCCCTGTCTTATTTCTCAAGAGTAGGTCACATTTTGCACCTTCTTCAGTCGGCTATAACAATAGAAGTACATGAGAAATGGGAGCAGGAGTAGGCTATCTGACCCCTCAATCCTGCCTCCCCATTCAATAAGACGGGCGGCACGGTGGCACAGTGGTTAGCACTGCTGCTTCACAGCGCCAGAGACCCGGGTTCAATTCCCGCCTCAGGTGACTGACTGTGTGGACTTTGCACGTTCTCCCCGTGTCTGCGTGGGTTTCCTCCGGGTGCTCCGGTTTCCTCCCACAGTCCAAAGGTGTGCAGGTCAGGTGAATTGGCCATGCTAAATTGCCCGTAGTGTTAGGTATGGGGTAAATGTAGGGGAATGGGTGGGTTGCGCTTCGGCGGGACTTGTTGGGCCGATGGGCCTGTTTCCACACTGTAATGTAATGTAAAAAAAAAAGACCATGGCTGATCTTCCTCCTGAACTCAGCTTCACTTACCTGCCTGCTGACCATAATGCTTAATCCCTTTACTGTTCAAAAATCAATCTTTTCCTTAAAAACATTCAATGAGATAGCCTCAACTGTTTCAATGGACAGGGCATTCCACAGATTCACTCCTCATTTGGGAGAAGAAGTTCCTCCTCAACTCAGTCCCAAATCTGCTCCCCCTTATTTTGGGGCTATGCCCCCTCGTTTTAATTTCACCTGCCAGTGGAAACAACCTCTCTGCTTCTATCTTATCTATTCCCTTCTTAATTTTTTATGTTTCTATAAGATCCCCCCTCATTCTTCTAAAGGTTACATGCAACCTGGGGTCAAAGCCCGAACTGACTAATCAACTGAGGGAGAAGTTTATTCTCTTCATGGGCGCACTTTTACTGGAAATGTTGCCGAAGATTTCAAGCAATAGTTGCAATTGATTCATCCTCATATAAGAGTGGCCATCGCTTGACTATAAAGCTGGTACTTTGCCAAAAGTGTTGTGTATTATTTCCATGTATGAGTATAGTTTGGCACACAAGCTGTGATAGATATGCCCAGGCTGAATGCTGAGATAATTTTTTTTCTTTATTGCCAACTGATACCTTACAGTCTGTCCAGCATGGGAGGCAGGAATATTTTGGACTTTCTGGTAATCTGTTAAATGTTTAATGTCTAGGAGTATATTTCTTGCTACGGTAGAGCTAGACATTCTAAAAATGGTTAAAATTTGGAGTGACTTAATGCTGTTAGAGGCTGATAAATTGCACCAGCAAATGTGCTGTCAGTTTTGCATTTTGCACATGCTGTTAATGAGCCAGTGGTAATGGTTACTGGCAGAATAATTGCAAATTAAATTAATCACTAATGAACAGAGTAAGAGAATAAAATATCATTAAAGCAAATTCTGGGGTTGACCACTGAGAGGGGAAAATGGAACGGTATAAGTTTTTTGATACTTACAAGTACATACTTATAGAGTCATGGAGTCATACAGCACAGAAACAGACCCTTCGGTCCATCAATGTGGATTTCACCAGTTTCCTCACTTCCTCACTTCCCCTTTCCCCACCTCACCCCAGCTCCAACCTTCCAGCTCAGCAAGGTTCCTTTGACCTGTCCTACCTGCCTATCTTCCTTTCCACCTATCTACTCTACCCTCCCCTCTGACCTATCACCTTCATCCCCACCCTCATTCACCCATTGTACTCTTTGCTACCTTCTCCCACCCCCCCTCTGACCTATCACCTCCATCCCCACCCCCATTCACCTATTGTACTCTATGCTACTTTCTCCCCACCCCCACCCCCCTCTCATTTATCTCTCCACTCTGCAGGCACCTTGCCTCTATTCCTGATGAAGGGCTTTTGCCGTAAATATCGATTTTACTGCTCCTCGGATGCTGCCTGACCTGATGTGCTTTTCCAGCATCACTCTAATCTAGACTCTGGTTTCCAGCATCTGCAGTCCTTGTTTTTACCTTTGGTCCAATCAGTTCATGCAGAACATAATCCCAAACTAAACTAGTCCCAGCTGCCTGCTCCTGGCCCATATCCCTCCAAACCTTTTTCTATGCATGTACTTATCCAAAAGTCTTTGAAATGTTGTAATTATAACCACGTCGACTACTTCCTTGGGAAATTCATTCCAAATGTGAACTACCCTCTACGTAAAAATTTTGCCCCTTAAGATTTATTAAAATCTTTCTCCTCTCACTTTAAGTATGGGTTCTTGAAATACCCCATCCAAGGGAAAAGACTACTACCATTAACTCTATCTATACTGCACATTACTTTATAAGTTTCTATAAGGTCGACTCTCAACCTCCTATGTTCAGTTAGAAGATATGAATATATTACGATATGATTGGATAACATATACTAACCTGGAATGTATGTTACAGGAACACGGTTGGATAGACATATGGGTGAGTAAATGTGTAATGTTTTGATTGGAAATTATGATCCATGGAAATAGTTGATTGGAAGCTTGTTATCCATAAAGATTGTAAAAACCATTGTTTTTGTAGCAAAGATTTGTACTGTACATCATCTTTGATATGCACATCTCCCATGCATGCATGAATTAATTTTAAGCAAAGAAACTTTAGTCTTGTTTGGTCTAAGGAAGAAATAAATGGTTAAAATCACCCTTTCAGTCACAGATAGAACATAAGTCAAATTCCATTTGTTTAACTTTGCAGTGACAGGACGACGTTCAAAGAAATACAAGTACATAAAACAAAGAAAGTTTCAAAACCATTGAATGACAAACAGAATGTATTGGCTAAGAGACTAATTAAACCAGCTCTTGCTCAGGAAAATTTAAGTTTCAGGGATTAGCTGTGACTGACCCATGCACAACTACCGGCTAGTATAACCAGAGACCATGAAGGCCACACTTATTAACTTCTATAATATAGGATCATTCCAGTTAGCCTTTACAGATTGCATTGAGATCAATTATCCATTCATTTGAATTGCACACAGAAGTTCACCAATCCCTAGCTCAAGAGAGCATTTCATTCCAGACATAACTGACTTGTAACAATGAAAAACTGTGAGGCTGTCAGCAGCACAGCAGTCAAACTCTGAGCATCTATTCATAATGATGTTGCATACGTGAGCAAGAAAGGTTTTGCTTTCATGAATATCCATTCTCTTAATTCATGGATGACATCTACACAGGGTCACGAATCTTCGTGTGATGGAACAGCCCCAGGCTTGACCTGCAGATCTCGGGCAGATGAGGCCATGTTCTGCGAAATACTGGGGTTTGAAGAGCAAGATTTGTTTCCTTTCCTTTCCTTCTCTGCTGATGCCTTGCCTAAGGGACAACTTAAAGCATGATATAGCTTGATGGACAAACCCTTGACATTCTGAATGATTGGTAGCAATTCCTCCCAGTCATTGAGGTCAGTGTTACTGTGCTTCAAAACAAGATACAGAGATTGCTTGTTCGCTGTCTATTTGTAAATGGTAAATGTAAGTTATGCTTAAGAGAGTCTTTGAGTTATTTCCTTTCCTCAGTTTTAGTCTGGGTCACATATGGCTTTTAAAAAATTGCTAAATCATTTCTGAAACTGTGTCCATGATGTGCCTTTGTGACAGCCCCTGTTGCATTCTGCCAACTTTGTGTCCATTGAGAAAGCACGACATTTTAAGAATGCTGTATTTTGTTGAGAGATGGCAGAAGCACAGTCCTTGAAATTAATACCAGCCCATCAGACTGAGGCCAGCAACTTTATCATATGGATCACAGCTGTAGGAAAACTAGCCCAGCTGGGGTAGTAAACACAGATCCTTCTGCATCTGCAATAAACAGCAGCAACCCATAAATGTCTTGTCCTTTACACAGCACAATTTCACTGAGTCCTCTGAGGGAATGTAAAATGTTGAGAAAATTACCAGTATTCAGTTTTGGTGGCATTTTCAAAGCGCTGTCCTGAATTATTAAAAGCAGTATTTACAAATAATCATTGCAGAGAAACTGAGGTAGTGCAGGCACGGATGGGAAATGATGTCAAATGTGATGGACTGCCGTGTCCAGTTTCTATTCTCATGGAGGAATTTCTCAAACTATAGAACAGACTTGCTGGAAGGTATGGGGAGTTCTAAGTGAACTATCTTTCAGTGCTATCTTTCAGTATACAGACATGAATAAATGTTGTAGTTACAGGAAGAGTTTTACTCAGATGTGAGGAGTAGCTTTATTATCAGCTCTATACACTTTTAAATAAATTATAACTATTGTAGTCTTCATTATCTCTTCAATCTCATTCTCCTAGCTCCCTCATTTTCTCTCATAATTACTTCTGTTTTAATTTTTAATCAGTTGATCTATTCTGTAGCATCAGTTTAAAGAAACTGTAACCCCAGTTTGCTAGTAACATCCCACATTTGATGAAAGAATACAAACTGTATGAAGATGGACATAGCTGCTACAATAATTAACCAGATCAATCTTGCTCTGTCAATCCTCCTGGAGCATGAAACTGGGAATTATTGGGTGTCTGAACTCCTAATATCAGAAAGGGTAGAGTTAGTGTGAGGGAAGAGAGGGGATATATATGGTGGAGAGGAAGAGAACCATCAGCAGCTCTTTCTGTCAGGTAGCAAGGATAAGCATGAGCTAGGATTTAAGAAGGTTTATAAGACAGGAAATGTCATACTCCAATATTCTCAACCTCGCTGGATGGCATGTGCTCTGTCCCAACTAAGCTCATGATATAGTGAGCCTTCTGTTCTTGCCTCCTGCCTGTTCTGTTCTGCTCCCTTCCATTGTTCATCACTTTGACTTACAAGAGAGAAGGAGTAATATTGTAAGTGTGTTGTACAGTGATATGTACAACATAGCTGAGTAGCTGGAGGCATTGCTTAGAAAATGTGGGGGGTGATAGGTCAATTTGCTTTGAAAGTCAGCAAAATGCCAGGGATAAATCAAACATGGAGTGATTAATCAGAGAAAAGTCATGCCCTGTACATAGACTGAATAGAATTGGTGAGGAGTTGCCCATCTCCTGGCAATTGGGGATGGGCAATAAATGCTGGCAGAGCCAGTGATGTCCACACTTCCTAAATGGACAAGGACCACAGGATGGCTTTCACCCCTGCTTTCTGCTGATCGGCTCACTAGTGAAACTATTAACAGCAAATAGGCAATAAGTGATTGGACAAGTGATGTACAGTTGGGGATGACAAGTCAAACTATTGAGAGATTCACTGAAGCTCATTCTTTTCTGGAAGATGGGCTTTTGCTGGAAGCTGCTACTTTTACCAGGGGCTGTGTCTTTGTCAGGATAAGGGGATATTTTTTCTGCGGTCTGTGAGCTTTGCTTTGCCTGCTTTTGTCAGAGAGTAGCAATTGGGGGTCAACTGCTCAATTTGAGGGAGAGGATGTTTGGTGACACATGGCAAAAAGTGGCTACAAGGGGGTTTTGAGGTGGAACAAGGACTTTCCAAGGGATTGGGGAAGGAGGAAGAGGTGGTGAGAGGATGTAGAGGGAGGCTTCAATCTGGGAGGAATTGAAGTTGCGGGGAGAGGAGAGAAAGTGGCTGTGGATGACGCAAGGGAGGCTAAGGAGGAGAGAGAACAATTGTAAACCGGTCAACAAAATAATTCTCAGCTAACTCAGAGTCAGAAAATTCTGAAATCATTAAGGTAGTGAATCCCTTGCCAATGAATGTGGATGTTGTTGTCCAACTCCCAGCGTCAGGCACTAGAGAATTAACCTCTAAGGTCACCTTCTCCCAATCCTGTCTGCATAAAGTCCTTGAGGACATGTTATCCACCCACTGTCACTAAATCATGACATCTTTCCCCTTCTCCACTTCTCCAATAAAGACTCCAGGCAGGTATTTGACTTTATTTATGTGGTGTTGCAGTGATGGTATTCTTTAGCAGTATTCTGTGATTGAGCACAGCTTCGACTTAAGAGGAACAAGCTGTCTTTAAGAGGTGGTCCTGGAAAAGCACGGCAGATCAGGCAGCATCAGAGGTGCAGGAAAATCGACGTTTCGAGCAAAAGCTCTTCATCAGGTATTCCTGATGAATGGCTTTTGTCCGAAACATCAATTTTCCTGCTCCTTGGATGCTGACTAATTTCTGCGCTTTTCCAGCACCACATTCTTGACTCTAATCTCCTACATCTGCAGTTCGCACTTCCGCCAGTCTTTAAGCAGTGCATGCTCCATATGCTATTGATGGATGCTACTTGGTCCCTAAAGCAGCTGACAGCTTAGGCCATGTTTGAATCAACAATGCAGTAGTGTAAGTTCTGCTTTCTATTCTTTTCCTAGCACCCTTGCTTTCTTTCAGTTTATCATTAATACACTGAAAGCAGCAAAGGTATTCAGAAGAGATGATTGCGAGTGAGAAATTATTTATCATTATGTTCTTTGTGGTAACGTCTTTCTTATTGTCAAGATTGTAATTTTGACATCCATTTATTGAAGATGGAAAATAGCAATTGCATACTATTTTCTCAATTGGGCCTAAGATTTGAGATCAATAATGTGTGTTTGTGTAAAAACATGATCTGTAATTTTCTCTAAAATGCTTGAAAGGTTCCAAGGCTTATGACACAATTTAATTTTGAAAAGATAGATGGGAGTGTTTCGTAATGGTACTTCTATCTTTTGACAAATTTATGAAATAAAATCTGAATCTGAAAAGAGTGATTAAAAAGAATGTTATAAAGATTCAGATTTAGAATGTTATCAGATATTGTCTACAAAGAAAAACAGCAAAAACTGATTGCTTTTGTTTCACAGAAAATAAGTGGTTGAAAGCATGTCATCTGCCATTAATGAAAATCTTAATTTCCGGTTGCCAAAAGGAATGCTCAATACTCTAATATCCTGTTCTTTTTTATATATTGTTTGTTGAAGCTATATGCCTTCAATTTATTTTATCTGCATTGGTTCATTTCCTAATCTTTGCTATTTGTTCTAACTGAAATGGAAAAGTATCTTGCAATCTATCTCTTCCATTCCTGAAGATAGGTGAAAGTGAGGACTGCATATGCTGGAGATTAGAGTTAAGATTACAGTGGTGCTGGAAAAGCATAGCAGATCAGGCAGCATCCGAGGAGCAGAAAAATTGATGTTTTGGGCAGGAGTCCTCATTCCTGATGAAGGGCTCCTGCCCGAAACATCAATTATCCTGCTCCTTGGATGCTGCCTGACCTGCTGTGCTTTTCCATTCCTGAAGATGGCCCAGTGAATGCAGGAAAATGGATGAATGAATGGGATGAAGTGTAGTTTGTTTAAAAATCATGGTATATGGGCACCACTGGGAGGGCTAAAATTTATAGCCCATCCCTTATTTTCCTTAAGGGGGCAGTGGTGAGCAATCTTCTTGAACCTCTGTCCCATCCTTTTGGTAGACATAATTAGGAGATGCTGGTGTTGGACTGGGGTAAACAAAGTTAAAAATCACACAACACCAGGTTATAGTCCAACAGGTTTAATTGGAAGCACACTAGCTTTCGGAGCAGCGCTCCTTCATCAGGTGGTTGTCACAACCACCTGATGAAGGAGTGGCGCTCCGAAAGCTAGTGCTTCCAATTAAACCTGTTGGACTATAACCTGGTGTTGTGTGATTTTTAACCTTTTAGTTGAGGTTGCAGATTTGGAAGGTCCCATCACAGGAACTTTGGTGTGTTGCAAAATTGAATCTTGTTATACTGATGCATCAGAACCCCTAAAGTATTTATAAATTTTTTAAAAAACTCTTAATTCTGTAATGTGTTGTCGTTAAAAGGAGGAGTCCTCCAGAAAAAGTGCAGATTTAATTTCAGTGACTCTGTCTGAAGTTTTGTGTGAAGCCCATGGAATGTTGAACATATAAGTTGTTGGTGAATGGAAAATCTGACAAGAAAAGATAATGAGGAAGGCTGACTATCTCTCCATTCTGGGTGTCCCTTGCAGACATTTGCTTTGAACTCCAAAAACGTGTACAAACAGAAAGGGCTAAACAGCCAGTTTCAAATCCACAAGAGTACATTAGTGGGCCTGAAGGCACTTGTGTTTGAGTGTTAGCAAGCTGTGAAAATCACAGTTGAAGAATGAGCTCATAATCCCTTAGTTACCTGTATGTAACAGATAAAGGAAGACTTTGTCTCATTCTGAGTGTTGCAGACCAGTTTAAAATGCAACAGGATGATAAATGCCTCACTCACCCTTAAAGCTGGAATTCAATAAAGTTCAGAAGAGTTAGAATTAAAGATCCACAATCTGCAAAACAAAGGACCATGAAGCAGTGACCAACGTCAACACCACTTGTAACCTTCATTGCGACAGCTATAATGTTCAACTATTCCCTCTCCACATCAATTCAGAGACTGATGTTTAAACCCATTTTATTAGCATTTATCATTTTGGACTCACCATTTATTTCTAACCTATGTGTAGATATGTTGTGTCACTAATTCTTTTCACATTTAGTATTTAATAAACTCATAAACCTGGTTAGATTGGCTTCTTTTAAAATATTTTGATATTTGTGTTAAGGAGAAGACATCCAAAAGGGAAACAATCACTCTTAAATTAAACGTGCTGCGGGATTTCCCATCATGGAACCCTAATGAATTGGAGATTCTTGCCCGGGGTCTTGTCATTATAATCTTAAAGTTGGAGATACACAATGCTGCCATTGCACTTACTGGGGGAGGGGTCAATGTTGAGATGGTGGATGGGATCCAGTTAAGGGGCGTGTTTTGTCCCACATGGTGTCTAGCGGCCTGAGATGTTTTGGAACTCTATTCATCTGGGCCACTGGAGTATATTCATGGGCAGTCCCAACAAGCGCCTGAAAACTTTGGTAAAATATTCTATACAGACACTTCAACCAGTTTGTTATATATAAAATGAGTTTATCCAGGTGCTCTTACTGTATGAGACAAAAGACTGCATTTCAAACTTAGTTAACATTTGCAAGTTAAAGAAAACAACTTTTACACAAATAAAGTTAATTTTTCCCAAAACAGCCTGACTGTCTGAAAAAAAAATACTACCTGCTCTGATCAATTTGATTGGGCTGCTGGATCTAATTCACTGTGCTCCATTGACAGAGCACGCAGGATCTTTGTGGTACGAAGGTGGGTTTACTGAGGGCATGGCTGCCAGGTGTTCCTTCTTATGTCCCCTTTTGGAACACTCCTGGAGTGGTCTCTGAGTACAGCAGATGGGATCACAGCACACAATGAGGTTGGGCCAGGTCATCCTCAGTGTACCCATCCCCTATTCCAAGATATCATTGCTCCATAGTGCCAAGGGATCTGGCCAAAACTGGGGAATACATAAACATAATGTCTCTCCTGAAAGTTCTGGCTAAGTGTCTCTTTATGAGTTTTGGGCATTATGACTCTTCCATCGTTAATGTTGATCACCTCTGTTAATGTGCAAGACAAGTCTGGCTGATCCCTATTTGCTTTCTATTTGTGGTAATCTTGGCCTCTTTGCTATCCAACAGGAACTTGCTTGCAGAAACTGTTTATCCAAGTTTATATTGCACTTAGTTGCTTAAGCTGTTGGCCACTTGGCCACATTTATCACTTAAACATTGGAAGCAAATATATGTTCTCTCTTTGGACTCCAGTGTGCTTTCTTCAATCACTTTCTCCATTTGGATGGCCAATTTTATTTAGTCAGATGGAGAGATGCAATGTGATGAGCAGAGTTGTCTTTCATTCGTGCCTGAGTTCATATAGAAGAGATGTGCAATTTCTTTTGGTCCTTTATTACTCTTTCATTAACTAAGAAACTTGAACATAGTGTTCACTACAGAGGTGATTTATTGCAGTGACCAGCATATGTTAGACCATTATCTCTCCGATCTCCCACTGGCAAATACATAGCGGTTTTCTGGAGAACTGATTACATTATGTCTCAGGCCTTCCTCTCTCACTAACACCTGTTGAAGGAGCAGTGCTCTGAAAGCTAGTGTTTTCAAATAAACCTGTTGGATTATACAAAAATCATGTGATTTTTGACTTTGATAGCTATGACAGTAGAGCTTTTTAGAAAATCTGCATTTTGGTGTATCTAAAAATGTCCTGCCTGGCTCTACATACTATGTCAAAATATTTAAAAAGAGGATCCAAAATACATTTTCCATGTGTGAATTTTTATATAATGTCTTGACATCTTTCATGTTATAAATTATTTTAATTGTTGTCCACGGGTGCACAGTTTTGCTGAATCAATGTCATATCCTGATTCTATAAAATCGACTTGCTTAACAAGGTTTGGATTTCAACTAGAAAATACACCATTAATAGATAGTGAAACCAGACTCCCTGAAACATGGTAATGGTTGACACACCTACCAGCTCATTTCAACTCACCCTTCAGAGTAAATGTTTAATTAATGTGTTAAAAGTGTGAAACATATTTCAAAACTGGACTCAGCAAAATAATGAATGCAGCTGACTTCACTTTCTATTTGTACCTGATGTATTATTTTACAAAGCAGTTGCTTTCTTCATATGGTCCGTATGAATAACTTAAATCATGCCTAAGTTATTTCTTATAGATTTTAAAGGCAAAGATTGGTCTTGATTCATGTACCTAAATATAATTAGTCCACTGTCGACTCTCTGAAAAGTTTTATCGAGCTCTGAATTTGCTTTGTGAGATGGGCATTCAGTAACTTTGGAGGAAGAGTTATCACAGGAAACCGTCCTGAATGACATATAAATCACATGGGGACCATGCTTACTATCTTCAGTTGAAATGACAGCAATGTGAGCACCAGCTTAAATGCATCAAATATGAGATGGCTATTTGCCTAAATGAGGAAACAGCATTATGATTTGAATTGCTCTGTTTTCTTCACTGAAAGTCCTTGTGCAGTAGAATAGGGTCCGAGAAAACTTCAGTCCTGAGTAAATGATGTCATAATTTCCTGGGATTTCTACACTGCAATAATGAACTTTATATCATTGAGGTTTTCAGCAAATCAGGCTTTTAGTGTAACATCTTACCATACCAATGCTACTCCCTCTCCTCTTTGCTATTCTGACAGCTCTTCCAGCATTTGGTGATGGTGGAGGAAGGGTGAACATCTTGTTGTGGATGGTTCTGTACATGAGACTGGCTGCTGTAAATTTCAATTGGGACCCTCACATTCCAACCCCCCTCCAGCCTCTGGATACAATGCATCATCCTTCACCATTTCTACTACCTACAATCAGACTCCACCACCAAAGATATATTTCACTCCCATCCCTTTCAGCATTCTGCAGAGAGCATTCCGTCCGCCATTTCCTTAGGTCCACGCCTCCCACCCCCCACACCAACCCATCCTCCCCTCCCGGCACCTTCCCTTGCTGCAGCAAGAGGGGTAACATCTGTGCCCATGCCTTCCCCCTCACCTCCGTCCAAGGCCCCAAAAGATTCTTTCACGTCCGAGGGAGATTTTCCTGCACTTCCACATATGTCATCTACTGTGCCCGTTGCTCTTGATGTGGTCTCCGTTACACTGGGGAGACCTGACGCCAAATTACAGAACGTTTTAGAGAACATCTCTGGGGGACACACACACTAAACAACCCCACTGCCCTGCAGCTGAACACTTCAATTCCCCTCCCACTTGGTCAAGGACATGCTTGATGTCACAAGGAATTAAGGGCTACCGGGAGAATGCGGGTAAGTGGAGTTGAAATGCCCATCAGCCATGATTGAATGGCGGAGTGGACTCGATGGGCTGAATGGCCTTACTTCCGCTCCTATGTCTTATGGTCTTATGGTCTTATGCAAGTCCTGGGCCTCCTCCACCATCACATTCTAGCCACCTAATGCCTGGAGGAAGAATGCCTCATCTTCCGCCTTGGGACCGTCCAAACACATGGGATCAATGTCAGTTTGACCAGTTTCCTCATTTTCCCTCCCCCACCTTATCCCTGATCCACCCCTCCAACTTGGCACTGCTCTCTTGAACTGTCCTACCTAGGGTGGCACAGTGGTTCAGTGGTTAGCACTGCTGCCTCACAGTGCCAGGGATCAGGGTTTGATTCCAGCCTCAGGCAACTGTGTGGAGTTTGCACATTCTTCCCGTATCTGGGTGGGTTTCTTCTGCATGCTCAGGTTTCCTCCCACAGTCCAAAGATTGCATGTTAGGTAAATTGGCCATGTAAAATTTCCTGGAGTGTTCAGGGATGTGTAGATTATGTGCATTTGACAGGGGTATTTATAGAGTAATAATGTAGGGAAATGGGTCAGTGTGGACAAGTTGGGCTGAATAGCCTGTTTCCACACTGTTGGGATTCTATGATTCTACCTGTCCATTGTCCTTCCCAACTATCTGCTCCACCCACCACTCCGACCTATCACCATCACCCCTGAACTTCATCTACCTATTGCATTCCTAGCTACCTTCCTCCTAGCCCCACTCCCCTCCCATTTACCTCTCAGCTCCCTTGGGCCCCTCCCCCACATTCCTGATGAAGTGCTTATGCTCAAAACATCAATTCTACTGCTCCTTGGATGCTGCCTGACCGGCTGTGCTTTTCCAGCGCCACATCTTTTGACTCTGCTGTAAATCTCAGGCTTTTGGCAGACCCTGCATTATATTTGATCTTGGTGGCTGGCTATTTGTGGGTTAGATGTTCTTTTTTCTCTGCCATTGGTTTAAGTCTGTCATCTATCAGAAGATGAGACACCTCAAGTATGTGCCCATAAGATGAAGTATAGAACAATCACTTTCAGATCTCCTTGGATGATAAGTGATATAGAGGGCTGTTGTTATCATTACTAACAAATATGATTGTCCATCTGGGAAGTTCCATGTCACTGGTCATGAGTTCTGTGGATCCTTGCGTGACCGAAGAGCCCAATCATATGGCTACATCTCCAACCACTCAGGTTGTTTCTGAGAGATGGCCTTGAGATTGCTGGTATTCCATTTTCTGATTCCTTTTCCATACTTCCTTTTGTCAATGTGTGTTCTTGAAGAATTCTGTCCCTTCAGAGAGGTGTTTCTTCCAAGTTAGTTTCTTCTGAACGAAGGTCTCCCATACATTGACATCTATGGTGCATTTCATGAGAAAGCCTTTAGGCAATCTTTGAAATGCTTCCTTTGTTCTCCTGTTGTACAATTGGCTTTTTGAGGTGGGCAAAGAAGATTTGCTTTGGCAGTTGGAACTCAGGCATCCTAAGCATAAGGCCGGCCCAGTGGAGTTAGTTTTGGATGATCATGGCCTCATGCTGGTGCCATTAGCTGCTTCAAGGATGCCAATGTTAGTATGCCCATCCTCCCCACTGATGCAGAAAAGGTGTCTTCAAAAAACTTGATGGTACTTCTGAAGGGTCTTGAGGTGGTGTCTATGTGTAATCCAAGTTTAGGAGCCATATAGCAGAGTCGGAATATTGACTGCCTTATTCACCAGGATCTTGGTATCAGCACAGGTGTCATGGTCATTGAAGACTCTTATCCTTAGATGTCGGAAGGCAGTGCTCACATAATTGATGTGATGTTGACTCTCCACATCAATGTCACCCTGAGATGAAAGGTAGCTTCTCAGGTCGGGAAAATGTTCTACAGTTTGAAGAATTTTTCCATTACTCTTAATGAAGGGCTGGTCCAGAACATTGACCTGGAGTGGGTTGATAAAGGATTTGAGTTTTCTTGGTGAACAAGGGAGAGAGTAAGATGAAGCAGGAAATATTTTGCTATCAATCTATCATCTGATATATAAGAAATGTGAAGTATACCAGGTGAATAGAGAAATAAGAAAGGCAAAGAATGAGAAAAGTCTGGCAATTAATTCAAATAAGAGTTCTCTTCATGACCAGCCTAGCTAATAATTCATCTTTTATTAAATTTTATTAAGTTTTAGCCTAATCAGTGTAACAACTATTGCCCAATTTCTCTGTGACTTCAGCAAGATCTACATCCTCCAACTTCAAAGTTCTTAGTTGGCATCTTAGGCATATCTGCTCTTGCCTCGCACAAATCCCTCCTGCCAGCCCTTTCCTAACGATCTAACACTTGAGGATCTCAAGCTGATTGGGAGTGGGGCTGATTAAGTGAAGTAATGTATGGGTCAGCACACGTATCTAAGGAGCAACGAAGAATTTTATTTTGTTTTCACCAAGGATAAGGAGCTCCCGACTCTAACTCAGAGTTGGTGACCAAATGCTGGATAATTGTGGATGTTCCAACCTTTTGGACAATTCCACAATTCAGCTGCTTCAGGTCTTCCTCATGGTGTTGAGGAGGAACTCCAGTCTATGCTCCAACAGTGATTGCTTTCCTGTTGGAATATCATATCCAAAGCTCATGGTTTACAGAGCTGTGATGGTTCTTACCCTCCTGTATGGCTCTGAGATGTGGGCTGTCTATAGCAGACACGTTCAGGCGTTGGAGCAGTGGCACCAAAGCTGCTCGGACAAGATTCTGTGAATCCATTGGGAAGAAAGACACAACAACACCAGTGTCCTTGGCCAGGCCAACGTTTCCAGTATTTAGGCACTAACCACATTTAATTGGCTGCATTTGGCGGGGCACATTATCTGCATGGACCGATATGAGACTCCTCAAGCAGGTGCCCTACTCCCAACGCCTGGAGCCCCAGGGAGACAGAGGAAACACTTCAGGGTCACCCTAATGGGCTCGCTGGAAAAGTGCGACATTCCCACCTACACGTGGAAATCATTGGCCCAAGACTGTCCAAAGTGGAAGAGGAGCATCCAAGAAGGCACCGAACACCTTGAGACTTGCCGTCGAGAAAAAGCGGAAACCAGGCGAAAACTGTATGAGGAGAGTACTGCCACGTCAATGCCCAACCCCACCCTTTCCCACCTTCTGCTCCAAGTGTAAAAGAGCCTGAGGTAGCTCTATCTGTCTGTACAGCCACCTACAGACTCACCTTGAGAACAGAAGAGAGTCATCCTCGTCTACAACGGGCCACCAATAATGATGATGAACGATGATGATGATTGGAATATCAGAGCCATTATTTTCTTCTTTTCCTCCCACAGATGCTGCTGTGCATTTCTAGCACTTTCTCTTTTTAACTAACAGGGGAACCTATGTTTGTACTGGCATGTGCCGGGTGGGGCCAATAATTTTCCTGTCTTGTAAGTGGAAAGTTTTGCCTCTCGTGAGTAGGAAATTCAATATGACTGATGCCAAGGTTGAAAAGAAATTTAAATGCAGCAAGCCTTCAATCAGAGTTTTAATCAAAGCTTTATGAAATCACTGATAATAAATATGCTGAAAGTACAAAATAATCATCCGAGTAGTGTTGGATTGTGGACATGTCAGTCACATTTTGATAAATTGATTAAGGCAGACAGCAGGGAGCTGACATCAGATTACGGAAATAATTTTGCTAAAATGTGCAGCAAAGATTGAAAGGCTCAAGCTCTTGATGTGTCGGTAATTGAGCTTAAATTCTTTTTGGCAAGTCAGGACATGGCTGTTTACAATTGCTGAATTACATGCAGTATCATTCTATAGCTTCACAAACTAGCCCTTCGTCACTCAAACACAACCATGGCTCCTTTGGGAGTGTAAGCAAATGCAACTTACTGCATATATGTGTCGGACTCTCAATGTGCATTAAGTTTAATTTCAACGCTGTGGATAACTTTGAATGTGGACATGTACTAAGTAGTGAGAATGATTGTCAGAATATTTAGGTATCATCTTTAATGTAGGAAACTTTAAGATGCCCCAGAAGACCCTTATCAAACAGAAGAGCATTAAGTGCATCTGTGTAGTGCGATGGCAATGTCCTGAACTCTGGGACACAAGGTCATGCTTCAAGTCTCATTTACTGAGAAGGTATGTCGTAACATGTTTGAACAGGTTAATTTAAGAAAACAAATGAGCATTATATAAGGTGTCATTAACACAGTTGACTTAAAGCTTGGTCAATGACAGCTTTTGTGGAAGACAACATGCCAGGTAATGATGTTTAGGAGATCATTGTGAAGACCTGCTGTACAGTTCCTCAAAGTTCTGATTCCATTTGATTTGGTTTGATTTATTGCTGTCAAATGCATCAAGATACAGTGCAAAGTGCTGTTTTGCGTGCTCTACAGGTAGATCGCACCATACAAAGTGCATCAGGGTAGCAGAGCAGAGTGCAGATTACAGTGTTACAGCTGCAGAGAAGATGCAAGGAGAGAAATCAAAATTAACATTTGAGAGGTCTGTTCAAAAGTCTGATAACAGCAGGGCAGAAGTGTTCTTGAATCTGTTTGTGCATGTAATCAAACTTTTATATCATCTGCCTGAAGGAAGAGGGTGGAAGAGATTATAACTGGGGTTGCCAAGGTGTTTGATTATGTTGGTCGCTTTCCCGAGGCAATGGGAAGTGTGGATGGAATTAATGAATGGATCGCTGGTTTGCATGATGTACCGGGCTGTGTTCACAATTCTTTGTAGTGTCTTGCAGTCTTGGGAAGAGCAATTGCCATACCACACTGCGATGCTTCCAGACAGAATGCTTTCTAAGGTACATCTATAAAAATTGGAAAGAGTCTTTATAGAGATTCCAAATTTCCTTAGCCTCCTGAGGAAGTAGAAGCATGATTGTGTTTTCTTGACAGTCATATCAATGTGGGTGGACCAGGACAGATTGTTGGTGAGCATCACTCCCAGGAACTTGACATTCTCGACCAACTCTACCTCAGTACCATTGCTGCAGACAGGGGCATGCCCTGCACTCCACTTTTTGAAGTCAAATGACCAGCTCCTTCATTTTGCCAATGTTGATAGATAGATATTTGTCTTCACACCATGTCACTAAGCATTCAATCTCTTTTCTGGATTCTGTCTCCTCATTGTTTGAGGAGGTAATGTCGTCAGCAAACTTGTAAATGGAGTTGGGGCAGAATTTGGCCACAAAGTCATGAGTGCATAATGAGTGCAGGAGGGGGCTGAGTATGCAGCTATGTGGGGCATTGGTGTTGAGGATTAAGATGGAAGAGATATTGTCGCCTATTCTTACTGATTATGACATATGGGTGTGGAAGTTGAGGATCCAGTTACAGAGCGGGGGAGCAGAGACCTAGGTCTCGGAGTTTGGAGATGAGTTTGGTTGGAATTATGATGTTGAAGGTGGGGCTGTAGTCAACAAGTAGGAGTTTGATTATCCATACGTTCCAGAGATGTGTTTGGAGCCAGCGAGATGGTGTCTGACATGGAGCTGTTGCGCAGGCAGATGAATTGCAAAGGATGAAGGCAATTTGGTGGGCTGGAGTTGATGTGAGCCGTGACTATCCTCCCGCAGATTTCATAATTCTGAAGGTTAGAGCCATCAGGCAGTTGTCATTGAGGCACGCTGCATGATTCTTCTTTTACAGTGGGATTTCTTGCAGCAGTTGGGGTCTTCAGATCGTGGCAAAGAGAGGTTGATGAAGTCAGCAAATACACTTGCCAGCTGGTCTGCACAGGATCTGAGTGTACAGCTGCAGACTCTATCCAGGCCAATTGCTTTCCATGGGAAGGTTGATCTAACGTCTGTGGCAGTGATTATGCGTACAGGTACATCCAATACTGTTGGGACATGAGCCATCGTTTTACTGACCTTCTGTTCAAATTGAAGACTTTGTGCTCATTGGGTTGGGATGTACAGTTGCCTGAACTTCTGTTCAACTTCAATTTGTAACCTCTTATGTCATATCAGCCTTGCTACAAATAATGGATTTCTGTGTGGTTAGTCTGTGTCTCAAGCTTAATTTGATATTGCCTCTTGGCATCTCTGATGGCCTTATGAAGGTTGTACCTGGATTTCCTGTACAGGTCAGGGTTGCCTAACTTGAATGCCTCAGGCTTGGACATCAGTAGGGAGTGGGTCTCCCAGTTCATCCATGGTTTACAGTTGGGCAACATTTGGATTAACTTCAGCAAGCATTCTTCTACACACTTACTAACGAAGTCTGTGATGGTCATGGAATACACGTTTCAGTTGACTGCTAAGTTCATGAATCTGCACCAATCACCGATGCTAAGCAGTTCTGTAGAATCCCTTCTGTTGCCTCAGACCAATACTGCACTACGTTCTGTGCTGGGTCCTCATTCACCAATTTCTGCTGTAAGCTGGGAGGAGCATTGTGATCTGATTTTCCAAAATATAGACAGGGATGGAGCAGTAGGCATCTTTGATGCTTGTATAGCAATGGTCAAAGATGTTCAGACCTCTGGTGGTCCATATACAAATTGAGCAAGGTTAGGCCATTCCTGAAGAAGGGCTTATGCCCGAAACGTCGATTCTCCTGCTCCTTTGATGCTGCCTGACGCACTTTTCCAGCAACACATTTTTCAACTCTGATCTCCAGCATCTGCAGTCCTCACTTTCTCCTGGGCCATTCAGCTCCACACTAACATTCAATCAAATCAAAGCTGATCTTGTTGTGGCCTTAACTTCACTTTCCCATTCACTCCTCAACTAGAACCCTTGGCTTCCTTTTTTACTAAAATGCCTATTATAGTCAACTGACCACGGGCCCAAAACGACACGTTCTAAATTGACCCAGAACTGGAGAAATCAGACCTCACAGATAATTAAATTAAATAGTAGCCAGCAGCTACCAGCTACAGAGAACAGTGGAAATCAAGGTGAAAGAGAACACAAAGGTTTAGGAGAAAGCCAGTTACAACCAGCCTGAGGGTTGTATGTTGGAGAAGTATCAATCAGACTTTCTGGCATCTTGTTTTCCAGTCAGTGCTTGAGAATGTTCACTTTACACCTCCTCAGCATGGCAATTGTTGAGACATAGTGGTGAAGCCTTCTATTAATTAGACCCAACACCAAGAAAAGCTCACCTCACCTCATAATCTGTTAAAATACGAGTCACAGAGAACTCCCAAATTCCACTATTAAAAGAAAATTATATCAGTTTATTTTTCAACTCTAAAAGTGAACAGTAAATAACAACTATTCATAACTCTAAGCTCCCTTTTCTCTTAACTGCATATTACCTGCCTCCAATTCTACAATACTTTGCTGTTCCAACAAGACACTTATTAAAATTACGTCAACTTAATTTCAAAACCAAACAGTCACTGTTGTCTTCTGTGGCTACACTCTTCCAGCTGCTGAATTCCCTGGGTCATCTTTGTTTTTACAGTGAATATATTTTACATGATAAGATAACTTTCATAAAGAATGTTTCCTAATTGCTTGGATCTATCTTGATGGCAGTTGCTTTCTCTCCAATTTTCAAAATGTCTACATTTTTATATCCCCAACATCAGATTGTCTCATTGGTTGTATGTTGGCAAAATAATAAATTCAAGCTCGATTGGGTTTTAGCATCCTGGGGCATAATTTAAACTGACTGGTTAAATTTGAATTGTTGTCAAAACAGCAACCGACTCAGGCATCCATTTCACAGCCAAATGTTATATACTTTCAATTTTCCAGTACACACTGGGACTGTCATCTTGTCTACACAGATGCTTATAAGCTTTCAGTTCAGAACAGCATTCTCTCTCTCTTAAAGGTACAGTAAACGCCTTCAACTTCATTACATCATAGGAGAGGGTGTTGATGCAAACTCATGAACTCCACATAAACTCATTGGCCAAAGGCCAAAGAACATTCAAGTCAATCCAGAGTGAAGGGAATAAAAACACACACCGAGAAGCCATTCCCTGGGAAGATTTGAGCGAGACCTGTGGCAGGTAACCAAGCAACAATCCAAGAAGATGCAAGAGGGGATCTATCCTGAGCTGTAAGACCATGGAAGAGAGCCTAGCTTACATCAGAGAAGAAGGAGATTCCAATGGCCCAGCTCAAACATGTGGATTGTTGAGAGTAATATCCTTTCTCAAATGGGTGGAGCTCGATAGAAAGCAAATATTGTAGGAATTTGGAAAATGCCCACATGGTGTTTTTAATAAGGAATATTTGGTTTTAAAAAATCAAGCTGAACTGCAAACTGAACTTTGTGTCCTTTTACCCACTTCACTTTGAGCATTTGGGTAAAGTAGTATCAATATATACCCTAGTCATATAGCCACAGAGCTGTACAGCATGGAAACAGACCCTCTGCTCCAACAAGATATCCTAGATAAATCTAGTCCCATTTGCCAGCACTTGGCCCATATTCCTCTAAATCCTTCCTATTCATATACCTGTCCAGATGCATTTCAAATATTGTAATTGTACCAGCCTTCATCATTTCCTCTGGCAGCTGATTCCATATACGCACCACCATCTGCATGAAAACTTTGACCCTTACGTACATTTTAAATCTTTCCTCTCTCACCTTAAACCTATGCTCTCCAGTTCTGGACTCCCCACCCGAGGGAAAAAGACCTTGTCTATTTACCCTATCCATGCCCGCCATGATTTTATAAACCTCTATTAGGTCACCCTCAGCCTCTGACACTCCAGGCAAAACAGCCCAAGCCTATTCAACCTCTCCCTCAAGCTCAAACCCTCCAACCCTGGCAATGTCCTTGTAAGTCTTTTCTGAACCCTTTCAAACTTCACAGCATGCTTCCTATGGGAGGGAAAACAGAATTGCACACATATTTTAAAGTGACCTAACTAATGTCCTGTACTGCTGCAAAATAACCTCCCAACTCCTATGCTCAATACATTGAACATTAAAGGCAAGCATACCAAACACCTTCTTCACTATCCTACCTACCTGTGACTCCACTTAAAGAGCTATGAACCTGCATTCCAAGGTCTCTTTCTTCAGCAATACTCCCTAGGACCTTACCATTAAGTGTATAAGCCCTGCCATGACTTGCCATTCCAAAATACAGCACCTGTAATTTATCTAAATTAAACTCCAGCTGCCACTCCTTGCCCCAGTGGCCTATTTGACCAAGATCCCGTTGTATTCTGAGGTAACCTGCTTTGCTGTCCACGACATCTCCAACTTTAATGTCTTCTACTAACTTCCTAACCATACCTCCTATGTTTAAATCCAAATCATTTATATCAATGACAAAAAATTGTCAAATTGAATGGCTGCAACAACAAGCTACATCTAAACAGTCTGGCATTATTTTCCTTAAACCTTTCCACAAATGTTAATGGATTATAATCAGTGTATATGATTGTCTCGGATGTACTGGGGCCGGTTATACAAACACTGAAATGTTGCAATGCCAACACCAGGCTTAAAGTTTCTTTCTCCATCATTGAATAATTCTGTTAATGAACATCCAACTTCCTGGAAAAATACCGGATGGGTCTTTCTATTCCTTCGTCATCCTCCTGGAGGAGCACCGCACCAACACCCACATCCTTGACATCGAAAGCCACCTTGAAAGGCTTTGTGTAATCCAATGTGGCTAATATTGGGGCAGCAGTTAACACAGCTTTTAGGCTGTCCAGTGCCTTTTGACAGTCCGCTGCCCACTGAAACGTCTTGCCCTTTTTTAACAATTCGGTGAGTGGAGCAACCACACTGCTGAAGTTTGACATAAACATTTGGTAAACTCCACTCAATCCCAGGAACCATAGTACTACTTTTTTTGTTGACGGTGTGGGAAATTCCCATTTACTTTTGTTTTCGCATCCCGTGGGGCCATTTGTCCGTGTTCAATAACATGGCCCACGAAGGTGACTCTGGCTTTGGCAAATTCACTTTTAGCTTGGTTTACCACCAAGCCTCCCTTCTGACATCAATCAAACAAGTCCGATAAATGCTGTAAATGTTCCTTTCATGTGGGACTAAAAATCATCAGGTCATCAATATACACCACACAATTCGGTAACCTGGTAATGAGCTTATTAGTCAGTCTTTGAAATGTGGCTTGAGCGTTTTTTACACCAAATGGCATGACTTTGATCTGATATAGTCCATTTGGTGTTCTGAAAGCTGACATTGCCTTTATTCTCTCTGACAGAGGTACTTGCCAGTAGCTACTGAGCAAGTCCAACTTAGAAATGAAAGTTGACTGTCCCACCTTTTTGACACAGTCCTCCAATCGTGGAATTGGATATGCATCAGTCTTTGTAACGGCATTGACTTTGCAATGGTCCATACATAACCGTTGGGTACCATGTGGCTTTGGCACCATGTCTATGGGTGGGCTCCAGTCACTGTAACTCACTTTGATTATGCTATCTTGGAGCATGCGCTCAATCTCCTTCTGAACCTGTGCCAACTTTACAGGGTTATGCCTATAAGGATGTTGCTTAATTGGAACAGCATCTCCTACATCTACATCATGCACAATTAGGTTAGTACTTCCTAATTTATTTCCACATATCTCCCCTTGTGATAGTAATAACTCTTTCAGACCATTTCAAGTTTCTTGTGGAAGGTAACTCAAAAATTTATCCCAATTTTTGACAACTTCCTCATTGTCCAATTTGATTTGAGGAATGGCTAATTCAGACTCCTCTGAACTTGGTCCTTCCTTCTGAGCTGTAATCATTAACACCTTCTCCTTTCGCTTTCCTTCCCTATCAAAATATTCACATGATACACTCTGTGAGATTTCTTCCTGTCTGGAGTCCTTATCAAGTAGCTCACCTCACTCAAGTTCCTCTCAATTTGATAAGGTCCACTAAACTGGCTTTTAAAGACTCACCTGTTACTGAAAGTAACACCAATACCTTATCCCCAATTGCAAAATTGTAAATTTCTGATTTCTTATCCGGTTCTTGTTTCATTGTAGGCTGTGATACTTTTAAATGCTGTCTAGCCAATTCTCTAGCTCTATTTAATAAGACTCACCTGTTACTGAAAGTAACACCAATACCTTATCCCCAATTGCAAAATTGTAAATTTCTGATTTCTTATCCGGTTCTTGTTTCATTGTATGCTGTGATACTTTTAATTGCTGTCTAGCCAATTATCTAGCTCTATTTAATAGTTCTCTAAAATTTGACACATAGTCCAAATGAGTGGTCTCTGAATTCTGGTCTTTAGTGTTCAATGCCATCTCTCTAGTGCTCCCTGCGATTCCGGATGGTAGGCAATAGATTTGAATTGCTTTATTCTCAAGTTTTCTGTAATCTCCTTGAATAGTTTGGATGTGATGTTCGATCTTTGATCTGACTGGATCTCTATTGGTAGTCCGTATCTCATAAAAAATGTAAATAATTCTTCTACAACCCTTTTAGCTGTGATGTTGCGTAATGGGATTGCCTCTGAAAATCTAATCAACATATCCATTATTGTTAATAAATACTTATTCCCACTTTTTGTTTGAGGTAGGGGACCTATGCAATCAATCAAGACTCTTGTGAAAGGTTCCTCAAATGCTGGAATAGGTATTAAAGGTGCAGGTTTTATTACTGCCTGTGGTTTTTGGATTAGCTGACATGTTTGACATATCTGGCAAAATTCAACTACATCTTTGTGTAGTCCAGGCCAGTAAAAATGCCTTTGTAGTTTAGCCTGTGTTTTCCTCATCTCTAAATGACCTCCAAGTGGTAGCTCATGTTCCACTCACAGCACCTCCTTTCTATACCCTACTCGTAAAGCAATTTGATGAATCTCTTCCCATTTCTCATCTGCTCGAATATGTGATGGTTTCCATTTCCTCATTAAGACATCATTTGTTAAGTAATAACACAGAGGAATGCATTCACTCTCCTTTTCTGTAAATGCCTTTTGATACAACTGTTTTAAGTTCTCATCTTTCTGCTATAATTAGATAAACTTAGCAGAGCTAAAGATACTTGCATATTTATCTATTTACTCCTGCTCTGTCCCACTTGTCTGATGAAACAAAAGGATAAAGCTATGTCAGCTTCCTTACCTGTGCCTTTTGATCTCTCCTGCTTCAACTTGTGCCTTGTGATTTTGAGACCACACAATCAAAGAAATTTCCTGAATAAAGATCCTTCATTTCTTCAGTTGCCTGCATCTCCACTGGCTCTTCAACTAGAGTAGGGAGCAGGCCTACCAGTGAATCAGCGATATCATTTGCAAGGAGAAATTGTATTCCTGGAGCTGAGAGTTTGTCCAGTACTCCTACCACAAATTCTCCACTCTTCTCTGAACTCTCTAGCCTCACTTTACATAATTGAGCACTTTTTGTCTCAGCATGAATTCCTGTTACCAGTGCCTTTTCTGGCAATAGTCCGTCAGGACTACATATCTCCTCATCCTTCAGCATTACAGACTGAGAGGACACTGTGTCCCTTAATATTGTAACCTCCTTCCCTACTACTCCTGGCCTATGTGAATAAACTTTACCCTTGCATGTATATTTTTTAAGCAGATCTGGCACTTCCTCCTTAACCAACCTCTGATCATCTTGGACACTCTGAGGCATTTGTCTAACTTCCCTTGTGTTTTTTGTTACTAGTCCAATGTAATTCCCAAGCTTGTCCGGATTTCCTACATCTGGCTTTCTCCTAGCCCACCAACACTGTGATTTCGTGTGGCCCACTTTATTACAATGAAAGCACTGGAGCTTTTCAACTTACTTGTCCCCCTCAAGGGTTTCTTTTTTACCCTGTGGTAAGTTATCCTGATGATCTTCACTGGGATATACCTTTCCCTTTCCACCTGTAGATTTCTCTTTGCCCCAGTTTTTATCCCACATGGACCGCAATTGATTCTGGAAGCCAAACCATGTTTTATGGACCAGCTCATAATCATCAGCCACTTCAGCTGCTAACCTTGCCATTTTAACCCCCTGCTCTTCCACATGAGTTTGCACTTCTTCAGGCAGTGGATTTTTTAATTCATATCTCTCTCAGGGCATCATAGGTTTGCTCAATTTTTAAAGCTCTTATCCATCTATTGAAAGTACTCTGTTTGATCCTTTCAAACTCAGTATAGGTTTGATCAGTGTCTGTCCTTAGATTCCTGAAAAGTTGTCTATAGACTTCTGGTACAAGCTCATATGCACTTAAAATGACTTTTTTCACCTCCTCATACTCCCCAGATAGCTCCTCTGATAGTGATGCGAGGACTTCACTGGCCCTACTTACAAGTTTTATTTGGATCAACAAAACCTACATTGCCACTTGCCACTGCATTTGTTTCGCCATCTTTTCAAATGAGATGAAAAAGGCTTCCACATCCTTCTCATCAAATCTACGCAATGCATGAACATACTTAAACAGGTTCTCGCTAGGCTTCTGACTTCCAGGGGCTTGCTCATCCTCACTCTCTTCCTCACTAAGCCTACCCTCAGCCTTCATCTCCAGCCTTTTAAGCTGACTTTCCTTTTTAAGTGTCAGATTTTGAAGTTCAGAAGCTTTCTCTTTTTCTCTCTTTTCTGCTGCTCTTTCTTTTTCTTTCCCTTCTGCTGCTCTCTCTTTTTCTTTCTGTTCTGCTGCACTTTCTTTTTCTCTCTCTTCTGCTTTTAATTGTAACTCAAACTGTGTCATTTCTGCTCCCGTTTCCTTATCTCTCACCTCTAACTCAGGCAGCTTCATTTGCAATTGAATTCTTGTCTTTGCAACAGATTGTGATGGTTTCCCTGGCAAGTTTAAGTGCTGAGCTACTGCTGTAATTATTTCTCCTTTCCTCACAGAAGCAGGCAGTTCCAATTCCAACTTGTCTGCTAATTCCTGCAACTTGGTCTTATTCACCTTTTGCAAACCTTCCAAAGTCACCACATCCATTTCCAGAAAACTTTTGGCGACTGAAAGAGCCATTATTATCCCAAACTTTATCTACTCAACCAAACCAAACCCAAATAAAGACACCATCACCTACCACTTGGTGTTTAAAATCCCGCAAACAGCCCCCAATCTGTTATGGACTAGGCCAGACCTCTCAAAACATTCTTGAGCAGGCAACCCAGACCATAACTTTGCAATTTGTTTTGGTAAATGTACAGTGAAAATTACCCAGAGTAAGTTAGCTAGGTCGACTATTAGGTTTTAAAACAGACAGAAATGTATTCACAAAATTATACAATGAAACACAAAGAACAGAATAAAGAACCCAGACAGAACTCAGTCTGTCTGAACTAGACTTAATTATGCTGTTCCGAATATAAACAACAGTCCCAACAAGCAAACCCCCTTAAAAAAAAGTGCAAAAGGAACAGATGCTTCCAGTTTGAAGTTAGAAGGGCAGAGAGAGAGAGAGAGAGAGAGAGAGAGAGCCCATTCAGACAGTCCACCGCTGAACTTCTAACTGGTTCTGGATGAACTGCTCAGCAAGAGAGCTGACCACTCCCCTTTCATTATACAGCTCACTTCTAAAACATGACCACTTTGGCCTGAAGGCTCATCTGTTTACATATAAACAAAAAGGCCTCTCAATGCCCTTTAATCTCTGTACCAAACCAGTCTAATCAGAACCGGGAGAGTTTTATTACCCCTCTGAAAAAAAGCAAGGACACAGTATCCTTGAGAAAAGGAACAGCTTTTAGAAAAAAGTGACCAGCTTTGTGACACTTCCAATTGGAGGGAGACCAGAATTGCATACAATATTCCAAAAGTGGCCTAACTAATGTCCTGTACCAATAGAAAATATTAAAAACATAATCAGGAAAGCATTTTCTGTTGGAGGATTGTGAATCTTTGGAACTCCCTTCCTCAAAAGACATTGAATGCTGAATTTTGAAATATTTCTAAGGCAGTTATAGATAGATGTTTGATTACCAAGGGATGAAAGCTTATTGGAGATATGCAGAAATATAGAGTTGAGGTTAAAATCAAGCTAACCATGATCTTATTGAATAGAGGAGCGAGGTTGAAGGGCCAAAAGGCCCACTCTTATTCATGTGGTTTAAAAAAAAATCAATCAGTGCTAACAAGCAACTAATACTCCAACTAAAGCAACACTATTTTCATGTTAACTGATCAATGTGATCAAGATACTTCTTGCAACCTCTTCTACGTTTCAAAAGCCCCACTGAATATGCTTTCCTTTCAAACAGAGAATCAACTATTGCAAATATCCTCCTTCTCCACAGTCGGATCTCTTCCTTCACACAGCACTAATTGTCTTTGATATCTCTCCCTATGCCTCACAAAATAGCTGCCCCTTTACTGTGAGTTACTGGTATGGAAGCAGTCACTAGATTTCAATAGGTTTCCATTTGAATTTCATCTTGATATCAATGAGGCTACTCAGAATGTCTCAAGATGGGGTAATTTCAAAATTTCCAAGTTTACTTTAAGTCAAAGGATGCATCTTAAAATACTGCCATTTTGAAAGTAAAAGAAAATCAACCTGTTCAGCCATACATCTGGATCAGGTAGGACTCAAACCTGGCTCACCTACCCCAGCAATAGGGACATTACCATTGCACCACAGGGTTCTCTATCTCAGAAAGAATGAATTTCTAGTTAACGCACACCACCTGAATGCAATCAAATTGTCAATTAATGAGAATTAACTGCAAATGGGAAGGCGCAGACAGAATTTAACATGGAAACATTTGAAGTGAGGACAAGAAGAAAGTTCACGTTGCATCTGGAATACTTAACTTTATGAACAGAGGTATAAAGCATAAAAATGAAGCTATTTTGAAACTTTATGAAGCACAGATGAAGTACTCGCTTCAGTTCCCACCCCACTCACCCACTCCAACCTCTCACCCTCGGAACTCCCCCACCCCACTCACCCACTCCAACCTCTCACCCTCGGAACGCGCAGCCCTCCACTCACTCCGTTGCAACCCCACCTCACTATCCAAACCAGCAGACAAGGGAGGCGCGGTAGTAGTTTGGCGCACCGACCTCTACACCGCTGAGGCCAAACGCCAGCTCGCAGATACCTCCTCCTACTGCCCCCTTGACCATGACCCCACCCCCCACCACCAAACCATCATCTCCCAGACCGTCCATAACCTCATCACCTCGGGGGATCTCCCATCCACCGCCTCCAACCTCATAGTCCCACAACCCCGCACC
>NC_057725.1:19716639-19937337 GCF_004010195.1 Chiloscyllium plagiosum | reverse complement strand
ACCTCTCCGTCCCCACCCCAGTCTGACCTATCACCCTCACTTTGACCTCTTTCCACCTATCACATTTCCGACGCCCCTCTCCCAAGTCCCTCCTCCCTACCTTTTATCTTAGCCTGCTGGACAAACTTTCCCCATTCCTGAAGAAGGGCTTATGCCCGAAACGTCGATTCTCCTGTTCCCTGGATGCTGCCTGACCTGCTGCGCTTTTCCAGCAACACATTTCCAGCTCAGTTCCCAGCAGCATGCTTTAAGAAGCATGACAAGACTTTTGTTCGGGAATTTGGTGTTGACGCAAGCAATTAACTGGGTGGGAGAATGGAAATGGAGTCCCTGCCATCCGGAATAAGCTCACTGTGGGAAGGCTGCGTTGGTCATTGGTGTTGAGTGTCTATCGATATCCTTGATACCTTTATAGAGAGGTGGGCATTGCAGGGGATAGGATGCTTTCTCTCCCTTTCCAGCTCCATTTTGATTTAACCCCCTCCCAGTCTCCCTACCTCTCCCTCACTTTTGATAATCTGCATTGCCCTTAATGGGTTTCGTATGTAAATTAACCAATTGGAAAACACAGGAGATTCACCAGTGGTGGTTAGTAAATGAAAAAAAAATTACAAGTGGTTTGGTAATGGGGAGAAAGAACATTCAGTTATCTGTAAAAGCACTGAACACAAAAAGCAGCCATGTTAACTTGAAAACACACTCCTGGGGCTTCCTCAAAGAAACTCAGTGCTTGATTGAGGAATTTTAATAAGAGAGACCTACTGATAGCCACTGCAAGCCTGTTGTGTCAATCATTCTCCGCTACAACTCCCCACTATCACTCCCACTATCACTCGATCCTGGCCTGAGGTCCAGCAATGATCCTAGGCGTCAGGTTGATGGCTTACCAGGAGTAGCCATTGTTGGTGGCAATTCTGTCAAAGAGCTCAAACATCTGATTTGCCAGTAGCTGTCAGAAGGCAGGACCAGCCTCCAAGATAGAGGGGAGAGTTTGCCCAGTTTGCCACTATCAAGTGCTCATAAATGGAGGTGACATGGAGCTATCCAGCTAAGGACTGAGACTCTTCTCACCTTCACCAGATTCTGGCCAATATAGCACTCTTGGGTAATGTTCCTGCTCGGCTACCAATTGAGGTCTCTACATGTGCAGTGAAGAATGCTTAAAGGCTTCATCTAGCTGCTGCCCGGCATTACTGCAGTTAAGGGAGGGTCTATCACCATGCAATGTGCTCGACAGCTCAATCTGTGAGAGCGACTTAACATTACAACAGACTGCTGGATCTGAGGTACCTCTATCGAAGGCAATTAGTGTCTGCTTAAGGGACTGGACGCACGGCAAGGAAGCATTTACTGGGAGCCATCTCCTGTCATCACTTCCAATCCTGTGTCCCCCTCTGCCCCCAATCGTGTGTCCCCCTCTGAACCCCAATCCTGCGTCCCCCTCTGAACCCCAATCCTGTATCCCCCTCTGAACCCATCCTTAAATCCTGTGTTACCTCTTCCCCGCAATCCTGTGTTCCCCTCTCTCAATGCTACTCAACCTGTTTGAGATTTTTTTTTTGATTTCTGTTTACCTTCATTGGTGTTGTTCCTTTAAATTTTCTTGAACCCTTCCATAGTTGCATACCTGCAGTTCAATGTAGGCAACACCAGCATCTTAACTGTAATCAGGTTATGTTAGAACTCTGCTTGTTCTAATGATCGTTAACTCTTTTGTCTGGAATATAAAACTCTCTTCCTCTAGCCTTTCAGCTTTACTTTTCAAGAAATCTTATTTATCGTTAAATGTACTTCAGTAAACAAATGTTTTGAATCCTTTTGGCCAACATATAAGTTCACAATTGAACTTTGATTGAAACAAGTGCTTTGTCTTTTGCAGTCTGCTTGGTATAAATTTAACATTAAACTGCTGGAACATAGAACATGCCCAGCAACCTATTATCTCCTGTAAGTAACTGATGTTTGATCATTTTCTATTCAAACCTATACCGTTCTATTGCTTATCTTTCAGGCATTTGGTCTCATGAACACTTACTGAAAGCCAGTTTTTTTAATGCAAGATTGGATTTGAGCAAAATCTAATTCTTAAAGGGACCATCACTCTCAGAGAAAGTATCAGTTTCTTTTCACCGAAAAGCACATAAGTTGTCACAGTAACAAATGTTACTAGTGACGCCCATATTTTAAAAGCAAGTGTAAAATTAAGGGTTGACAACCAGAAGATACGTATTTCAGGTGATTTACAAATGAACGGTAAGCAACATACCGAAGAAAGCATTATGCAGTTGTTGTGATCTGGAACACGTGGTCTGAAAGGATAATGGAAGCAGGTTCAATAGTGTACTCAAAAGAGCCGTGGATTAATACTTGAAGGGAAATAATTACAGGGCTATGATGAAGCAGAGGAGAGAGGGATTAATTGGGTAGCTCTTTCAAAGATGGTCTTATTCTGAGTCTCATTCTTCATGCTATTGACTGTCTCCTAATACAGAATTACTAATTGGACCCTTTCAGCTCTACAGATTCATAAAACGTCTAATTTTGTATGGGTAACATTTACACTACATTTGCAATGTTCATTCCCTTCAGCTTGTGGAATTGAAATGGCTTTGCATAATTGTTACTGGAAGCATGTGTCCAGTTAATTTAAATCACATTCAAATACATGATTGTTTCCTGGATCTCAAAGAAACATTTCGGCAAGCTTTCAGCTACCAAACCGTGAAATGACAACTAAATTAGTCACCCTTACTTGGTCTCTAACAAGCCATTGTACTCACTGAGCCATAGGTCTCTCTGTGGTATGTCTTTTGTACAGAAAAGTAAGTGGTATTTGAATAAAAGCTGGTACTTTTGCACAATCTAAATGATAATTATTGGCAATTCCTAACTGAAGATTTTAGCATTTCAACACATATTTTTGCAGCCACTTAAGGTACTTTTAAGTATCAAAATGAAATGACAGGAATTATTAGCTTTCCTGTACACATTTGCATTAAAGCAGTGAATTCAGCATCACAAATGAAGTGCTCCCAGGAGATGGAATTAACAGTAAAGGTTGAATAGAACTTACAAAATTTAAGGCAATCAATGGCTCTTTCAATTCAGAAAGAGAAGATGTGACTTGATAGAGATCTTTAAAATTATGAAGTTGTTCTTTGAGCAGGTATAGACAAGATATTTCCACTGCTAATTATTTAGTTTGGGAATGCTGTTTGTGAGGGAAGGATGAAACTTAATGAGTCCAGGGACCATTTCAGTACAAATCAAGCAGGGCAAAGTTACAATTTGATTTTCAAGTGAATTTTGAGATGGAGGAGAACTTAGAAAACCTCCAGCTTCACCTTCACTGTGCAAACATTGACCACGCTTGAGAGAGAACTGCATCAATGTGACTCAAAGCTTCAATATCTGCTCTGGTTCCTTGTTTGGTATATATCACTCGATGGAGCAGAAGTCACACATTAGGTACCATAAATATAAGATAGACATAGAAACATAGTGTGGAATTGTGGAGAATTTATATCTACTCAAAGAGTCATTAGGAAATGGGCAGTAGGCAAGAAAGTGGAGTCAAAACCAATGATCATACTAAATGGCAAAACAGGCTCAACAGATCATTTAATCAACTCCTACTCATAAGTTCCTATGTTCTTATAAATTGACTGCTGTTGTAACTCTGATTTTGTTACTTCTAGTCTTGATCTCCTGACTAACCTCACACACTCTGTAAATGTAGCCTGATTCAAAGCTCTGCTGACTTCTCAAAAGAAATTCCATACAACTGTCAATACTGTCTAGATTAGAATGGTGCTGGAAAAGCACAGCAGGTCAGGCAGCATCCAAGGAGCAGGAAAATCGACGTTTCGGGCAAAAGCCCTTCATCAGGAACTGTCAACACTGTGCTTGTTTCATATGCCTGTACATTTTCCCCTATAGTTATATTCTTTTTTTCAAATTCCTCCTTGGTTTGCCCTTCCCCTATCCCTGCAGACCCCTGTAGTTCTACAATCCTCTGAGATGTTGGTACCAATGGTGTCTATGTCTGCAGTTGCCTAGGCCAAAACCCTTAACCTCCTTACCTCCTTTTGTCATGCGGTTTGATGCTACATGATGAATTTAGGTTTAAGATAGGAGAAGCAAAGTCAAGAACTGTCTTCAGGTTTTGACTTCAAAGTATATATTAATACTAAATACTGCTACATAGTGTTCATGGATATTCCAGGCTCTACATTCATCATTCTGTTCGGTACTAACTAATTTTATCTTCTATGAAGCTATATGTCTATGTGCTGTGAGTGTTCTAATCAAGAATATTGCAGTCTGATGGTCTTCCTCAGAGTATGCAGTGTTTTCTAACATCAACCACGTTGTCAATATATTTAATCAACTTGTTCAGAGAGGTAATGACATTCCTCTGCAGCTTGTGGGATTGAATCCGGCTTCTTGGTCCAGAGATAGGGGATAGTTCCACTGCACTACAAAGGCCCCCAGCCACAATCTAAACTTTGATGTGCATCTCTCTGACATCATCATGCAGTTGCTACAGGGTCCTGAAGCCCTTACAAAACAGAAGACATATCCTAAGCTTTAGAATAGAAGGTTGCATTGACGGAGATTGCAAAACTGTGAGAGTAGAACAGTCTTTCCAGGAATTGTGGTGTGAGGCAATGTAGTCAAGGTAGCTGTGGAGATCAGTGGACAACCTACTGTCAGAAATGGAGACAAAGAATTTGAAGGTATGTGTAAACACAGAATTGAGAAGGCTGTAGAAGGAAACAATAAGGACCCTTAATGTGAAGGAACTTTGCATATATTTTCAGGCAAGAGATTGATCTGGTCACTGGCATGACTGAATAATTAACTCATCACTCATGTCTCTTAGCTTCAAGCCTTTGAGATGTTTGTTCCTTCCCTAACTGTGCCGCTAGCATATACTAGGGGTTGCTCAGCCTCTTTCAAGTGGAGCTGAAAATGTGTTGCTGGAACAGCGCAGCAGGTCAGGCAGCATCCAGGCTTATGCCCGAAACGTCGATTCTCCTGTTCCCTGGATGCTGCCTGACCTGCTGCGCTGTTCCAGCAACACATTTTCAGCTCTGATCCCCAGCATCTGCAGAGCTCACTTTCTCCTCTTTCAAGTGGAGGCTTCTTCTTCTTGTGACAAGGATGCAATACACCACTCTAATGCTTGAGTCTCCTGGAGAATATATACTGTTGGAAATTCCCAAATCTGTCAAGGCACTTGAACATTTCCTCTGTCAGGAATCCTGTGGTGAAACAATGATGACTCTGTTCACGTCATAGTTGTCATTTCATTACATGTTGATTTCATGTAGCATGTTCAAGAATTCACTATATACCTCGGTGACAGCATATCCCAAGGAACAAGCAACACAACTCCACTGACATACAACTCTATCGCCATTGTCATGACAACCCAGGGAACATCCAATAAAATCAATTTGACATACAAACTGGGTATTGAATATGCAAACTTACACATTTCCCAAAATGCATTTCTGAGCTCTCTAATGAATATTAGTGCCTGTGTTATGGGTGGCACAGTGGCTCAGTCGTTCACACTGCTGCCTCACAGTGCCAGGGACCCAGGTTTAATTCCACTCCTCAGGCGACTGTGTGGAGTTTGCACATGCTCCCTGTATCTGCATGACTTTCCTCCAGGTCCTCCAGTTTTCTCCCGTAGTCCAATGATGTGCAGATCAGTTGCATTGGCCAAGTTAAATTGCCCATAATGAGCAGGGCTGTGCAGGCTACTTGGATTAGCCATGGGGAAATGTAGGATTACATGGATAGGATAAGGGGAGGGTGTGAATCTGGGTGGGGTGCTCTTTGGAGGATTAGCATGGACTCTGTGGGCTGAATGGCCTGCTTCCACACTGTAATGACATAGTCAGAAATCCAAAAATGTGGAAGTTAGACTTTGTAAAATTGATACTGGCAGATTCCAAATTTTGAAAGCTCAGCATCAGTTCTCAGGAGATTCCCACAAATACAATGGTATAGCATACATCTGAAAAATCAGGGGTTTTGCTTTCCAATCAAAATAAAGACATAATTCACAACATTTATTAATGATTTCACCAGTTGGAACTGTGTAATTCTCAAAGCATGTGTTCATCTCTATTTGTTTATACCTGAGCATGTATTGTCATACATACTGTCCAAGAAACATGTTTTAACTCTCAGCTTTGCACATGAAGTATGTAAGGTAAATTTGCAATCAGAATGCTGAGACCCTAGCTGCCTGGCAACGTAGCTCTTTAAGATCAATACTGCATATTGGGTTTACTCATTATCAATTGCTTATTTATCTTGGTCCTGCATTTTACACATGATCGAGAGATTGATCAGCTCTTTTAAGCTATCTCATGCTTCAGCAGGGTTAATGTATTCCTCACAGAAACAACATCCATTGTCCTCTTTTCTAATTACTATCCAGTGTCCAAATCATCAGAATATTTGGAGTGATGCTTTTCAATCATTTGTAGATCTATTTGTGTTCTAATTCTTGTGACTAGAATCCATAATTGTGTTTTCGAACACTCAGCTTCTGAGTAAATCAAATGACCAGGCATTAATGTGGACAGCTTTGAAGGTTCTTCTCCTCTGTGTGTGGCAAGGTGCCTCAGTGGTTAGCACTGCTGCCTCACACTGTGAGGGACTCGGGTTCAATTCCAGTCTCCGTGTGGAGTTTGCACATTCTCCCCGTGTCTGTGTAAGTTTCCTTCGGGTGCTCTGGTTTCCTCTCAAATTCCAAAGGTGTGCAGATTAGGTGGATTGGTCATGGAAAAACACAGGATTACATGGATAGGATGGGGGTCTGGGTGGGATGCTCTTTGAAGGGTCAATGTGGAGTGAATGGCCTGCTTCCACGCTGTCAGGATTCTATGATTCCCGACTCAAGGGAAAGCTCTCCATGAATTGGAATGATACGTTGACAAAGCAATATATTTTTGAGTGTCATGGCAAAGGCATAATACCATATTGGAGCTCCTTGGGGGAAAGTTCCTTGGCCAGTTACCCTCAACCCTTTCACCATTGACATCCCTCCCTCCATTATAAGGGCAGAAAGAGGATGATCACTAGTGATTACAAAGTGTTCAATTCCGTTTGTTCTTGCTCACATAATGAAGCAGCAAGACCTGCACAATCTCAAGACATGGGCTGATTAGTGGCAAATGCCGAGCAGTGAAAAGAAAATTTAATCACTTCTCCTTAACATTCCATGGCACTGCCATCTTTGATTGTCCCACATTCAACATCCTGCTGCCCAATGTTGACTAGAAACATAATCAGTCAAGCAACAGAATTACAATAGCTACAAGGTCAGGCCAACACTGTAGAAAGTCAATCTTCCCCTGATTCCTGTCTACCATCTACAAGACACAAATCAGATGTGTAATAGAATATGTTTTATTTGTCTGAACGCATACAGCTCCAGCAATGCTCAAGACATTTGACACCAGCCAAGCAAACACAGTTATTTAATTAACATTGTTTAAATATCCATTTTTTAAACTTCTCTGCACTGTGTATGCCAACTTGACTTTATACCACAGTAGCTTGCCACAGCTGTTTTAAGAGGCACTTAACAAACTCATTTAGAAGAACAAGCAGCAATGGATAAGAACAATCTCTACTGCCTTTTCCCCTCCACACTGGATAATAATAAAGGTGAGAAATGACACACCACCAGGTTATAGTCCAACAGGTTTATTTGGAAGCACTAGCTTTCGGACCGCTGCTCCATCATCAGGTAGCTAGTGGGGCAGCGTCATAAGACACAGAATTTATGGCACAAGATCATAGTGTCACGCATCTAATATGATATATTGAACAAACCTAGATTGCCGTTAAGTGTTTCATCTTTTAGAAAGGGTTGCAGGTTTTGATTCATTAATAGGTAAATCTCAGAACTACTTTCAAGTCATGTTCCTGATATACCTTAAGGTTTCATAAAAAATGGTGATCAGCTCAAATAATTCACTAAAGGTGTGAGGTTATAGTCTGTCTGTATTCAAATCTTGAGTCAGATTGGTTCTATTTCCAAAGTTAGCATTTATAAAATGTCACATTGATTGACTACCTGCATTGACTGCCTGCAGATTGTGTGTTCTTTGAGTAAAATAGAATGTATCTGTAAATATAATTCTGCAAATGCAATTTCACCCCATAAACTTATATATGGATGAGCGTGCATGTGAGGAAGAGAGAGAGACCGAGAGAGAGAGAGAGAGAGCGAGAGAGAGAGCGAGAGAGTGTGTGTGTGTGTGTGTGTGTACCTCAAGAATGTGATTTGAAAGAGTTCTGGGATTTACATATTAATGAACTGAAACCTGCAACCCATTCTAAAAGATGAAAGACTTAACAGCAATCTAGGTTTGTTCAATATATCGTATCAGTTGCATAACATTATGATCTTGTGTGATAAATTGTGTCATATGATCCTGCTGCACTAGCTCCCTGATGAAGCAGAAGTGCTCCAAAAGCTAGTACTTCCAAATAAACCTGTTGGACCGTAACCTAATGTTGTGTGATTTTTAACTTTGTCGATCCCAGTCCAACCTTCTCATCAATAATAAAGGTGTTCAACAAGGTACCTCACAAAACATTAAGTCATGAGATAAGAACCCATGGTGTTGGAAGTAGTATATTGGCAAATGGGCAAGAAACATCAAATGGGATAAGGGACTTTTTGTCCAGTTTGGAAATCTATAACCAGTGAGGTTCCACAGGGATCAGTGCTGGGACCACAGCAGCTTACGACATATATTAATGACTTGGAGGAAGGAAGTGACTGTTCTGTAGCTAAATTTGCAGACAACACAAAACTAGGTGGATGGGTAAGTTGCAACTGTTTACAAAGAGATCTCGATAGGTTAAGTGGGAAAAATGTAGGCAAATGGAGTATAATGTGGGAAAATGTAAAGTTGTTGCTTTAGTAAGGGAGAACAAAAGAATAGTGTTAATTAAATGGAGAAAACCTGCAGAAAGCTTCAACACAAAGGAACTTGGAATAGATGTGTACGATATACAGAAAGCTCTGCACAGGTACAGCAGGTAGTCAGTTAGCCCTTATTTCAAGGCAGTTGGAGTATAATGGTAGGGAAGTCTTACTACGAGTGTACAAGGTGCTGGTAAGACAACATCCTGAGTACTATGCCCAGTTTTGCTCCCTTATTTAAGGAAAGGTATAATTTCATTGGAAGAAGTTCAGAGAAGGCTCACTAGGATGAAGGGCATTCCTGATGAAGGACTTTTGCTGAAAACATTGATTTTTTTGCTTCTCAAATGCTGCCTGACCTGCTGTGCTTTTCCAGCACCACTCTCTTGATTCACTAGGATGATCCCTGATAGGAAGGGATTGCTTTATGAGCAAAGGTTAAACAGGTTGTGACACTACTCACTGGAGTTTAGAAGAATGAGAGGTCATCGCAATGAAAGATATAGGATTCTTAAGCAGCTTGATAGGGTAAATGCTGAGAGAATATTTCCCCTCATGGGAGTGTCTAAGACCAGACGGTATCGTCTCAGAATGTAAGGACACCAATTTAAGATTCAGAAGAGGAGGAATTTCTTCTCTCACAAGATTGGGTGTCTTTGGAACTCCTTGCCACAGAGAGCTGTGGGGGTAGATTCTGTCTGTATATTTAAGGCTGAGATAGAGAAATTTTTGATCAATTGTGAATCAAGGGCGATGGTACAAAGGCAGGAAAGTGGACCTGAGGAATGTTGGATCAGCCCCGATCATATTGAATAGCGGACTGGACTTGAGGGGCCAAAGGACCTACTTCTGTTCCTGTTTCTTATAGTTGTACAATGATTACAGGCATAAGATGGCATTCCTCTCAAAACATGAAGAGCCAGCTCTATTATTTTGAAAGTAGATGCTAAAAGCACAGAATCCATGAGCACATTTTCTGTTCCTTGACTAGTGTTCAAATGCAAACTGAAGAAAAATGAGATCCACCCAATATAGTTTTGACAATGCAACGCAGAAATAAATAAGAATAGCAATGATGATCGATCTGCCAATTTATCAACTGGGGCTTTCTTGTATTTTCTTTTCTGATTTATTTTTTTCTCTGACATTGTTTGTTGTATTTAAATGCTCAATGGAAAATCCTTGACCTGGATAAATTATTACTAAATCAAAATCCTAACTATCAGCACTGTGTCAGGACTTTTATCACATAAGTTGCAGTGTTTCAAGAAGGCAGTTCAATGCTACCTTTTCAAGGGGAGCAGGCAAGAAATCCTGGATATTTCATATCCCATGCGCAAATATTCCTTTCTCGAAGTTGTACGGAGATGTTTGCCTCATGAAGCAAGCATTTTCACATTGAGTTGGACTGTACGGCCAAAGAATTATTTGAAAAGCAGCAAAAGATGTCAACAGCTATAGAGTCACTAATCATACATATAGTTTCATTGTTAACAAAAATGCTAACAGACTCAATTGGAAAATATTCTGTATTCCTTATTAAAATCCACTAAAGATGCTATAAACTTGTAAGATTTGGTCATAAGGTGCAATGTTACATGTGTACATAAGCCATTCGCTTAACAACAATGAATCCATTAAATAATGCACAGGACAAAACCCCAAATGATAATATTGTTTCTAATTCCTTTAAATCAAATGTAACCTAATTCACAACATTATTCAATAAAAATGCATTATATTAATTTAACTAAGTAAAATACATATGATTTGCAAGATTTTGAAGAATAATCTCTCTTCATAGTTGACTCGCCGCACATTTATAATGAGCAAGAAACTGATGGGTTATTTGTGTCAAAGTGCTGAAAGTGCAGAAGTCACCAAAGTCTTGTGCAAAAATCTCCTGGATAGGGAATGTTTAATATTTGAGCAAATGCAGAGATTCAGAGGCAGCTTTCCAGTTGGATTCATTCTTTAATAATTAGCTTAATTGGTGTTCAGTCAAAATATGGTACTTAATTAAAACTGCATTTGATTGCATAGGACATGTGGAACAATGGTGATTACAGTCTGCTGTAAGTGTGAGATGTCATTACTCTCAATACATGAAGTTACAGCTTGATTAGTTTGAAAGAATACATTAAAAGCAAAGCAGGCTCAACATTCTAACCAAGCAGCTGGATAAATTAATTTTCTGTTTCTTAGCTAGTGATAAATTATTACCTGGTGAAAAATGAGGCTCATTCAACATTTGTTTTGACATATCAGTACTGAGATATATATTAATAGCAGTTTGATGTTTAATTGCTTTTGAAGTATTGTTAATTGGAAAATAAGATGGGTTACGTTCTTGGTGGGGTCAGGATAACAGATAGAAGTTCTGTCCTCACCTTCCTCGAGTGACAACAGGAAAATCTTGAGTATTTATAATATTAAAAGTAGGTGATAAAGCAGACTGCAAATTCCACTGAAAAGTTTCACTTTCTACAATGTTGCATGGCATTTTAAATGCACCTAGCTTGGTTTCACCTGTGGCTGTAAATATAAACAGCACATGCCTTGGTGCTGAGCTGACTTCATGCAATGTCTTTGTTTTGAGTTGGAATAAAATCTACTCACAAATAAGCAATGTTACTGCTTGTAGCTTCTCCCACTGGAAGATTTGCTCTCATGCCAAGCTCGATGGTGTGTGGTATCATCCATTGCAGCTCATTGCAACTGCTCTGAGACATCAGTCATCCAACTGTGTCTAAAATGACACTCAGTCAAAACAATAAGCAGTTCCATTGTTTGTCATTTTAAAAATTATCTCCTAAACTCCCTTATTTTAAAGTTTCACATCTGTAGCCACAAACATTTTGAAGGAGCATGAATGCTCAAAGCAGTATCATGTTGACAACAACTCAAATATATGGAAATATCCTTGGCTTTTTGCATCAGGCATTTCAAATAGAATATCAATGCCAGTAAATCATAACAACTAAGGATGCTAGGAATGGAGAATTCACTGGATCAAAATTCCCAGCAGTATGCAGTACATTGGAAAGAAACAGAGAAACACTTGACTTCCTGACTGAAAACAAAAATTGCTGAACACCACAATGGGTCAGGCAGAATCCTTGGGGAGAAAGCAACTTAATTTTTCAAGTTTACTCTTCATTAGAGCTAAAACGAAGTGTGGAGGGGAAGCATTTATGCAAGAGTGGTGATGGGGCCTAGTGGTTGGAGTACTTGGGAAAGAAAGGATGTTGATAGTTCAGATTAAGTAATCAGAATGTGAGAATGGCAGAACAATGGTGTTCTAACTGGTATTAACAGACAGTCCCACTGCAGTGAGGATATAGTGGCAGACTATTCGTCCATTTGGCCATTTGGCCTAACATGTCTACAACAACCCTCCGAAGGGTAGCCCACCCAGACCCATTCTCCTATTACTCTACATTTACCACCAACTAATGTTCCTCACCTACGCATCCCTGAACCCTAGGCACTTTAGCATGGACAATTCGCCTAACCTGCACATCTTTGAATTATGGGAGGAAATCGGAGCACCTGGAGGAAATCCACGCAGATACAAGGAGAATGTGCAAATGCCACACGGACAGTCACCCAAGGTTAGAATCGGACCCGGGTCCCTGGCGCTGTTAGGCAGCAGTGCCAACTACTGAGCCTCTGTGCTGCCCATTGGAACTCTAGAGATCACAGACCGAGTTTCCTCATCAGACAATCTTGCCATCTGAGGGATTAATCTGGAGAAGGTCCATTACACTTACTCTGCGGTCAGCATATTCTTTCTTAGATTGTGGCACCAAACTATACACAATAGTCCAGGCACAGTTTCATCAACACTCTCTGCAACTGGTGCAGGATGTCTTTACTTTTACATTCTGATTCCTTTTAAATGAACGTCAACCTCACTTTTACCTTCTCATTTGGATATGTTCCTTCCAATTCTCTTCTCTTTAATTTTATTTACTAATTCACTATGTGAGCTTTTAAAAAGTCCTCCTGAATATCCAATTATACCACATCCACTGGTTCTCCATCGTCTACGTCTTAAAGAAACATCTTCAAAAGTTTGTCAACTATGATTTTCCTTTCATAAATGCATTATCGTTCTCTCCAATTTTTCCATTACTTTCTAAATACCCAACATCACATCCTTTATCATAGATTCAAACAGATTCCCCACTGTGAAAGGCAAATTAACTGGTCCTCAGCTCGCCACTCCCCATCTTCTTCTCTTTGGAAATCGTCAGATTACAGTTATAACCCTCTAGTTCTCCAGAATGGCTTCCTGTCACTGTGGAATGTTTAGGAAAATAACACAACGATCCCCCATGTAATCAATATCTCTCTTGTTGTTTGCTCCGAAAATCTGATATGAAGAAAATCTGGCCCATCAGACTTATCAATGCTCAATCCAGCTATATTTTCAAATACTATCTCGTCCTTGATATGAACGATTTTAGTCTTTAGTTACACAAGTACCATGGTCACTTGGTATTTCTTGGAGATTTTCTGGATCTTACTCCATGAAGGCAGACACAAAGTAACTGTTTAGTTTCCCTGTAATGTTTCTGTTCTCCACAATAAATTATCCTGTCCGCATACTCACTGTTCCAGATGTTTGGAGATGCTGGTGTTGTCCTAAGGTGCAAAAGGTCAGGAGTCACATGACACCAAGTTATAGTCCAACAGTTTAAAATGAAATCACAAGGTTTTGGGGCACTGCTTTATTGCAGTGAAAATACTTGAGCTTTTTAACTTCTCTTTCCCTTTCAGGGGTTTCCTTTTTACCCTGTGGTAAGCTATCGTTATTATCTTCACTGAGATCTACTACCAATGAAGAAGCAGTGCTCTGAAGTTTGTGATTTCAAATAAACCTGATGGACTATAACCTGGTGTTTTATTTGACCTGGCTTGCATTTTCCCATTCAAATATCGATAGATGCTTTTCAGCAGTTCTATTGTTTCTTGTTAGTTTGCATTCTTGTTCGCTTTCTGATTTTCATATCAGTTTATTGGTCTTCCTTTGATGGGTCCTAATTTTTTCTGAATCCATGGCTCACCACAATATCTGGTACTTTTCTGTTCTGCTTTCTTTGATCGAATGCAATTTTTAACTTATTTTCTTAACCATCATTGAATCACCTTTTCCTTTTGCTGTTGCACTGGGGAGGAGTATATGTATAGCTAAAAGAAAGGGAAGGAATGGGTTCAATTGTAGTCAATGAATTGCTTCAGAATTGTAGCTAGCATTATAATATCGACAGTATATAACGATGTGAAAGAGTTAATACAGAGGGGTTCACAACTGGTAGCATCTACAGAGAGAGAGAAACACAGTTAATATTTCAGGTCACAGCTCTTCAATCAGAATTGAAAGTGGTAAGAAATGTAATAGGTTTGAAGAAATGGAAGTGAGGATAGGGTTAAAAATAAAGGAAAGATTGGTGAAAGATTGAAGATCAAGACAGATGAAACAACATAACATTTCATAGTAAAAAAGACCAAAAAGATGTGACAGGTAAAGAACCAATAAAACGATGTTGTCTGGAGAAAGTATAAATGACTGGATATGATATACGTGACTCTTGGTTGCGCAGGTATGGTCTGAGTGAGGCAAGATGAGTTGTTAAAGAGTTAGTATCATGCCTCTGATAGTTCACCAAGCAATATCACCAGCCTTGTTTGATCATAATGTGTTTCTTTGTTTGTTTGCAGTTTGTAGACTTTGCTGTCTAGGCTAGCTTTTATTGTTTATCCTAAATTCCTTTGACAAGGTGCTGGTGAGCTGCCTTCTTAAAACATTGCATTCCATGTGGTGTAAGTACATCCACATGCTATTTAGAAGGGAGCTTTAGGATTTTGACTTGCAATGTGAAGGAATTGCAACATTGTTGCAAGTCAGAATGGTATCTGGTTTGGATGGGGAACTTGAGGATGTCCCTATGCACCTGCTGCTTTCATTCTTCAAAGTGGTAGAGGTGGTAGGTTTGGAAAGAGACATGAAGAGTTGCTTCTGTGCATCTTTCAATTTGACTGCTTGTTGCCACAGTGTTTCAGTGTAGCGGAAGTTAATGTTTAAGTTTGTGGATGGGATGTTAATCAAATGTTAATTAATCTTTTATCTGGATGGTATTAAGCTTCTGGGGACTGCATTCATCCAATCAAATAGAGAGTATTCTATCAAAGGCCTGACCTGTGCTTTTGTAGATAATATACAGGCATTTGGGGTCAGGAGGTAAATTATTCTCCAGTAAAGGTCGCCAAAGTCCTACTGCACCATAGGGTTGCTCTCTCAATAGAGACAGAGAGAGAGAGAGAAAACTTCTGGTGCTTTAACCTGAGGGTCACTGTGCCTCATGTGAGGGGAAAGATTAAGAAGGTAAGTCCTTCATGGTAACCTCAACCACTGCAAGAATTGAACCCACACTGTCAGCATTACTCTGCATTGCAAATCAGATGCCCAGCCAACTAAGTAGCCAAAGCTTTAGATGGCATGCCCAGCTTAGTTTCTAATCAATGATAACTATACTCACATCACAACTGGGTTCCAAATGCTTTTGATTGATGGGGACTAGAAAGCACATGAGTGAAAATTGATGAACATTTATTGACTATTTACACTAGGTACGGAGGTATGAGAGAGTTGGACATCAGTAAAAACATCCTCACTCAGGTTCTAGTTTCATGTGATCTGACATCACGGTGACCTGACTTCACGGTGACATCGCTGATGATGCAGTTTAACTGTTGGTATATAGGTATTAATATCATATACTACACCACCTCCCCCACCAAGTTTGTCTATACTTAATTTATTTACATCATGAATTCTCGACATTTTAATCCCTCTCATACCTCCACTCCCCCATAATGAAAATTGTCAATCTCCAAGTGTTCTAGGCCTGTTTGGTGGTTGTGAGGATGGATGTATGTTCTTATATGTCCTTCGGAATGCAAGCACATTACCAGAATGGAATGCTGGCTTCCCGCAGCATCAGGGCTGTATTACTTGCAATGGTATCAAGGCTAAGACATTGAAGACTTATCAACTAAAGCAAAACATCAGGACCTGTGCAGTCAAAACCATACAAAGTGACAGACAATGAACTGAAGTTTTCATTTGTTTTTTCTGCTATTCCTTCTTCTCCTTTGTACATGAAGCAAAGTTAAAGCATCAAACTGTAAAATGAAGCTCTTTAACTCTGAGGAGAAACGACACACATGTATCATCCTTTGTTACTATGATAACCAAAGATACACGCCCAAAGATACATGCCCACATCCAGAGACAGATCAGCCAGGCAAAACAAAGAACAAAGGATGTTCTGAAGACAATTTTGATGATGAAGAAATGACGATTCCCCTCCTATTCTGAAGGTGCATAATTTTCTAGTAGTCAGTTGTGGTTCTCCATCCACAATCTCTTCAGTTTGAGGCCACTTCATTGCAAAAATGACATAGAGAAGAAATTGATCAAATTAGTACAAAATTAAGTTGTTAATTCAGTTAAGAGCAATTTCTTTCAATAAAGTGCACTGTAAGCCGAATTTGAGTAGATGTGAAGAAGCATTATAGAGAAAAATGTAGAACTTTGAGTGACCTGGGAGGATAGGCAAACACCTGATGCAGAAACCAGATGAGATAACTAGTTGTTAATGACTGAAAGTCAGAACTACCTCCCGTCTTTGCTTACTTACACCTTGTTTCTTTAATATTGACACTATCTCAGTAAAACACAGATCGAGTGTCCTCTTCTTGGAGTTTTTCATCCTTGCACAAATTGATCTGTTCTCTGTCTTTTGAAATATTCCCTTAAATGTCTACAACTACATCTCCATTAACCAATCTCTTAAACTAATTTGTCAGGACATTTTGGAAAGCTCATGCCTTTATTATTGTCCTTATTTATGTTTAAAAGACTAGGCTTGCACCCACTCCTCCTCAACGTGAATGTGAAATTCTGTCATGTTGTGATATTTCTGTTTGGTAACTTTGCTTAGTCCACTTTATAACTGTGTTGTGAACTAAAATAAGAATCAAAGGCTTTAATGATGTATTTGTATTTGGTGGTTTCTTCCTCTAACTCCTAACAAATCAGGATGACACCGACTCTGCTGCTGGTTGGGACAGCATGACATTAACCTGATCCAGGTTGTATTTGGGGGGTGTCGGGAGGTGATCCTACCCCTACTGAGCTCGTGCACCAATTCATTCAGTGTGTGACCTGGTCAGAGCTCTATGTGTAGATTTGTGTGGCTCTACTTGGTTGTTGTTAGTCAGTGAGTTGGTCTGATTGCAGCTGTGAGAGATTTTCTGGATTGTGTTCTGGAAACAAAGGTCTATTCTTTTTAACACCTTTATCTGAATTGGCTGGAATCCATCGTTAACGACTTGCAAACTGAAAGCTGGTATGTATTACGATTGGTTTCTGGATCCCTTAGAGACGAGATATCACGCCAATGCAAACTGATGAACATTTGTGAACCATTTACATAGGTACAGAAGAGCATAAGACATAGGAACAGAATTAGGGCATTCAGCTCATCAAGTCTCCTCTGCCATTCGATTGTAGGTGCAATGTTTCTCAACTGTATTGTTCTGCCTTCACCTTGATCCCCTCATTTTTCAAGAACCTATCTGTCTTTCTCTTAAATACACTCAATCATTTGGCCTCCATGACCTTTTGTGTAAATGAGTTCCACAGATTAACCACCCTCTGACTGAAGAAATTCCTCCTTGTCTTACTTCTAAAGGATTGTACCTTCACTCTGAGGCCTTCAGGTCCTAATCTCTCCTACTAGTGGAAATATCATTTCCACATCTACTCTGACCAGGGCTCTCAGCATTTTGAAAGTTTCAATCAGATTCCCCCCTCAGCCTTCAAAACTCCATCAAGTACAGATCCAAAGTCATCAACTGCTCCCATACGACAAGCCCTTCATCCCTGGAATCATTCTTGTAAACCTCCTCTGAATCCCCTCCAAAGTCAGCACATCCTTCTTGAGATACAGTGCCCAAAACTGCTCACAACATTCCAAATACTGTGGTAGAGCTGTATATCGTAGGAGCCATCTTCACTCAGGTCCAAGTTCCACATGATCTGACATTATCTGACATTATTGATGATGTAGTTAGCTATTGGAATGTAGCTATCAATCCCAAATACCATCATAAAACTCAGAATGTTGGAAGTGACATATTCAATAATGCTATTGGAGTCAAGGGGAGATGGTTAGGAATATCAGGTATTTTCCCAAAATTAGAAGCTGATGCCCCAGGTTTCTTATGATTCACCTAACAGTTATGGGGATCAGTAATCTTAGGGTCGATGACTATAAGACCATAAGACAAAGAGTAGTATAAGGCCATTCAGCCCATCGAGTCTGCTCTGCCATTCAAACATGGCTGATAGGTTTCTCAACACCAATCTTTCCTCCATAACCTTAGATCCTTAGACTAATCAAAGACCTATTTATCTCTGTATTGAGCTGAGAACTCAACCTCCGTGCTCAATCCCTCTTTAAAAATGAAGAAACAGGTGTGTCTGGTGGCAATCCACTTCGGGGCAGACACGGCAGTGAGGCAGCAGGAAATTCCAATGTCCAATTTGCTGCATTTTTGCCGTTATTGATCCCTTTGTCGACGATCAGATAACCTGAGTATAAAGTGAACCTCACCAATACATCAACAGATCCACTTGAATACATAATATTTGAATGACAGCAGCTGAAGTAGCTTGTACTAAAATGCCTCTGGCAGTATGTTGGTTTCATAGGATTGCTCTCACACTATTACTGATTGCAGGGATTAAACCTGGAACCTGGGAACAATTTCTATGTATCAGGACATTGGCATGAATTTGATTCTACGTTTCCAGCAATGTATAAATGAATTTAACTGCATTGACAAGTAAGATTAGAATTATTACATTGATTATTTTAATGCCATAGATATGTGATGCTACCATTCTGTAGTTAGACATTAAGGAGTTGACAGGTAAACACAGTAATGCTCTTTTCAAGAAGCGTGATGCTTTTAAAATCCATTTAATGGATTTGAAAATCACTGCCTTTATGAAGGATGTTGGACAATATTTCTAGCTTTTGTAGAATGAAAAGCAATTAGTGATTAGTGGTGAATAGTGTTGTGTGAGACCCTTTCATTTCAGTGCATTTATTCTCTGTTAACAATACATTTGTTTGACTTCAGCTGTGGCTTCTCTAAGAATCAGATTGAAAGAAAGCATGTCAGGCTGTTACCTAGGTAACTCTTTCAAAAATCTAACCACTATATTTGAATCTGTGAAAAAGGATTGAGCAGATGTCAGAATGAACCACTTAGTCTCAGTGCGCTCTGCTGAGCTAAAGCTAATAGACTTGAAATTTCAAACATTAAGAAGGGGAAGTAATTTATGATCATACTACAATGGTATAAGCAAATGACTATTATCATAAATCAAATAACATTTTAACAACCCAGTTTTGTTGATGGGATCATTCTTTTGTTTAATCATATTGGATTCAAACGCTCTAAATAACTGAAAGGTTTCTGCCTGAATTCCTAAATGAACGATAACTAAAATTTTGAACATAATTTTTCTGGATTTTAGAAACACTACAGTGTTCAATGTAGCTGTAAAGAAAATATGTCAATATTTTTTAAGTGTGACGTACGTTTATATTTGGAAAACACAGTGTTCTGGCTCTCAGACTGGTTTTTCACTGCCATGTCCTGTAATTAATGGGACAGAAATGGTCTTAAAATGGGGTCAGTAGCTTTAACATCATGTTGGCATTAATAACACGGTTGGCTCCATTTTTAAAGGCAGCTTAAGCCTTCATCTATTTATTTACTGGTTCTCTTTTGAACAGAGGGTTCCATGAGATATAGAATGATGCTGGTTTAGCTTAAAAAATTGGAACAAGTATAAGAAACAATCAAATAAATATCAATTCATGAGAATGAGTTTCCCACTGCTTTCCTGTGCAATGGCTGGTAAATAAAATTATCTCCACAGTGGACAGAAGGATAATTCAAACCTTTCTTGATCCTTCCTCAATATTTCAGGGGTCCAATGGTGGCATGAAAAGAATAGGTATGCTACTGATTGCCTTCCCAAACAACCTTTCACTCCAACCCAAACACCCACCTTCCAGGAAACAGTTTGAAGGCTTCTATTCCATACTGAAACTGATCTAATCCAGAGCTTCTCAATAAACACCATGAAAAATCTGTAGTGAAGTCATTTGACAACAATGCCACTAGCCACATTGACCAACTTGCCACGAAACGACGTGACCAGCTATCCTTAGTAGCCACACACTCAGATGACAAGCAACATGAGTTCGACTGAGACAACACAACTATTATAGGACAAGCCAAACAGAGAACAGCCAGGGAATTCCTAGAGGCATAGCACTCATCCACAGATTCAATCAGTAAGCACATCGACCTGGACCCAATATACCGGCCACTGCAGCGGACAGCTGGAACTGACAACCGGAAGCGGCAGATACAAATCACGATAAATGCCGGAGGAAATATCACAGAAGCGCTCCACAGGAGGCTCCCAAGCACTGAGGATGTCACCTAGACAGGGGACAAAACGTCTGCAACACAAATTCTCAGCTTGGCGAACAGAACCACAACAATATGCACCCCATAGCCACGGATGCTGACATCCAATATGTGCCAGCCTCTCTGCACCATCATGTCATATCTCTGATCCATTTATTGTAAGTGTCCTGTCAGAAGCCTCACTGATTTTTCATTATCTTTAGTCTTTTATCAATTTTGGCTTGGACATGTGAACTGGGAAATATGTGCTGAAAATGACTTGTGAACTTTGGGCCAACTTGTGGTAAAAGGGGAAAAACAAACGGACTGAATAAGCTTTGTTTGTTGGTGAGACCAAGCTTACAGCTAATTGCAAGTGTATTCATAATTAATTCCTTACACAATTAGTAGTAGGGTCCTGGGTATTGTTGTCGAATAGATAGACCTAGGTGTTCAGATACATAGTTCTTTGCGAGTTGTATCACAAGTAGACAGGGTGGTAAAGAAGGTGTTTGGCATACTTGCCTTCAATGCTCAGACCATTGAGAGTAGAAGTTGGAATGTCATGTTAAGGTTGTATAAGGCATTGGTGAGGCCACTTTTGGAGTACTGTGTACAGTTCTTGACATAGGAAAGATATTAATAAATTGGATAGGGTTCAGAAAAGATTTTTCACCACGTTACTGGGCCTGGAGGATTTGAGTTGTAAGGGTAGGCTGGATAGGCTGGATTTTTTTTTCGTGGAGTGTAGGGGCTTGAGGGGTGACCTTATAGAATTTTTTATAAAATAATGAGGGACATAGATAAGATGAGTAGCAAAAGTATTTCCCCTCAGGTGGGTGAGTTCAAATTTAAGGGGGATATTTTGCAAAGTGAGAGGATAACGATTTAAAAGGGACTCGAGGGACAACTATTTCACACAGAGAGTGGATTGTATTTGGAATGAACTGCCACAGGAAGCTCTACATGCAGGTACAGTTACAACATTTAAAAGACATTTGGATTTAATTGAATAGAAAATGTTTCGAAGAATCTGGGCCAAATGCAGGCAAGTGAGACTAGTTTAGCTTAGGAAACTTGATCTGCATGGATGAGTTGGACCAAAGATTCAGCGAATTGAGAAGAGTATTATGTTTAAATTGATAGCAAAAGTTGGCTATTGACAAGATCAATAGCTAGGAATTGGTTCTGGCAAGTCCAGAAGTGACCCTATGTTCAAGCAAGTGGCAGCTGTTGAATTATAATTGAGGCCGCAGGGAGCAATGATCAGTCTATCAGTATGGAACCAGAATTGAAGTTGTTTTATTTCTGAATTATCTTTTCTGTGAGATGAACCAGGCTGCCTCTTGAAGATCTATAAGTTCCTTGTCCAATCTGCTACACCAGCTTCCAGAAGACAGAAGAGTAGAAAGCTGAGTTAGAAGTATTGCTGCCTTTACCTGGGTGAACTGAGAAAGTGAGCCTGATAACATTTCAAGGAAACAGCTAGTGAGTGCATATCTCTGTCTGTTATACAACACATCATAAAAGATAGTTACATAATCTGGCCAGTTTTATTATTTCCTTTTATTTATCCCTTAGCTGTGTTTGTTTGTCTGTTTGGCTCTTGAGTGAATGGGGCTGAAACCAAATGACTTAGGTTTAATGTGTAGAGATCAGTTAGCTTAATTTGTTGTATAATTTTTCCACTGCTGAAGTTATTATATATAAATAATTAAGTATTTTGTTTGAGATACAAAACCACTGTCTGGAGTAATTATTGACAAAGTCTGGGATTGGTTATTTATAACAAAATCAGAAATTGCTGCAAAAGCTCAATAGGTCTGGCAGCATCTGTGGACAGAAATCAGAGTTAAATCAGGTTGAGTGACACTTCCTCAAACTTCCCAAAATGTTAATTCATACAAACGATAACTCTGTACAGATGCTACCAGTCTTGCTGAGCTTTTCCAGGAATTTCTGATTTACAGCATCCGTAATTCTTTAAGTTTTTATTTGGATGTTTACAAGTCTAGTTAGGAACCATTTGAGTGACTATTTGGAGGTCTTTGATGATTTAAATTGACGGTGTTGCGAATACAGAAGTAGAAAGGCTGATTAAATTTGGTTGTCTGTTTCTATGTCATAACACTGCATTTTAGTGATGCACCTTGGAATGCACAGACATCTATGATTGCAATGGGGCTGCAAGAACACTTTGGATGTAATGACAGGCACCCCAGTCACAGACTGCTCCAGGTTACATCTCAGGACTGTTCATTTGCTCTCTTAGGGTTCCCTTACTTAGTATGTACTTAGATGCTCATAGCATTCCAGCCTTGTCTTGTCTTTTTGTGCTTTGTCCCTTCAGCTGCAGTTTAAAGACTCACGGCACTGCTGTATTACCTTGCTGTTCAACACAAATGCAAAGCCAGGCTGTTTGTTGTGGTGGTCAGCTGACATCTCACAAGGAGAGGGCAGACAACTTACTGTACAGCACATTTCTGCCTCAGTCTGACGGCTGCACCATAGCTTACATGGCAAACACACTGTACGTTTTGCAAGCAAATGTTCATGTCTCAAAGTCTAAGGGGAATGGTCTTCAATGAAGTCTAGCGAGGTAGATAGAATGGTTAAGAAGGTGTTTAACACACTTACCTTCAATGCTAAGACTGTTGAGAAAAAGGGTTGAGATGTCATCTTGAGGTTGTACAGGATAATGGTGGGGCCACTTTGGAATACTGTGTGAAGTTCTGGTCAGAAATACAACAAAGATGTTGCAATAACCACGGGTGACTTCTATCCAGATATTCACCGAGCAAACAGTTTGCTCATAAGGCAGTCCCACCAGCCCAGAACCAAGTACTCCATGGGCAGTCTCACCAATCTCCATAACTGAAGCAATTTACTCCTGTACTCAAATCCTCTGCAATAAAGGCTACCATTTTGTTACCCATCCTAACAGCTTGCTGCACCTAACCTATTGACAAGGACAATCAAGCCCCTTTGCACATTTACATTTTACAAACTCTCATTTTCTAAGAAATGCTCTGCACGTGTTCCTCCTACCAAAATAGATAATCTCACATTCTTCCATTTTATATTCCAACTGCCATGTTCTTGCAGAATCACAAAACCTGTTCAAATCCTCCTAATGTTGTTTTACATCTTCCTTTTTACTTACCTTTGTATCATGTGTAAATTTAGAAATACTATATTTTCTCCCCACATCCAAATCTCTGATAAATATCATGAAAAACTGGGCCCAAGTACTGATCCTTGTGGCACCCTAATAATCACAGTTTGTTATTTCAAGAATGACTCACTTATTCACATTCTCTGTTTTGTGTCTGTTAACCAATCCTTAAGATATGCAAGCAGATTACCTCCTATTCCATGTGCTTTAATGTTGCTAATCAATCTCCTGTGAGGACCTTATCAAAAGCTTTCTGAAGATCCAAATATAGAGCTATGAATGCACTCCTTATCAATTTTGTTAATAACATCCTCAAAAAGGTTCAACATGTTTGTCAATCATGGTTTGCTTTGCATCGTGACATTTGTGAAACTTGGGAAGGTCATCACCAACGCATCAATTATCTTCATAGATGCCTTCTTCAACATTCTGGAATGTACTCTATCATTTAAGATTTATCAACTTATAGCGCCATTAATTTCTCCAGTACAATATTCTTACGCTTGCTAATTTCCTTCAACTGCTCCTTTTCCCTAGTCATTTGGATCACAATTGCAGGAGATTTCTTATATCTTCCACAGTGAAATTAAACATAGAGCAATGAATTAGTTTCTCTACTACTTCTCCATTCCCCATTATGATTTCTCTTGACTCTGCTTTCAATGTATCCACAATGGACCCACACAGATAAATGTCTCCTTTTAACATACTTGTGAAGCTTTTGCAGTCCTGTCTTATGTTTTTGTGAGATTGTGTTGAACTTCTACCCTTCCTTTCCTGCTCAATTCTTTGGCCTACTTTTGCTCTATTATTAAAAACTTCATGACCTTCAGATTTATTACAATTTCTGCCAACTTTATAAGCCCCTTATAGAATCCTTAACATCCTTTGTTAGCCACGATTGACTGACCTTTTGTTTTACCTTTTGCTTCTTAAAGAAGTGCATACATTCTGTATACCTTGTAGTAGTTCTTCAAAGATGATCCATTGCCTTAGTACAGATATTCCTTTTAATGTCTTTCCCAATCCAGCTCAGCCAACTTGTGCCACATAAGTAGGAGAAGCAATGGCCTTGTAGTATTATTGCGGCACTGTTAGTCCAGAGACTCAGGTAATGTTCTGGGGACAAGGCTCGAAGTCTGCAAGGCATGGTGGAAATTAAATTTGACAAAAATCTAGAATTAAGAATCTGATGATGATGATGAAACCATGTTGGGGAAAAAAACAACTGGTTCATTAATGTCTTTTAGGGAAAGAAACGCGCATCCTTATCTGGTCTGGACGGCATGTGACTCCAGATCTACAGCAATGTTGCTGATTCTTAACTGCCCTCTGGGCAATTAGGGATGGGCAATAAATGCTGGCCCAGCCAGTGATGCTTTTATCCTATGAATGAATAAAAAATAGTTTTATAATTTCCCTCATTCAAATTTAGCACTCTTGCTTCAGATGCAACCACCTCACTTTGAAACGATTACAATATATTGTGAACACTCATCCTCAAAGGTTGTTTAAGAAGATTATTAATTATCCCTTTTTCATTACATAATAATTAGATTCAAAATAAACAGCCCTCTAGTCAATTCTTCAACATGCTCCTCCAGGACACCATTCCTAAGACACTTCAGAAACTCATCCTCCACAGCTTTACTGCTCAATTGGTTTACCCAATCAATATGAACATTGATTATGATATTGCACAATCTATAAACTTCTCTCAACTCCTGTTTTATGCCATTCTCCACACGCTATCATAATGCTTTGATGGCCTTTAAATAATGCCAACCAATGTTTCTTAATTCTATTCTTAGTGACCCCACTCATTGTCTTTCAGATGGTGAGATCCTCTCTTACTCCCCTGTACTTATCCCATTTTGTATAGTTAGCTTAACTCTAGCCCTTTTCCCTTCTTGTCTGACTTTCTTGAATGCATGGTTCCCAATCCTGGTCACCATCCAGCTATGTTTCTGTAATGGCCTATACAATGGCATCATTAATATTCACCTCAATTTATGCCTTCAGGTCATCTTTCTTGCTGTGAATGCTGTGTGCATTCAGCCAGAGCACCCTTAACTTTAGTTTTTTTGACATTATTCAGCATTCCATGCAAATGTGATGCTGGGCTTTGTTTCTCCTGTCTTCTAATCTCCCTTGGTGCTTTTCCAGTTCCCATTAACAGCATAACACCCTTCCAATTTGGATTAACCCTGAGGTTCCCATCCCCTTGACAAGCTAGTTTAAACCAACTCCAACAGTACTAACATGTCTCTCCGCGGGGGAGTTGTGGTTTGTCATGCGCCACTGAGGAGGTCACCTCTGCTAATTTCCATTCAAATGAAACCAGCTCTCATCGTCATTATTGCTGGCTGCGTGATGGTTGATGAAGAATATTCTCTAATGTATTCCAGGAGCAGAAGCAACAAAATCATGATGCTTATTTGCTGAAAAAGCAGGGACAACCCTTAACCTATGAAAAATAAATGACTAAGCCAGTGATGTGAAGAAATAGATTTTCTGAATGTTCCATACAGATAGGGAATATGAAAAAGTGAGATTCCTGAACAGTATTAATATATTATTTATCAATGTGCTTCAATGATAATTCGCTGCAAATTCGATTTACATTTACACTGCATATGTACTCTTGTTAAAATACAGACTCCCAGGGATTACTTCCTTGATACACTGGGAACTTTTTTTTTCCCATCCTAGCTGCTTAGTTATACTTCACCCTGTGAAACCCATTGAGTCTGTTGAGGAAATATGATCATCTTAAAATGATGTGTATTCATTCTGCATCTTTGCAATCTCTTTTAAAACAGATCGTTTTATCTCACCACTGTCAATTGAGCGAAGTCTGGTGAAGCCCACTTTCTCTTGATTAATGCTGTGCTTGTGAACAATGGGCAAATAATTATTTGCTAAAGATAATTTAATGAAGATTGCTCTACTTTCAGTTAAATGATTTGTTTTACTTATTGTCTTGGTTAGTTTAATCTAAAAATGTTCTTAGTTCTTCCCTGCAAAGTTGATTGCTAATTTATAACATTGAGGTTCTGAAAAAATTCGGAATAAGTGTGGTATTGGAGTCCAAACGTTAACTCTGTTTCTCTCTCCACAGATGCTGCGATAGCCGATTGAGCTTCTGCTGCATTCTGTGTTTGTCTCAGAATTTCCACCATTTGCAGCAAATTGTTTTTCTCTAGTCCCAGAGCCTGTCTTGTCATTTTCAGTTCTGCAAAGCAATGTTAGATAATATATTACATTCCTGCTGTTGGCTGAAGGGATGAACAAGTGTGAAGGATGACAATTGTTAAGTGGAATTGACATTGGAATATGCTTCCCCTTGTCTGAACCCATAAATGATTGTTGCAGGAAATGGGCTGTTAGACTTTACCTTTAATCTTCAAGGTCTCAACCAGTCTTCACTCCATTTGGCTTCTTAAGTAATGGTTATAAATATATTTCTCATTTGAATAGGTCTGCAAAAATGGCAGTGGTGAGATAAAGACATTTCTTTTAAGGAAGATTGCAAAGATGCAGAATAAATATATACAGAACTTAAAAGAAAGCATGAGACAACTGCAAGTTTCAGGATGATGATAAGAAGCTAAAGGCTGAGCAAATATAAGGAAAAGAGATTGTGCATTGTGAGGATAAAAATATTTCTTTATATTTTAGAAAGGAAAAATATGAAATTATAAAATGAGTGTAAAAGCAGCGTACAGTGAGAAATAAGTGGAATGTGAAGAGGAACAAACAAAAGAGAAAATGCTGGAGAAAGTTTCTGCTGAAGAAGAGTCATTAGTCTCAACACGTTTTCTCTCCACAGCTGCAGCCAGACCTGCTGAGTTTTCCAGCAATTTCCGTTTTTGCTTGTTTCAGATCTCCGGCATCCACAGTGCTTTATAGGGCAACTTCGATTATCTGAACATCGATTATTGGAACTTCGGATTATCCGAACAATATCTCAAGGTCTGGAGCTTGGGTAAACTGTATTATCTGAAAAATCGATTATCTGAACATTCGATGAACCAAACAAAATCCTCCCTCCTCATGTTGTTTGGATAATTGAGGTGGCCCTGTATTTTGATTTAGGCATGTGAGGAGCCTTTGTCAAATCTTAGCTGAGATTTTTCAATTTCAACATAATGTTCAGAGGAATTCTGACTGGTCACGATGTTCCTGGTAAAATTCCAGCCAAATTCCTACCTGTGAATGGAAATTGCAGGGCAGAGGTCAGGGATGAAGGGGATGAGAGTGAAAGTCTCTGCTGCAACTTAATAGATGTAGCAGCACCAATTGGGGGACATGGCGTATATCTGCATCTCAGATAAAACACCCACAAATCTGGCAATGCTGGCGACCTATTTTCCCTCCTTTACCTGCAGGTACCCTGTAATTATCACCTCGTCCCAGTGTTTCTGGAACATTAATTATCACCTTGTTTCCAGTAGAGGTGGTGCCGAGAAATGGGAATGAATGTAATATTAGGCAGAATCAAATATGAGGAGCTCTCTCCTCCCTGCCATGCTATACTACAGTTCCAGTTGCCTTCTTTATAGCCCTGACATCAGGGAAAAGACTGGCAAAATCCTGCTCATTCTGTTTAAGTTGTGAACACATCTAATTCCACTTAAAGTATAAATTGCGTTCACAAGATCACAAAGGCACAAAATGCATGCAAATTGGAACAACTTGTTTTGCAATTCTAGTTTGTTCTTTCAGAAAGAATCTACAACCTCCTGTTTACAATACTGTATCTTTGAGAATCTTCTTGTGCTGGTTAATTTTACTGCTGAATTTCAGCTCTAAAGCCTTTCCAAAGTGACTGGCTTGGAGATCATGCCCCCTTTCATTACCAGCCCAGAAATGTGAATAGCAAAATCGGTTTGGTATTCATTACTGTATCTGGACTACCCATTGCCTTCATTTTCTCAGTCCACGAAAAGGCAAAAACATCACTTTAGCTGACCACTCGAGGTGCTAATGAGAACCTGGAATTACATTGTGGGGTGGACACCATAACCAGATGCTGGCCCAATCTTGCCAGCTCCAGATCACTGCAACCAGGGGAGGTGGGGCCTACACATCAGTGCTGCCAGGTTCTGTCATGGCACTGCCTATATTGTATTCAACTTTGTTTTCAATTAATGTAGGAAAGGGGAGACAATCTCCGGGATACCAGAATAAACCTGATTCTTGTGAAGTGTTGGGGAAACAATACTGCTCATTTAGGCACCGAATAATTCATTTTAAATGTACTATTTTGGTCTTCTTTGTCTGAACTCACTTGCCTTCCAAAATGACATCCCAGATCCGATTATAAAACCTGAATGGGTCATCCTGGAGGTGCAGAGACAATACTTTTGAAGAGGAAAACTGAGTAGGACAATCATTCTTTCTTGTAGATAATTGTTAATGCATTCCTGACCAATTTCAACCAGTGAACATCTCCCTGCAGATTTCTTGGTTAATTAAAAATGTTACACAAATTTATTAAGAAATGAGCTAGTGAATAATTTATTAATAATCTAATATTTCACAACAGGAATAAATAACAGCATATCATTGACCTTTTATTTCTCAAAATTTTGTAAGACAAATAGAAATAGAAACAGGAATAGGCTATTCAGCCTCTCTTACCCAGAAGGCAAGACTGGCAAAGGTCAATCTTCCTTCCTTATTGAAGAACTAATATAGCTGCTGGAGGGGGTGATAAAGTTACATTAAACTAATTGCTAAAACAATGGGACTGTCCTTTGGGGAGAGAGTGAGGAGCTTGAGTCTATTTCTGTAGATAGATTGGGGTAACATGGTGGCTCAGTGGTTAGCTTGTTGTCTCAGATTGCCAGGCACCCAGGTTTGATTCCAACTCCAGGCAACTGGCTGTACGGTGTTTGCACATTCTCCCCGTGTCTGAATGGGTTTCCTCTGGGTGCTCTGGTATCCTTCCACAGTCTAAAGATGTGCAGCTCAGGTGGGTTGTCCAGGGATGTGCAGGCTAATGGATTAGCCATGGGAAATGCAGGATTACAGGGATGGGGTGATTCTGGCTGGGATGCCCTTTGGAGGTTCGATGTGGATTCAATGGGCTGAATGGCCTGCTTTCACACTATAGAGATTCTGTTAATCTATTTCCTCTCGAAGCTGGAACAATGAGAAGTGATTTCCTCAAACTATACAAAATTCTACACGGTCATAGTGCTGATGCAGGAAAGATGTTTTTTCTGATTGGAGAGTCTAGAATAAAGGGATAGTGTCTCAGAATTAGAAGTAAGCTGTCCAAGACTGAGATAAGAAGAATTTTGTCCACTGAGAGGGTAATTAATCTTGAGAATTCTTTATCCCAGGGTGCCATGGAGGTTCAGACATTGATTATTACATGTCAGTGATTGAGCTTTTTAGATATTAAAGGATATGGCAATAATGCAGGGTGCTGAGTTAGGAAAACCATTGGGATCTAGTTGAACAGAGGAGAAGGATTGAAGGACCTACTCTTCCTTCTATTTTCCATGAACCAGTTGGATTTTTGCAACAATAGGTAGTTTTCTGGTTACCATTGCTGTCACTGGCTTTTTAAATACCCTATTTTCATAAATAATGAATTTCAATCCAATAGCTTTCGATTCATGTCCAGAATATTAGTACAGCCCTCAGGATAGGGGGTCACAAAAATCATACAAGGACAGAATTAAGATCTCTATTTATGAAAACCTGTAGCATTCATTACAAAACAAATTAATTGGCAATGCAAAAAGAAATAAGTGTGTATGATCCAGTAGATATGAAAGAGACATGGCTACAGGTGACAAAGACTGGGATCTGAATACAGAAGAATCTTGGTTATCCGAATCTCGATTATCTGAATATCGGATGATCCGAAAAAGATTTCAAGGCACCGCAAAAATGTTACATCAAAGAAGTAGGTGTATTCGATATACCCGTACTGAAGAAGATGTGAAAACGCTGGCAAAAACAAAGAAACACAAGCAGCTCAAGCATCAGTGACTGGATATTTTTAAGTGAGGGTTAGTTACACAGCCCTTTGCAAAAGAAAGTGTTTTACAGTATTCTCGGTCCTTTACCGGGCTGTTCATGAAAAAAAAGCACGAAAACGTAAATGCATGCGCAAGGCGAAGCTTCCATTTTTCTATCGCGAGACTGAGTTCCTGGAAACTGATACTGTAAATGATCTTGTGATCATAGATGCTGTTTGGGACCTTCTTTAATGCTGGGAATTCGTGGTAAGAGTTTAGCTTTTATCATTTTAACCTGTAACTTGTAGACTGAAAAGATTAGTTTGTTTATATGGCAGACTCATTAAAATATAGATTTAAACAAATTCTTCAGTAGAGCACAGTGTTAGATCAATATGGCTTCCCTTTTTTAAGCTAAAATCGATTATCCGAATAATCCAAACTAAATAGTGTCCACCCATCTCATTCGGATAATCGAGGTTCCTCTATATTCAAAGGCTCATGTCATGAAGGTAGGAGAGTAAGCTAGGAAAAGATGGAAAGATATATCTGTTTATTAAGAATGACATGGGCACATGAGGGGAGGTGACTTCAGTTCTGGAGATCTAAGTTCAAAATCAGTTTGGATACAGAGAGGAGACTAAGAGGTGGGCATGATTGAGATATATAAAATTATAAAGAGCATACAGGATAGATGGAAAGGACCAGAGATATAAATTTAAGGTAGAGGTTTAGAAAGGATATGAGGAAAAATTCTTTCACTCAGGGGGTGGTGGGAATCTGGAACTCACTGCCTGCAAGGGTGGTACAGATGGAAACCATCAGAGCATTTAAGAAATATTTAGATGCACATTTGTGATGTTAAAGCATACAAGGCGATGTGCCAAGTGTATGAAAGAAGGATTAGTAAGGTTAGGTTGCTGTTTTTGACCAGCTCAGACTCAATGCGCTGATTGACCTTTTTCAATGCTCTAGACCTCTATGACTCTATGACTGTAGAGCTTGTGACAGTGGAACATAACCCCGAGCAAATATTACACTATAGAATGTAGCATACAGGCAGAAATAGTAGACAGATGTGTGACAGGTATACTGATGACCATGGGTTTAAACTACATGTGGATTCAACAAGTCAAATTGGCAATGATAGTCTGGACGATGAGATCATGGGTTGTTTTTGGGACAATGTCTTACAAAATAAATACTATATAGTCAACCAGAGAGTAGGCTATACTAGATATTGTAATATGCAGCAAAACAGGATTAAATCATTATCTCACAATGAAGGTGCTCCTAACTAACAGTGATCATAATATGATTGAAAATGGTGAGTTTTGAGAAGATTTGGAGCTCGGGTTGAGGTTCTGGATGTAGGTTTGCTCGCTGAGTTGGGAGGTTCATTTCCAGGTATTTCGTCACCCCTACTAGATAACACCTTCAATTGGCCTCCAGGCGAAGTACTGTTCATGCTTCCTGCTTTCTATTTATATGTTTGGGTTTCTTTGGATTGGTGATGTCATTTCCTGTAATGATGGCTTTTCATGTTCGTTTTCTCGTTTGGGGTTTAACTCCAACCGGGACTCTATCAACTAACATATCGAGTTAGACCCAATCTACCGCCCCCTGAGAAAAACAACAGGAAATGGCAACACCACAGAAAATGAACTTGCCACAGGAAATAACATCACCAACCCAAAGAAACCCAAACATATAGATATAAAGCAGGAATTATCAGCAATGATTCGCCCGGAGGCCCACGAAGATGTTACCTAGTAAGACGACGAAATGTCTGGAAATGAACCTCCCAGCTCAGCGAGCAAACCTACATCTATGACTGAAAATGATACTTAATTTGAGGGAGTGAAAATCAGATCTAAGGTTAGATGATAAGATGTAGCAACAGATAGGACATATTTTGCAGCTGTCCTCACTGCAGAGGATACAAATGGCATCCCAGAAATAGCCCTGAATCAAGAGGTGAAATTGATGGAAGACAAAGGAGGAAGGAAACAAATAACTTCACCAGGAGAAGGAAACAAATAAACATTGCAACTAAAAGCTGACTAGCCCCCAGTTGCTGATACACTTCATTCTCGGATTGTAATAGAATTAACTGTGGAGACAGTGACTGCATTGGTGGTAATTTTCTACCATTCCCTAGATCCTGCAAAAATCACAACAGATTGGAAAATAGTGAATGTGACTTGTCCATTCAAGAAAGGAGGGAATTGGAAATTTAAAAAAAGGCCAGCACATCCAGCAGAGGGAAAATTAGATTAGATTAGATTACTTACAGTGTGGAAACAGGCCCTTCAGCCCAACAAGCCCACACCGACCCGCCGAAGCGCAACCCACCCATTCCCCGACATTCATCCCCTTACCTAACACTACGGGCAATTTAGCATGGCCAATTCACCTGACCTGCACATCTTTGGACTGTGGGAGGAAATCAGAGCACCTGGAGGAAACCCACGCAGACACGAGGAGAATATGCAAACTCCACACAGTCAATTGCCTGAGGCGGGAATTGAACCCGGGTCTCCGGCGCTGTGAGGCAGCAGTGCCACCATGCCAATGTTGCAATCTGTTCGAAAAGAGGATAAAGTAGGGGTACTTAACAAATCTCAAGCAATCAGATGGAATCAACATCATTTTTGAAAGGGACATCATGGAGCTTTTATTTGAGAAAGTAACATGCAACATGGGTAAATGAGCATCTGTTGATATCATATACCAAGAAGGCATTTGACAAGAATAAAATTAAAATACTGCGGATGTTGAAAATCTGAAACAAATAGAGAGAATGCTGGAGAAACTCAGCAGGTCTGTCAGCAGAATTACAGAGTCTTTTTTCCCCAGTATTTTCTATGTTTGTTTTAAGCATTTGACAACAGTTACATCAGGGTTTACTACATAAAATAAAATATCATGTGTAGGGGTGGGGTAACATATTAACATGGGTAGAGGATTGGTTAAAGAACAGGAAAGGGAAGAGACACAAATGGATCATTTTCAGGTTGACAAAATGTGACAAGTAGAGTGTTGCAAGGCTGAAAGCAGAGCTTTCAACTCTTTACAATCTGCATCATGACTTGAATGGAAAGAGTAGCTTAATGATTTCTAAAATTGTTGATGGCATAAGTATATGAAGGAAAATATATTGTGGAAAGGACATAAGCAAAGAGATATAGAAAAGTTAAAGATTGGCTGAGGAAGTATAATGTGGGAAAATGTGAAGTTGACTGGACATATAGTAAAATGCCATATTACATAAATGGAGAGATCGCAGAACTCTGAGCTACAGAGGGATCTGAGTATCATAGAGTCATAGAGCACAGAAAAGGGCTTTTCACTCATTGCATTTGCACCAGTCAAATGGGGTCATAAATTATAAATGTCCTGATAAATGTGGCATGAAAGTACAGCAAGCAGTTAGGAAGGAAAATGGAAGCTATGCTCCAGTACAAGGGGAATATAATATACAACTATGGATGCTTTGTTACAGAGCACTGGTGAAACTGCATCTGGATAACTGGACGACAGTGGACAGTTTTGGCTTTCTAATGTAAAAGGACATAATTGTATCGGTTCAGTGAGGTTTACTCAACTGATATCTGGATCAGATGGTGCTAGAAGGAAAGATTGGATAGGCTGGACCTGTCTCAATTGAAGTTTAGATGAATAGGAACTATCCTATGAAACATAAAAGATTCAGGGAGAAGTGATATGGAGTCAGAAGGCAGATAATCTACAGTTATATGGATGGAGTTAAGGAACAGTAAAGGAGAAAAAGATCCTGTTGGGAGTTTTGAACAGACCTCCAAGCAGTAGTCAGGATGAGGGACAGAAAATAAATGGGAGGATGACAAAGGCATATAAGAAAGACACTGTTACAATAATTATAGGGGACTTCAATATGCATGTGGACTGGAAAAATAAGGTTGATAGCAGATCTCAAAAAAAGGAAATTGTGAAACATCTACAAGTTGGGTTTTCTTTTGCAGCAGCTTGTGGTAGAGCCCACGAGGGAACAAGCAAGTCTGGTTTTGGCGTGTAATGAGGCAGGCTTGATTAGTGAACTTAAGGTGAAGGAAACCTTAAGGGGCAGGGACCATAATATGACAGGAGTCATCCTGCAGTATGAGAGGGAAAAGATGGAATCAGTCGTAACAGTATTACAACTTGAAGAGTAGGAACTAAAGTTGACATGAGGGAGGAACTAGCCAGAGTTTGTTAGAAGACACTAGCAGGGAAGATGGTGGAGCAGCAATAACAGGGGTTTCTGGGCGTAATACAACATAAATTCATCCACAGAAGAAGCATTACTAAGGTGGGAGTGAGGCAGCCTGTGGGGCCTGTAAGGACAGTTGGCTGGAACGCATAGGATTTAAGTTCCCTGATTGGGGCTTTTAATCTGGTCCCAGATAACAGATTAGCTGACTCTGAAGAGGCTGTACTAAAGATAAGGACTGTTCATGTGAAATTAAGGATGACTTAGTGATTAGATATCAACCTCTGTGGAGTTATTTCAAACCACGGCTAACAAGGGAGGTCAGGGGTATCATAAAAGCGAAAGAGAAAGCTGCCAATGTGGTGAAGATTAGTGTGAAGCCAGAGGATTAGAAAGCTTTTAAAAACCAATGGAGGATAACTACAAAAAAGACAATAAGTGGGAAGAAGATTAAGTATGAGAATCAGCTAGCTAATAATATAAAAGAAGATTACGAGAGTATTTTTTTAGATATCTAAAAGATAAGAGAGAAGCAAGTTTGGACATTGGACCACTGGGAAATGGGGCTAGTGATATAGTAATAGGGAACAAAGAATTGGTGGAGGAACTGAATAGGTACTTCACATAAGTTTTCACGGAGAAAGTCATCAGTTGCGTACCAGAACTTCAAGAGAGACAGGGGTCAGAGGTGATTGTGATGGCTATCACTAAAGAGAAGGTGCTAGGAAAGATAAAATGTCTGAGATGGATAAATCACCTGGACAAATGGACTACATCACAGAGTTCCGAAGGAGATAGCTGAGGGGATTATGGAGGCATTGATGATCTTTCAGGAACCACTGGAGTCAAGGAAGGTCCCAGCGGACTGGAAAAAAGCTAATGTAACACCCCAGTTTAAGAAGGGAGGGAGACAGAATACAGGAAACTATAGACCAGTTAGCCTGATCTCAATTATTGAGAAGATTTTCGAATCCATTATTAAGGATGAAATTGTAGAGTATCTAGAACTGTATCGTCAGAGTCAGCATGGCTTTATCAAGGGGATGTCTTGCTTGACAAATCTGTCAGAAGAAAGTGAGGACTGCAGATGCTGGAGATCAGAGTGTGGCGCTGGAAAAGCACGGCACGTCAGGCAGCATCCGAGGACCAGGGGAATTGACATTTCGGGCATAAGCTGTTAGAATTCTTCAAGGAGGTTATGTGCATGTTAGACAAAGGAGCATCAGTGGCCATGATTTATTTGGATTTACGGAGGTCGTTTGACAGGGTGCCACATAGGAGGCTGCTAAACAAGATCAGAGCCCATGGTATTCAGGGCAAGATAATGGCATGGATAGAGGATTGCCTGACTGGCAGAAAGTAGAGAGTAGTGATAAAGGGGTCTTTTTAGTGTGGCAGTCAGTAACTTGTGGAGTTTCTGCAGGGATTAACATTGGGAGCACAACTATTCTCGTTATAGATTGACAATTGGGATGAAGGAACTGAGTTGCCAAGTTTGCAGATGAATTAAAAATAGATGGAGGGGAAGGTAGTATTGAGGAAGTGGGGAGGTTGAAGAGGAAGTGTATGAGCTGGGAGAGTGGGCAAATAAGTGGTAGACAGAACAAAATATGGGGGTAAATGTGAGATTATGGACTTTGTTTGGAAGAATGAGGTGTAGATTATCTTCTACATGGGGACAAGTGTTTGAAATCTGATGCGCAAAGGGACTTGGGAGTCCGAGTTCAGCATTCTCCTACACTTAACATGCAGATTCAATTGGCAGTTAGGAAGGTCAGTGCAATGTTAGCATTTATTTCATGAAGGCTAGAAAACAAGAGCCGCAGAGTACCGCTGAGGGTGTATAAAGCATTGGCCAGACCACATTTTGAATGTTGCAAGCTCTTTCGGGCCATGTATCTTAGGAAGGGTGTCCTAGTATTGGAGGAGGTTCAGAAGAGGTTTACAAGAATGATGAAGGGCTTTTGATATGAGGAGCGGTTGAAGAACCTGGATCTGTACTCGATGGAGTTCAGAAGGATGAGGGGAAATCTTGTTTTATCTTACTGAATACTGAGAGGTCTGGATAGAGTTGACATAGAGAAAATGTTTCCACTAGTAGGAGAGACTGGGACCTAAGGGCACAGCCTCAAAGTGACAGGATAACCCTTTAGATGAGATGAGGAACATTTTTTTCAGCCAGTGGGTGGTGAATCTATTGAACTCATTGCCACAGAGGGCTGTGGAGGCCAAGTTATTTAGTGGAGGTGCTGGTGTTGGACTGGGGTGGACAAAGTTAAAAATCACACAACACCAGGTTACAGTCCAACAGGTTTATTTGGAAGCATTAGCTTTCAGAGTGCTGCTCCTTTATCAGACAGAGGTAGATAGTTTCTTGATTAGTAAGGGGATCAAAAGTTATAGGGCGAAGGTAGAAGAATCAGGTTGAGAAATATATATCCGCCACAGTGTAATGTTGGAGCAGACTCGATGGGCCTAATAGCCTAATTCAGCTTCTATGTCTTATGATTTTAAGATCTTATTGGACTTGACAGGATAGACGGTATTTTTCTCTGAACTGTTTAAGTCTGTGGAGGTTTTTTTCCCAGGGAACAGTGGATGTGAAATTATTGAATATTTTAAAGACGGAGGGGGATTTTTATAAATGTAATCTGCAAAAATCACTGAAGAATCATGAAGTACATCTGAAATCTTTCAGCTGAAAGTACCATGGTTACAATAATCATTGGTTTCAATCATAAAGTCATGTGGAGGTTTCAAATGTGGAAAGATAGCTATAACAAAAGGACAGAGTCATTGGGTTCATGGGAATACTGCCACTCCCCCTCCATGCCATGCACCATTTTGCTTTGGAAAGCCATTCCTTCACTGTTACTAGGTCAAAATCCTGTAACGCACTTCCTAACAAGCGTTGTGAGTATTCTCACAACACATGGACAGCTATAATTCAAGAAGCCACATCAACAGCACCTTTTCGAGGACAATTAAAGATGGGCAGTGAAGGTTAGCTTAAACAGTGATGCTTACATCCTGTGACAGAATCATAATAAGAAGAGGAAATAACAGAGGGTTTGTCACCCAGATAGATACAGAATGACGTTGACACTATTAAGAGTTTGTTTCCAGCCCATCAGCTCAGCTAAAGGAAGTGTAAAGCACAAGGGAACTTCAGGGGAATGACAGACAATTGAAAAGATTTGTAAAACCAATGCTGTGAGAGGAAATAAAGAGAGACATGCTGTTTTCCGAGGTCTAGCCTGTAGAGGCCAGTAGTGTACTTTGAGAAAACATTGCACTAAATAACTGTGAGGATTCAGTCCATGGGCGTAGGGCAGGATATTTCATTCGGGTTCTGCTATCTGAACTTTGTCTTCAGAGGGACGAACCAATGACAAAAGATGTACAGATTGTTTGAATTCATATTGAAGATGACTGACCTGGATCTGAATATATAATTTGAGCATAGGGATAATTTCAAAGTGAAATCACAAATCCAAATCATGCATGCTCATTTCTAACTGGTAAATCTGTAAAACAAAGAAAACAATGGTCTGCATGCATTTGACAAGGTCATTGCACAAGATAAGATCTTATGGCGTCAGGGTGATTTTGTTTTAGCTTGGATGGAGGATTGGCTAATTAGCAGGAAACAGAGTTGCGATAAATGATGAACTTTCAGATTGGTGGAGGGCTTGATTCTGGAGCCTCAACTATTCGCAATCCATATTCATGACTTGGATGAAGGGACTATAGCCAAATATTCTGATTATGGGAAGATAGGCAGAAGAATACAAAGAGTCTACAAAGACAGGGATTTTTCATTCATTCATGGGACATCATGAACTCAACCAGCATTTATTTTTATTCCGAATTGCCTGCGAGAGTGTAAGTTTAAGTGAATGGGCAAAAGATTGGCAGGTGGTGCACAATGTTTGACAATGTGACACTGTCCACTTTGGCAGGAAAAATAGAAAAGCCGGATATTATGTAATTGGAGAAAGGCTGCAGTATGCTATAGTACTGAGGGGTCTGAGCATCAGTGCACATGAATCTCACAATGTCAGCATGTAGGTAAAGCAGTTCATTAAGAAGATAAATTGATGGATTTTATTCCAAGGGAGATGGAGAATAAAAGTGGGGAAGTCTTGCTATAATTGTACAAGCTATTAGTGAGAACATACCTAAAGAACAGGGTATGGTTTTGTATACCTTGTGTAGAAAGGACATACTTGCATTTAAAATATTAAAAGGAATGTTCATTTAAGCTCATTTCTGTGACGAGGGATTTGCCTTATGAAGAAAGGCTGAGCAGGGTGAACCCATGCTCTTTGGAGTTTCGAAGATTAACGCAGGATCTTCTTGTAGGTTTCTGAGGGGGCTTGACAAAGCAGATACTGATACAATATTTTCTCTCATGGGCAATATTTATAAGGAAGGTTACTCCCCTATAAGGTAGAGATGAGAATGAATATTTTCTCCCAGAATAGCTATTCTTTGGAATTCCCTTCATCAACAAGCAGTAGAGGCCAGGTCTTTAGGTGCCACTAGTGTTTTCAGTCAGATCAATAGCGAAAAGCTGAGCAGCCTCTATGGCCCTCTTCTCCTCCTATTTAAATTAGATTAGATTACTTACAGTGTGGAAACAGGCCCTTCGGCCCAACAAGTCCACACTGATCCGCAACCCACCCATACCCCTACATTTACCCCTTTTTACATAACACTATGGGCAATTTAGCATGGCCAATTCACCTGACCTGCACATCTTTTGGACTGTGGGAGGAAACCGGAGCACCCGGAGGAAACCCACACAGACACGGGGAGAATGTGCAAACTCCACACAGTCAGTCGCCTGAGGCAGGAATTGAACCCAGATCTCTGGCGCTGTGAGGCAGCAGTGCTAACCACTGTGCCACCATGCCGCCATGCCGAGCTACAGAAATAGCTATAAAACCATAAGAGGTAAGACTGGACACAAGCTTTTCAGTCCATTGACTCTTCTCTACCATTCAATGAGATCATGGTTTCTCTGACATCCTAATCTCCATTTTTCTGCCTTTTCCCCATAATTCTTGATTCACCCAGCCTGACCAGCTCTCTGCAGTACCTTTCCACTGATTCACTGTCCTCCAAGAGAAGAAATTCCTCAATATTGCTGACTGACCAGAATTTATTACCTGTCCCTGGTTTCCCTTGAGAAGGTGGTGGTTGTCGTGATTGTACCAAGTTCAACAAGGTGGATCTCATACAATATGCGTTCCCTGATTAGGGTTGTTAATCTAGTCTAATTAGGGAGCCCTGGCACACAGGTAAGACCCGGAGTGTCAGGCACCCCCTTCACTCTGACAGCTGGCTCTGAGGGAGCTGAATCGGTGTCAAGGGCTCTCCACATGTAAATAAAGGTTGACTTGGTGATGGATACAGGCTTCTGTGGATTTTGTTAAATGGTGAGCTGCCTTCTTCTCACCACATTTTCAAGGGCAACTAGGGACAAGCAATGCATTCTGGCCAGTCAGCGATATCCACATTCCATGAATAAATAAAACAAATATGCTTCCATCAGGCCTCTTGTAATACTAATCTGCATTGATAGGTTAACCACTGCAGTGCACATGTTGTAGACTGGCCCATAATACCCTCAGGGAGGACTTTGACCAAGTGACTGTGAAGGAGCAACAATATATTTCCAGTTCTTGATGGTGAGTGGCTTGGAGGTTAACTTGCAGGTGGTGGTGTTCCCATGTACCTGCCTCCTTTGTCCTTCCAGATGATAGTGGTCATAGGTTTAGAAGGTGCTGTCAAAGGATTTTTGGTGAATTTCTGCATTGCATCTTGTAGATGGTACACACTGCTGCTACTGAGCTTCAATGGTAGAGGGAGTAGATGATTCTGGATGGTTTGACAATCAAATGGTTACTTTGTCCTGGATGGTGTTAAGCTTCTTGAGTGTTGTTGGAGCTGCACCCATCCAGGCAAGTGTGAATATTTCTTCACACTCCTGACCTGCACCTTGTAGTTGATGGACAGGCTTTGAGGAGTCAGGAGGTGAGTTTTTGCTGCAGTATTCCCAACCTCTGACCTGCTCTTGTAGCCACGGTGTTTATGTAGCGAGTTCAGTTGAGTTTCTGGTTAATGGTAACTTCAAGGATGTTGATAGTGGGAGATTGAGTGATGGGAACACCATTAAATGTCAAGGGACGGTGGTTAGATTGTCTCTTATTGGATTTGGTAATTTCCTGGCATTTCCTGAATGTTACATGCTTGGATATTGTCCAGATCTTGTTGCATTTGATCATGGACTGCTCAGTATCTAAGGAGTTGTGGATGGTGCTGAACATTCTACAATCATTAGCAAACATCCCCACCTCTGACCTTGTAATGGAGGGACGGCCATTGATGAAGCAGCTGAAGATGGTTGGGCCTAGGACACAGCACTGAGGAACTCCCACAGAGATGTTGTAGAACTGAGATAACTGATCTCCAACAACCACAACTCTGTGTCAGATATGACTCCAGAGGCATATCTACCAGTATATCTATCTAAAGAGGTTTTGAGCAGAACCAGATGTTAGCTGCAGGCAATAGCTTAAAACAAAATGGTCTCATACTTTGTTTTGCCATAAATGAGTTTTGCTCTTCAAGGATTCTTCCTTGAGTTATCAGTACCAGTATAGATGCTGATCTTCAGGAGAGATTTGCTGGTGATGATTTTGTGAAGTGACAGTGATTATTTAGTCAATGAAAAATGCATGGCCTTCTCTTGCAACTAGAAAAAACTTATTAAAAAAAAAACCGACAATAATGTGCAGTGGTACAGGTTTCCTTCTTGGCCTTCACATCATCTGGGTTTTATTATTGCCAGAATATTTATGTTTGATGAATAATCATAACAGCTCGGTATACATTATTTGTAAATAAGCAGCTTTCATTTGTTAACCTTCAGTGTGGAGTTCGATCTTTAGCAAAGTCATGAAGCTTAATAAACATCAATAGCAGTCAAAAGAATCCGAAGGAATAAAGTGAACTTGTGCACTTCACACTACAGAATATACAAACAAAAATCTGATGACTTCAAGGCTATATTCCAGTACTGAGGTTGACGTGACAGCTAAAAACTACTTCAACTTTGATCATGTGTTTAATGGTGTTAACTGAACCGCTGAATGAGATTACTGCCTTGCAATCACTACCAGTTATCCATTGTTTGAAAGCACTCAAACCAAATGACTGACTGGTAAATGTTTTATTCAAGTAACTGGTTGCATTAATTTCTCCCTTAAAGAATTGTATATATTTTGAATGGGGAATTTCATTTCTCATGCATCAAGCTGCACTATTGGTGTACTGTTGCTGTTGTGATGAGGGCAAAGGTTATAAATGCCAGATTTAATTAGTATGGTCCACGGTTGTACCACGTCCCTAATAGAGTTTGCTGCACTGAATAAAACCATAGCCTTCGTCTTTTGCCATCCTTTCTTTGTGTAGCTGCAGCTCCTATTTCATTACACTGCTGGTCTTTTTCTGTCAGAAGCTTTGAAAAAGTAATCAACAGCTGGTTGCTTAATTCATGTGGGGGCCTGAGGAACATGCAAAGTCTGAGAGGACAGGTGGTAGCATAATCAGTATGATCAGGGCAGATTTTGGTGGATTTAACGCAGTAATGCTACACAGGATCATTGAAAGGGTGAATACCACGTCAAGCATTGCTTGGCAAATTTTATGTTTAGTAATGAAACGTTTGGCAATGTGTACTTTACACAATAACTCATTGTATCACAGCCTCGTTGTATCACACAGATGACATTGCTCTCCTTGGTGACCTGTTTAGGAGCATGAGGGAGAGGTAAAGGTCAACGAGGTTGCTTTTCCAATCCCTTTATTATTGTCCAGAGTTTCCGGTAATTTCCCAAAAGAAGTTTGGACCAATATTTGCAATTGCTTCAGCAAGCATGTAGGAAGTGAGGAGCCTTTCTCCGCAACCTCCATTTCCTCAAATTTCACTCATGGGAACTGCATTTCCAATGGTGTCTGCCTGGTGCATCAGGGACCTCTCTGATCTAATGATCTGAATGTGCAATGCAAAGGAGGCCTGAAAAGGAAATCATTTTCCCTCCTAAGGAACTATTAGATTTCCAAAAGCCTCTAGAGTGGTGTTTATAGCTGACAGCTACATCAGTTCCTGCAGGTGGCTCAAGGTGAGAACTGTGTCTCTGTCCTGGCCCCAGTTTTTTTTGTCTGTGTGTAACATTACCAAGCTCTTTTCGTGATTTGAACCAGTAAACTCAGGGACCGTGAGGCCAGGCTAGATAGATCCACCTCTTGTCCACACATCATACCCAGTAGCCAATCAAAGGGGAAGAAATAAAATTGTGGGGTGTAAAAGTGCTTGTGGCACAGCGGGTAGTGCCCTGCCTCTGAGCCAGGAAGCCCTGGTTTAAAACCCTACCTGCTCCGGGTGAATGTAATAACATCTCTGAACAGGTTGATTAAGAAAATATCTAAAAAGGTGAGGGCAAGGGTGTGATGCAGTCTTTATGATTGAAATAGCTTATGACTGTTCTAACTCTTCAAACAGCAGATACGTAGTGCTGGGTTTTGTTGTCCAATTTGCAGAAATGTTTAGAATCTGATTTTTTTCTATTTGTGATATTTTCCTTTTGGTATTTGAGAATGATAGTTCGCCTTCACGTTTTCTATTTAAGTTGAATTCAAATCCATTGTATTACTTTAGATTCAGAATCATTATTTGCAGGAAACAATGGCAGACAGGTGATATCCGTGGGATTTAAAGGTATGACCCATTGAGTGAAAATTTAAACTATTTTTGGGTTGTACAGGCAAAGCTCACCTTGACCAATAGGTCCTTACCCTGCCTAAAGTTGGCTGTTAATATTCGTTTTGATCTTATATACAAGCTGTCAGAACTATTGTATCAATATAGGCAACTCATCCATGGAAAAGGCTGTTTGTTTTTCAATTCAAGTTTCAATTGAGAAATATAAACCTTGCTGTAAAACTGGGGACACAGATTTAAGGTGTCAGAAGACTAAGAGGAGATTTGAATCTTCTCTCAACAACTTGCGTGGCTCTTGTTCCCATCCCACCCTGTCCTGACCCCCTGGGACAAAGAGTGTGCAATTCCAGGCTTTTTAAACGAGGCAGGTCTATCGAGTCAGGGGATGTCCAACACTAGCTATCTGCCTCAGTTGTGAAAGCCCAATCCAACACTTGAACTTCAGGTTTCACAATACTGTCACTGCACAGGAACACATGCCCTACTGTTCCCAGAGTTATCACAAAGTTAAACGGAATTTTGGAAAAATCTACTTGGCCTGTCTCTTCAGACCCAGATTAGCAGAAAACGTGGACCAGGTTTCTATGCTTAACAAGTGTTACTGCTTGCAACAAGTAATCACTCCAGGTAAACAGCTATCGACCTGCTGATGTTTAACCCTACTAGTTAGAACTCTAACAAAAAACAGAAACTGCTGGTGAAACTCAGCAGGTCTGGCAGCACCAGTGGGAAGGAAGTCGAAGAGTGTGATGCTGGAAAGGCGCAGCCGGTCAGGCAACATCCGAGGTGCAGGAGAATCGACATTTCAACGTAAGCTCTTCATCAGGACCAATAGCAGTTTGGAAAAACTGAAGCCAAGGTTGGAATGGGTAGAGGGGTGGAGGGAGAGAAAGAGAGATGAGTGGATAGGTGGAAATGGAATCCAGAGAGAGGGAGAAAGATATGAAAGGAGTAGGTAAATGAAGGGATTATGGATGGCAGGTTAGGACAGAAGAGAAGCCAAATAAGCGATAATGAGTGTTGAAAGTAGCAGAGAATAGGCAGATGGAGTTTAATTTGGATAAATGTGAGGTATTGCATTTTGGTAAAATGAACAAGGACAGGATTTATACAGTTAATGAAAAAGCCTTGGGTCATGTTATTGAACAGAGAGACTAATGGGCTCAGTTACATAGTTCCTTGATAATTGAGTCACAGGTAGACATGGTGGTTAAGGAGGCAGATAGCATGCTTGTATTCATTGGTCCAAATATCAAGTATAGGAGTTGGGAGATCGTGTTGCAGTTGTACAGGATGTTGGTGAGACCACTTTTTAGAGTACAGTTCTGGTAACTTTGCTGTAGAAAGGATACTATTCAATTGGAGAGAGTTCAGAAAAGATTCACAAGGATGTTACTGGGACTGGAGGTTCAGAAAAGATTTACAATGGTGTTACCGGGACTGGAGGGCTTGAGTTGTAAGTAGAGGCTGGATAGGCTGGGCTTTTTTTTTCACTAGAGGATAGGAAGTTGAGGGGTGACCTTATAGAGGTTTTGAAATCAAGACGGGCATTGATAAGGTGAATAGCAAAGATCTTATCCCTTGGATAAGGACTTCAAAATTAGAGGGCATATTTTTAAGGTGAGAGGAGAAAGATTTAAAAGGGCAGCTTTTTCACAGAGAGTAGTTTGTTTGTGAAATGAACTGCCAGAGGAACTGATAAGTGCAGGAACAGTTACCAAATTTAGAAGACATTTGGACAGATACATGAACAGGAAAGGTTTAAAGGGATATGGGCCAAACCCAGGCAAGTGGGACTAGTTATAGTTTGGATAACTTGGTCAGCATGGATGATTTGGACCGAAGGGTCAGTTTCCGTGCTGTATGACTCTATAACACCTTGTAATTAGTATCGGGACATTGCTTTTAAAGGTTATAGCAACCCTTTCCACACCCCTTTGTTTTTAAAACAGTCCTTTTCCCATTAATGTTTACAATAAAAAATACCTTAAAAATCAAAGCAGATGCTTTTTACAATACTGATTTACTACCAGTCGCAATTTTCCAGTCTTTTGTCATGTGAATTTCTCACTAATCAATCCACCTGTCTATTCACCGTCATTAAAATCGCAAACTGTCTTTTGTTCACACTCAGAAATACAACTCAGTTTCTCTCCTTTAGGGTTCTTTAAAGGTATTTCTCTGCTTTGAACCAATATTAAACTATTCTAATAAAAATGAAAATTAATATTTTGGAAGTGGGACATGTATCTTTACACAAAAGGATAAAGATATGAAATGTCATGGATGAGAAGCCAGGAAATAGAACAAATATTCTGTATTGACCTAAATTTCTTCCCTATTCCATTCTCACTATCCTTTTTCTATTGTATCCTGCAAAGGTTTAATGAGAAATCCTGCAGAAAGTAATTGTTGGGCTTATCAAAGAAGAAAAATCTAGTACATTTAGTTGAAAAGTATTACAGATGACATCCAGTGATTTCCAATGACGATGCAATAGTGAGCTGTAGCATTTTAAGAAATGGACACTGGGACTGGTGCCATAGCATGGCTAAGATACTGATATACAGCTATATAAAAGTTTGCTACATGACTAATACACTTAGCTTTTGATTATGCCACTTTTAAGTTATATTTGATCTCATTTTACACCCACCCTATCCCACCAGTTAATTTCTGCTTCAGTTCCCTGTGTAACTCAGCATCATTAATGACACCTAACTACCTCATTGGTGCACTCTTTTCTCCTGACCTGATATGCTTAGGGGACGTGAAGACTTTATTTAAATAAGCTAGCTCCTGGGATTTCTTATCATCAGATCTCAACTGAACATCCATGGATAATAAGTGTGTACATGCCCGTCTGCCAGTCCTGTGCTCAGACCAGAATTTCTCCCTTCATTTTTGTGCAATAATTCACAAATCATCTGAACTAATTCAGCATTTATCTTTGTCTTATCTATGACTCTTGCTGCATCCAGAGACAATTGGAAAACTGAGATAGAACAATGCATTCTATCATAGCTTCTAAAGAAGAATGAGTCATAAAAGGATGGTCTTGTGCTTTGAGCTGCAGTCTTGGTTGGGTCAATTCTTTATCAAATCATTATCAATTTTATAGAGTCATACAACACAGAAACAGACCCTTTAGTCTAACCAGTCCATGTTGAATAATAATCCCAAACTAAACTAGTTCCACCTGCCTTTGCTTGGCCCATATCCCTCCAAATTCCCCTAAGTCTTGGAATCCCTCACTCTAAAGACATCTGCCATTCACATTATCTATACCCCTCATAAATGTATAAACCTCTATAAGGTCACTCCTTAACTCCTACATTCCAGTGACAAATGTCCCAGCCTATCCAGCCTCTCCTTTCAACCCTCCATTCCTGGCAACATCCTGGTAAATGTTTTCTGAGCCCTCTCTAGCTTAATAATATCCTTCCCCACAGCAGAGCGACCAAACTGGACACAGTACTCCAGAAGAGGCCTCAGCAACGTCCTGTACAACCTTGAACATGACATCCCAACTCGTATACTCAAAGGTCTGAGCAATGAAGACAAGCGTGTTAAAAACCTTCTTAACCACTCTGTCTACACGTGATGCAAACTTCAAAGAATTATCTACCAGAACCCCTAGCTCTCTCTGTTCTACAACACTACCCAGTGCCTTATTTTTAATTGTGTAAGTCCTGCCCTTGTTTGTTTTACCAAAATGCAAAACCTTGCAGTTATCAAAATTAAACTCCATCTGCCACTCCTCAGCCCATTGACCCAATTAATCAAGATCTCTTTGTCATCTTAGATTATCTTCTTCCCTGTCCACTTTACCATCAACTATAGTGTCATCTGCAAACTTACTAATGATGGTTCCGTATTTTCATTTAAATCATCTATACAAATGGCAAACAAAAGTGCATCCAGCATTGATCCTACATTTAAAGTGTAAGTTGTTTTATTTATGCCATTTCTGCTAATTGGCATGCAAAAGTGATTTATGAACAGATTCATTTGAATCTATTATGAAAAAATTCTATTTTATTTTCTGACTTGAAGCAATTACTTTTAATTATATGCTTCCTATTTTGCTGAAATGCTTTAAATCCATCTTCCATATTGTCTCATCTGATCCCTGCGTCTATTCAGCAGTATTGTGCAATTGACATTGATTTCAGTTAGATGTAAAACTGATTTTGTGGGTGTATCTTTACGTCACTTCCTCTGCAAAAGCAAAATTCTGTGGATGCTGGGAATCTGAAATAAAAGCAGATAATGCTGGACATACTCGTCATCACATTAGGCTATCTTCAATCTCATTGCATTGTTGTGGTCAACTCCATGTTAAGTATACAGAGCTCCTCTCTGGCATAGCAGTCTGTGTCATACTTGTAGCATAAGTGGAGATGGGACACAATTTGTCAGCCTTTATTTTGTCTAGGCTGTCTTCTCAATTAGCTGAGCTTTATCGTTTCTCTTCATCTCTTCCAATGCTCTTCCAGACAGTCAAATTCCAGAGGCTCTGACCATCAGTGTCTGTCACTCAGTGCTCTGTGCCAAATATTGAGGAGGTCTGGCATCATCCATGAGGAGAGAAACAGAGGTAATGTTTTAGGTTTGCGCCCTTTCATCAGAACTTGGAAAAATTAGCAACATAACATGTTTTGAGGGTGTTTGGAACAGGGAGATAAAGAAGGTGTGTGTGTAAAAATAGCAAGGTAATTACATCCTATAGCATGGGAAAGGTCTATCCACAAGCCAAGCTATGAAAGGCTCAGAGAGTTTATTATTGAAGTTATTTAAATTGTCTGCCAGTCTAACAATAATGGGGCATGAGGACAGCAATCCTATCCTTTAATAATGAGTTGACTACTCATGTCCAGTGAGGGTAGAGTAGCGACACTCTTTAATCTGGTTGCCCTGATCACGGCACGGTGGGTGGCACAGTGGCACAGTGGTTAGCACTGCTGCCTCATAGCGCCAGAGACCTGGGTTCAATTCCCGCCTCAGGCAACTCTCTGTGTGGAGGTTGCACATTCTCCCCGTGGGTTTCCTCCGGGTGCTCCGGTTTCCTCCCACAATCCAAAAATGTGCGGGTCAGGTGAATTGGCCATGCTAAATTGCCCGTAGTGTTAGGTGAAGGGGTAAATGTAGGAGAATGGGTCTGGGTGGGTTACGCTTCGGCAGGTTGGTGTGGACTTGTTGGGCCGAAGGGCCTGTTTCCACACTGTAGGGAATCTAATCTAACCTAATCTAATCTGATCAGCCTAATAATCTGGAACAACAATGTTGTCTTCATTCCAGAAACAACCTTGACTGTTATGATCTAAAGTAAGTACAATAAAATAAATAGATTTACTGATAAGAGACTCAACACAAAACCGAAGAATTACTAACAGCCATATTAGGGAAAAATCAAGGCTATTGTCTCAAAGGTGGAAAAACTGTGTATTTCATACTATTAGAACTTTTCATAAGCCAACAATATTATCAGCACTTCTAGAATGTTGGTTAGAAACATAGAAAATATGAATGAGAGTAGGCAATTCGGTCCTTCAAGCCTTTCAATATGATCATGGTTGATCCTCCAACTCAGTCCCCTGTCCTTGCTTTCCCCTCATACTCATTTATCGCTTTAATTAAAAAATCCATACTTAACTCGATTGAAAAAAAAGAGGATTTTGTGCTAATCAAATTAAGAGATGTCAACCTTAAGAATGAAACTTTATTATACTTTCAACAAGTCTGGCAACTGTACCATTCAAGATTGTGGACAGTTACAGAGAGTAGTGAACTCAGCCTGGACAATCACAAAGGCAAACCTCCCATCTGTAGAATCTATCTACCAGGCCCGCTGTCAAGAAAAGGCCACCAGCATTCTCAAAGATCCATCCCAACCTGGCAATATTTTTCTACAATCTCTAACATCAGGGAGAAGGTACAGAAACCTGAATACACGCACCAGCCGGTTTCATATCAGTTTCCACTCTACTGTTAGAATAATGAATGGATTCACAAACTCTTAACATTCACCTGTACCTGTGTTTTTTTGTTTTTTTGCTGCTGTTTACCTCTTACTTACTATCTATCTCCTTAACTCTGTGATCTGCCTGTATTGCTCACAAGACAAAGCTTTTCACTGTGTCTCGGTACACATGACAATAAATTCAACTCAATTCAATTCAACAGCTGACTGTTGAAGTGACAGAGGTAGACATCTTTAATAACATTCCGAGGCATATATTGCTTCCCTCTGCATTGTCTGTGTTGTAGGCTGCTGAATGCACAGCTCATGTGTTGTTTGCCAGTGACATGATTGCATGCAGATGTGTTGACGCTTGTCTGTGATGGCACTATCCCGAGCTCATAGGGCTTTACAAATGGACATGAAGCCAGGACTTAAAGTTTGGATAACACAGGTGCTGAAAACACTTGTGCTCTAAACTCTTGGATATACAGGCATGAAATAACAAGTTGTGCCCTGTAATATAATAATTTATAGGATAAAGTACTCTGCTGGCAGCTGTGAGCTTCAGAACTTTTTTCTGTTGTAAATTGTCTGAAAGTGCTGATGTGTTTTTGGATGAGTTTTAGTATATTTTTCCAGAGACTGTTGCTGACCTTCACAGGGAAATAGGGGAGTGGTGGCCTGTTCATACAAAGGCTGAAGCAGATACAACACAGAAATGGAACACAACCTGTGGAGAGTGGAAGCATAGAGTGGAGTGATAAGGATTGGGTAAAATGAAGGAGAGTTAACTTGGAATTTGTTACAAGTGGATAATTCTGCTAAGTTTCTTTCATAGCAGGCAGAATTGGATTTGGAACTTCAAAACCTCAAGATTTTAACAGCCAGAGGTGGCAGTTATCTGTCAATCAATTAAAAGTATTTGGCCGAATAGATACTAATCACTATAGCAAGAAAATAACTTAACAGCTACTACTTGAGTGTGAATCACAAGTTCTCAATAAAAGTAGGGGGTTTTCCAATTGTACAAGATGGGAACGCAAGATGAAGACAATGCAAACTGAGTGAGACACAGATTGAGTGCTAACTTGGGAATGAGATACCAGTGGGAATTCATTGGAAAGGCAGAAAGCAGAGCTGCTTTTTAATACTTTTCAGTTATTTGCTAGCACAGAACTTGAAAATTACAATAACGAGAAATAGCTATGGAAGCTTTTTGTTTTGGACTTACCAAGGTAAATGCAAGAATACTATCAAACAATCAAAATAATTTGTAACACAGGATAAAAGCCTTTGACCTTTGTATTAATAGAACAGAGTGTCAATGTGCACATTAGACATTGTGCTTACATGCCCCTGAAGTAAGTCTTTAAGATTTGAGCCATGTTACTGTATTACAACAGCATGGATGAACTGTGTTGAGGGAGAAGTATCCAATGTTAGGAAGTAGCAATGAAATTATTCACGTGTTATGTACATGAATTTTGTGTCTTACTCACCTCAATCTGAATGGATACAAGCATATTATAATTCACATGCCCCATTGCACAATAATATGTACACATTAAATTTGCACTCTAGGAATTAAACAAGCAGAAAACTGATGATTCAAACTTGACATGTCTTCAACAAAATGGTTTGACAAGGTTTGATCAGGTTCCCCATGATAGGCTCATTCAGAAAGTAAGAAGGCGTGGAATATTGGAAAATTTGGCGGCCTGGATACAGAATTGGCTGGCCCAGAGAAGACAGAGGGTTCTAGTAGATGGAAAGTATTCAGCCTGGAGCTTGGTGACCAGTGGTGTTCCACAGGGATCTGTTTTGGGACCTCTACTCTGGGATTTTTATAAATGACTTGGATGAGGAAGTGGAAGGATGGGTTACTAAGTTTGCCGATGATACAAAGGTTGGTGGAGTGGCGGAAAGTGTGGACAGCCATTGTAGGTTGCAATGGGACATTGAAAGGATGCAGAACTGGGCTGATAAGTGGCAGATGGAGGTCAACCTGGAAAAGTGTGAAGTGATTCATTTTGGAAGGTTGAATTTGAATGCAGAATATAGGGTTAAAGACAGAATTCTTGGCAGTGTGGAGGAACAGAGGGATCTTGGAGTCCATGTCCATAGATCCCTCAAAGTTGCCACTCATTTGATAGGGTTGTTAAGAAGGCATATGATGTGTTGGCTTTCATTAGCCGGGGGATTGAATTTAAGAACTGTGAGGTTATGCTGCAGCTCTACAGAGCCCTAGTTAGACCACTCTTGGAATATTGTGTTCAGTTCTGGTCGCCTCATTATAGGAAGGATATGGAAGCTTTAGAGAGGGTGCAGAGGAGATTGACCAGGATGCTGCCTGGACTGGAGGGCATGTGCTATGAAGAAAGGTTAAGGTAGCTAAGGCTTTTCTCATTGGAACGAAGAAGGGTGAGAGGTGACTTGATAGAGGTATACAAAATGATAAGAGGTATAGATAAAGTGAATAGTCAGAAACGTTTTCCTAGAGCAGAAATGGCTATCCCAAGGGGTTGTAATTTTCAGGTGATTGGAGAAAGGTTTAGAGGAGATGTCAGAGGTCACTTCTCTGCACAGAGAGTGGTGGGTACACGGAATGCATTGCCAGCAGTGGTAGTAGAGTCAGATACATTAGGGACATTCCATGGATAGACATAAGGAAGTTAGTAAAATGAAGGGTATGTAGGTTAGTTTGATCTTAGAGTAAGATAAAAGTTCGGCACAACATCAAAGGCTAAAGAGACTGTACTGTACTGTTTCATGTTCTATGGAACCAATAAATAGTAGCAAATACATCTTTATCACAGTAAAACGGACCTTTTACCATTGAAATCAATTAATAGCTCAAGTGATTTTTATCCTCCCTACACTTATTTGAAAAAATAGCTTAAAATCATACCTTACCTTTAAGAATTTGAGGTTATCTTAAAATGAAAGAAGTCATTAGAAGGTAAGGTATGACTTTAAGATATATTTTCAAATAAGTGTAGGGAGCATAAAAATAATTTGTTCTATTTATTGATTTCAATGGTAAAAGATCCAAACAATAGAAATGAACACTTTAAGAATTTGTGGTTATCTTGAAATGAAAGAAGTCACTAGAAGTGTTCATTTCTATTGTTCTGATTAAGTTAATTAAGTTAGCTCATGTCACTGACACTGGCTAGGATAAGAAGTTATATTATCTAGAAACCACCAAAAACAAAATTCCTCTTCTTTATAAATAAACCCTGTAAGTGTAGTGAGCCAATTAATTTATTCTTGCCTCCTACACCAAAATCAAATACAGTTTTCCTGATGGAAAGGAGAGATAGCAGTTTATATCCAGACCTTTGTCAATGCCTGACTAACCCTGCAATGACTCCTCAAGCAAAATTTTACATAATGGTCTATGTAGTGAATAAATTTGAGAGAACTATACCAAGGAGCAAATAGAAAAAGTAAGCTTTGGCGTAGCACAATCTTATGTTAATACATTGGTGCTGTGGGACTGTACATCTTATTTGTGAAGAGAATCAATTGGGCCATCTGTGTAGACGCCAAACAGTGTCTCAATGCATAATTTCCAAGAAGTCTCTCTCTCTCTGGCTTCTGCAAGTAATTGAATCAAATGTCTGGAAATTGAGCCAACATAATAGTCTGGGAGAAAGTGAGGACTGCAGATGCTGGAGATCAGGGCTGAAAAATGTGTTGCTGGAAAAGCGCAGCAGGTCAGGCAGCATCCAAGGAGCAGGAGAATTGACTTTTCAGGCATAAGCCCTTCTTCAGGAATCAATTCCTGAAGAAGGGCTTATGCCCGAAACGTCGATTCTCCTGCTCCTTGGATGCTGCCTGACCTGCTGCACTTTTCCAGTAACACATTTTTCAGCAAACATAATAGTCTGCATTATGCTGCTCTGCAAGAAATGTTCTTAGTTCCAACAAGAAAGACACAATAGTGGTGGAAAAGTTGCTCGACTGTTGATTATCTCTGTAACTATTAAGGTTTTTGCCTTGATTCAATGATAATATGAATTATCTATGAGTTATACTCCAGAAATTTGAATCCATAATCAAGACTTACATGACAATGCAATCAAAAATACTGCTTTTCAGGTGTTAAACTGATTTATGACTTCTGAAAAATTCAGTGGTGCTTTATTGAACACCGGTTAAGTTCCAGTAGTGTTTAGGCTAATACTTTTCCCTGAACCTATGCCACTTAAAAAATGCACTGGAGTGTTGCTTTGATGCATTACAGTTTGATTGGAGTTTGGTGAAACAGCAAGTTAGACAATAGATGGAGGAGGTGAGTGGTTCTACTCTTCAATATCCAATTAAGTTCTTCGGAAATTTGGGACCTGAGGGGAAAGAGAAATTAATAGGGGATGATACTGACCAGGAAATAAAAATCAGGGCCGACACACTTAGCTGGGAGTCTGGAGAGAGGAGGAGCCAGTAGGGGAGGAGACTCAGGGATCTGAAACACAGTGACAGCACAGGAAAAGCCAGAAGTCCATTCGTTGGCAAATAACTGCTGATTTGAATACCTATTTCAAGTTCCTTTCAGGTTAAAGGTAATTGGAGAAATATTACAGATTTAAAACTAAAGATCAAATAGGAAATCTAAATATACAAGTTAAAAACTATTTAAATAATTTGGAGATGCAGTGCCAGACAATATGTTGTATTTACATGGTGTAAGAGCTGGTGGACCCCATTGTGGTTCAATGTATTGGTTGCTTGAGGAACTCTAGCTCAGCGTTGATGGGCAGCTGCTGCCAAGGCGCGGTGGGGAAAGACCACCGTGTAACATCTGCTGCCAAGGCACGGTGGGGAAAGACCACCGTGTAACATCTGCCTGCTTAAGAAGAATAGGAGGTCCACGCAGTCATTTGGGCTCTGCTGACGCCTCAGCTAAATATATGGATATATGATTGATAAACGTACAGACTTGTATATAAAAATGATAAATTCTGATCTCTGTATGTAAATGTTTACGTAAGTATGGCATGACCAACTGTACAGACCATCAAATTATTTTATGAAGAAAGTATATTTTTGAAATAAAAAAAAGCTGAAGTCTGAGCTTTGACCATTGTGACACAAGAAGTAGGGGAACGAGTTCACTCGATACTCTGTTTCAGGAGGTGGTCGCGCTCTATATGATAATGTGACTGGTGGTCAGGGACAGGACGATAAGGCAGGTAGGGGGATCCTGAATTTAACATCTCAGCTCTTACCTTTTTGAATAGGTATCAGATATTTGAGGCTTTGGAGGAATGTCGGGAGAGTAGGACCAATCTTAAACAAGGAATCAAGCAGATAAAAGAGGTCATGAAATAACTTTAGTGAGCAGAATTAAGGAGAATCCCATAGCCTTTTATTCCTATATAAGAAGCAAGAGGGTAACTAAAGAAAGGATTGGTCCACTGAAGGATAACGAAGGAAAGTTGTGTGTAATCTGAGAAAATGGTGAGATTCTCAATGATTACTTTGCTTCAGTGTCCACTGAGCGGAGGGACATGATGAATGTTGAGATTAGAGATAGAAGTTTGTTTACTCTGGATCATGTTGGCAAAAGGAGGGAGGATGTATTAGGTAGGCTAAAGAATATTAAGGTGGACAAATCCCCTGGATTCAATGGGATCTATCCCAGGTTGCTGAGGGAGGCAAGAGAAGAAATAACTGGGATCTTGATAGGTAACTTTGTGGCATCCTTAAACACAGGTGAAGTGCTGGAAGTTTGGAGAGTTGCTAATGTTATCCCTATGTTCAACAAGGGTAGTAGGGATATTCCAGGTATCTACAGGCCAGTGAGCCTGACGTCAGTGGTGAGAATGTTACTGGATAAAGTACTGAGGGATTGAATCTGTTTATATTTAGAAGAGAACGGGCTTATCAATGATAAGCAACATGGTTTTGTGTGGTGGAGATCGTGCCTTACCAACTTAATAGAGTTCTTTGAGGAAGTGACTGAGTTGATAGATGAAGGAAGGGACGTTGATGTCATATACATGGACTTTAGTAAGACATTTGATAAGGTTCCCCATGGTATACTAATAGAGAAAGTGAAGTCAAATGGTGTGCAGAGTGTTCGAGCTAGATGGATAAAGGACTGGTTGAGCAACAGGAGAGAGAGAGTAGTAATTAAAGGGAGTTTCTCAAAATGGAGAAAGGTGACCAGTGGTGTTCCACAGGGATCAGTGTTGGGGCCACTGTTGTTTGGGATATACCTCAATTACCTGGAAGAGGACATTGGTTGTCTGATCAGTACGTTTGCAGATGAAACAAAGATTGGTGGAGTAGCAGAAAGCATAAGGCACTGTCAAAGAATACAGGAGAATATAGATAGACTGGAGAGTTGGACAGAGAAGTGGCAGATGGAGTACAATCCAGGCAAATGTGAGGTGATGCATTTTGGAAGTTCTAATTCCAGAGCGAACTATACTGTAAATGGACAAGCCTTGGGAAAAGTTGATGAGCAGAGCGATCTGGGAGTTCAGGTCCATTGCACTCTGAAGGTGGTTGCACAGGTAGATAGAGTGGTCAAGAAGACATATAATATGTATGCCTTCATTGGACAGGGTATTGAGTATAAGAGCTGGCAGTTCATGTCAAAATTGTACAAGACTTTAGTTTAACTACATTTAGAATACTGTGTACATTTCTAGTCACCACATTACCAAAAGAATGTGGACGTTTTGGAGAGGGTACAGAGAAGATTTAGAAGGATGTTGCCTGGTATGGAAGGTGCTAGCTATGAAGAGAGGTTGAGTTGGTTAGGATTGTTTTCATTAGAGAAAAGGAGATTGAGGGGGGACCGGATTGAGATCTACAAAATCATGAAAGGTGTAGATAGGGTGGATAGAGATAAGCTTTTTCCCAGGGTGAGGGATTCAATAATGAGAGGTCACGCGTTCAAGGTGAGAGGAGAAAAGTTTAAGGGGGAAAACACGTGGCAAGTGTTTTACACAGAGGGTGCCTGGAGCGCGTTGCTGGAGAGGTAGTAGAGGTAGGTGCGGTAGATTCACTTAAGGTGCGTCTGGACAGATGCATGAGTAGGTGGGGAGTAGAAGGGTACAGATCCTTAGGAATTGGGCGATAGGTTTAGACAGTGGACTTGGATCGGCACAGGCTTGGAAGGCCGAGGGGCCTGTTCCTGGGCTGTAAATTTTCTTTGTTCCTTGTTCTTGATCTCTGTGTGGATAATGGAGAAGACTGTTGAGAAATTAAGCTAACTGACCACTGCACTAGGATACAGGAGGTCTTTCAAGAAGTGGGAGCAAAAGAAAAATGGCAGTGGTAGGAGATGCAACAATTGGCGATCCAGCCTGCATCCTTTGTCAACAGAATCGAGAGTCCAGCATGGTGGGCTGCCTGCCTGGTGCAAAGTCTGCTTGAAATGATATTGGAGAGGGAAGGGACGATCTACTTGTTGTGGTCCATATTGATAGCAACAACATAAGTAAGGGTAGGCAAGACATCTTGTGGGGATTATCAGGAATTAGGAACAAAATTAAAGTACAGAACCTCAAGGGTTGTAATCTTTGGATTATTACCTGAACCACCTTGGTGTGGAGATGAGAAAACTTGGGTGGTTATTGAGTGTTAAAGGAGTGGTGTGGGAGAGAAGGATGGTCATTGAAGGACAGAGGGTGTTGGACTTAAATGTGTGCATAATATGAAACAAGATAAATTAGTTTCTCATGCAGTTTGAAATTGGCAGGTATGATGATTTGAGCATCACAGAGACATGACTGCAAGGAAATCAGGGCTGGGAACTAAATATCCAAGGATAAACATCTTATTGAAAGGACAGGCAGATGGGAAGAAGGGCAGGGTTGCCTTGTTAGTAAGAAATTAAATCGCTAGCAGGAGGTGATATTGGATAAGAAGGTGCAAAATCTGTGTAGGCAGAATTGAGGAACTGTAAAGGAAAATAGACCCTGGTCGTAATTATGTACCAGACTCCTAGCAGTAGTCAGGATGTGGAGCAGGAGGTAGAAAAAATATGAACGAAAGGCACTATCATAATAATCATGGGGGTCTTCAAAATGCAGGTGGACTGGGAAAATCAACTTGGTAGTGGTTCCCAGAAATAGGAATTCATCGAATGGAACAGTTTGTGATAGACCCCATGAGAGAGCGAGCAGTTCTCAATTTGGTGATGTGAAATGAGACAGATGTGATGGAGGTAGAAAAAATATGAACGAAAGGCACTATCATAATAATCATGGGGGTCTTCAAAATGCAGGTGGACTGGGAAAATCAACTTGGTTGTGGTTCCCAGAAATAGGAATTCATCGAATGGAACAGTTTGTGATAGACCCCATGAGAGAGTGAGCAGTTCTCAATTTGGTGATGTGAAATGAGACAGATGTGATTAGGGAGTTTAAGGTGAAGGAACTTGTAAAGGGCAATGGCCATGATAAGATAGAATTCACCTTGCAGTTTGAAAGGGAGAAGCTGGAATCAGATGTCATGTTATTACAATTGAGTAAAGGTACCTACGAAGATATGAGGGAGGGGTTGGCCAGAGTTTATTGGAAGGGGAACTTAGCAGGGGATACAGTGGAGCAGCAATGGCAAGAGTTTCTGGGGGCAATTTGAGAGACACAGCAGAAATTCATCCCAAGAAAAAACATATTAAAGGGAGGATGGGGCAACCCTGGCTGACAAGGGAAATCAGGGGCAGCATTAAAGTTGCAGAAAAAGCATATAATGTGGTGAAGATAAGTGGGAAACTAGAGGATTGGAAAGCCTTTAAAAAACACATAAAATAACTGATATCTGAGGGTAAAGTACCTGGTAATATAGAAGGTCATTGCGAGAGTTTTAAAAAAATATATAACAGGTAAGAGAGAGGCAAGAATAGACATTGAACCATTGGAAACTGAGGCTGGCGATGTAGTAATGGGGCACAAATAAATGGCGGAGGAACTGAATAGGCGTTTTGCACCAGTTTTCACAGTGGAAGACACCAGTTGCATACCAAAACTTTAACAGAGGCAGAGAGCAGAGAGCAGAGGTGAGTGCATTAACTATCACTCAGGGGAAGGCATTTGGGAAACTGAAAGGTCTGAACATGGGTAAATAACCCCATTTGGTGGACTACAGCACAGAGTTTCTGAAGGAGATAGCTGAGGAGATTGTGGAGGAATTTGTGGTGATATTTAAGGAATCACTGGAGTCAGGCAGGGTGACAATAGACTTGAAAAAGGCAAATGTAACACCCTGTTTCAGATGGGAAGGATGCAGAAGATAGGAAACTATAGGTTGTTTAGCCTGGCCTCGATCATTGGTAAGAATGTACAGTCCGTTATTACGATGAGATTGTGGAGTACTTGAAAGTGTATGGGAAATTAGGGCTGAGTCAGCACAGCTTCATCAAGGGGAGGTCATACCTAACAAATCTGTTAGAATTCTCTGAGGAGTAAATGAGCAAGTTAGATAAAGATGAACCAGTGGACATGATCTATCTGGACTTCCAGAAGGCCTTTGACAAGGCTCCTAAATAAGGTAAGAGCCCATGGTGTTCAGAGTAAGGTACTGGCATGGATAGAGGATTGGCTGACTGGTAGAAGGCAGAAAGAGGGGATAAAGGGGTCCATTGTATGATGGTAGCAAATGACTCGTAGAATTCAACAGAGTTCAATATTGTGACCACAACGAGTCAAGTCATACATTAACAACCTCGATGAAGAAACTGAGGACATTGCTGCTCAGTTTGTAGATGACACAAAGGTAGGTGGAGGGACAGGTGATATTGAGGAGGCAAGGAGACTGTGGAAGGACAAGGACAGGTTAGGAGATTGAGCAAAGAAGTAGCACATGAAACAAAATGTGGGGAAGTGTGAGGTTATGCACTTTGGTAGGAAGAATAGAGGGATATATTAATTTCTAAATGGGGAAAAGCTTCGGAAATCTGAAGCACAAAGTGATTTGGGAGTCTTAGATCAGGATTTTCCTTTGGCATGCAGATTGAGTTAGCAATTAGAAAGGCAAATGCAATGTTAACATTCGTTTCGAGAGGGCTAGAAGACAAGTGCAGGGATGTGCTGCTAAGGCTGTATAGTGCTCTGGTCAAACTAATTTTGAAATATCTTGAACAGTTTTGGCTCCCATATCTAAGGAGGGGTCGGCTGGTCTTGGAGGCAGTCCAGAGAAGGTTGACAAGAATGTTTTCCGGGATGAAGGGCTCATCATATGAGGAGGGGATAAGGACTCTAGGTTTGTACTTGGTGGAGTTTAGAAGAATGTGGATTTGATCTCATTGAAACTTACAGAATACTGAGAGGCCTGGATGTGGAGACAATGTTTTCGTTACTAGGGGAGACTAAGCCCAGTGCATAGCCTCAGAGTGAAGGGGCAACCCTTTAGAACTGAGATGAGGAGGAATTTCTTCAGCTAGAGGGTGATCAATCTGTGGAACTCATTGCCGCAGAAGGCTGTAGAGGCCAAGTCATTGAGTGTACTTAAGACAGAGATGGATAGGTTCTTGATTTGTAAGGGTATCAAGGGTTAAGGGAGAAGACAGGAGAATGGGATTGAGAAACGTACCAGCGATGATTAAATGACAAAGCAGAGTCGGTGGGCTAAATGGCCCAGTTCTGCATCCTTATCTTGTAGTCCTATAGTCCTATGCTTTACTCAGTAGTTATCTTATTACTGTTTATTAGATCTTGCTCATGTGTTTGGGCCCTATCTGAATACAAATTTGCTGTGCAGTTTCCTATATTAGAGCACTTCAAACATGAACTTAAGACTCTCTTGACCATCTTGGAATCTTCAAAGACGTGACTTCTGCATTTTGATTCCTGCATTACAACACCTCAACTTTGACCATAAAACTGTATTGATTATCCTGAAGTCTTCAATGGTTTGACTTCTACTAGATTTTGATTCCATTGAGCAAAAAGACAACAACCATCATGATCTAGGTTGTTTCGAAAGGAATAAATTGACATGCCACTCATTGTGTATTATTGGAACCTGTTCCTCTTCAGGATGATTAAGTTATCTGAAAATTGATCATGTTCTGTGCTTCAGGCTGGCATGTATTATCCACATTGTTTACTCTTTTTGAATAGGGATGATAATTTCCCATCTCTGTCTTTTAACATATAATAAGGTTTGCAGAAATAAGTTTGTGTTCTACAGGCATCCTTGTTGATTTTTTCAAAACCCTGTTCTGACTAAGTAAGAAGTAATTGACTTCCCTCTTTTAGTCTTTCTGGTTGGCCTGAAATAAATATTTAAATTATTATTAGGACAAATTTATCTCCAACTCTAATTAAAATGTAATTACGTTAAAAATTAGTTATCAGTGAGGATCAACCACAAGTGTTTTTATTGTGAAAGAAAGAGCCATCTTATTATTTGCTAGCAGAGGGGAAAAATAGCAAAGACTCAATAATAATCTTTATAGTCTCGTGCACACATGGTGCAAAGTAAAAAGGGATAGGGTTCACCAGCACAAAAGGAAGATTAAAGGGATATACAGGTTTAAATGCTTTGGATATCCTTGAGGCATAAGGCTTTACCCTGAGATCACAGTCAGTTTAGGCAGTGCCTTGAATCATAAACAGTAGCGAATACTGATGTTTCCTTCAATCTTCCTTCTTGAGAAGCAGAGAGCTTTCTCCACATGGTTTTGATTCTGCAATCAGAATGTATTACTATGATTTTGTACTTTTGAAGGTCTGTAATGCTGGATGTCTTATTTCTTCATTTATTATTAAGGGGAGGCAGTAGGCTAGAGGTATTATCAATCAACTATTAATCTGGAAGCACAGGTAATGTTCTGGGGATCTGTGTTTGAATCCCACCATGGCAAATGGTGTAAGCTGAATTCAATACATCTGAAAGTAAGACTCTAATGATGACCATGAATCCATTGCTGAATCCCATCTGGTTCACTAATGTCCTTTAGGGAAGGAAACTGCCATTCTTACCCAGTCTGGCCTATATGTGACTCCAGACCCACAGCGATGTGGTTGACTCTTAACTACTCACTGGGCAATTAGGGAGGACAATAAATATTGACCTGGCCAGTGATGCCTTCATTGACTGAATAAGTAAAAACAAAACATTTTTTTCTTGACAATTTATACACAAGAATCTGTACTTAGGTACCTTAGGCGCTGCAAGTGTTGACTTGTAAACTTTTCACATGTGACAATAAAACTAATTCCAATTCCATTTCCAACTCCTATTGTTTCATTGCTGCCTGAAATACAAGCTTATTGTGCAGCCCCATATGTGAGTTCATTGTTTTCAAGCTTTGTTATTGTGATTTCCTCACCAACATATAGATATTCTTATACAGGTGTAAATAAAAGTCAATGACATTTTGAGTGTCTCTAGAGGAGCTTGCTAAGTGGTTGCACTCAGTTGGATAAAATGCTAATTTTAAATAAAAACTGAAATTGCTGGAGAAACTCAGCAGGTCCGGCAGCATCTGTGGGAAAAATGCAGAGTTAACATTTCGAGCTCGGTGACTCTTCACCAGAACTGTTGAGTTAAAGCAGGTGCAATGCATTACATATTCTTTCTGTTCGCAAAGAACAGCACTCTGGATTAACATACGTAGATTTCAGTACACACAAGTGTACCCTGATTGGATAATTTCTCACTATATATTGTGCAAACTCATGGAAGGCCCTAAAGTGATCCCTTTTGGTCCTGAAAAGAGACCTGTCTACCTCAGATTGCACTAGAAGAGTATCCCAAATGTTAAGCAACAGATGAGCTGTCATCAGATGTTCTGCTTATCACACAAATGAGTAAAGAATTATATGAATTTCAGTTATGATACCAGGTATATAGACCATGCATTCCAAAGATGGGTGGATATCCCTTTGCCCGTTCGCACAAAATCAAGGTACTGACCAGACCAAACCAGCCAACGCCTATAAAACTTGCATTAAATATGATTTTGCCACTGGACAAAACATGCAGGATAGTCCTAAATGTGCCAGAAATTATGCTGACTGCCAATTTAGGATTGTTAGTCAGCTTATCTATGATATACATATATGTACTGGAAGCTACACACACATATATAACTACAGAGGGCTTTGCAGTCAGCAAAGACATGTACACACACTGTCTGTTTCAACTCTACACAATTAGTGATAGCTCTTCACTGGCTCATTTGTCAGGGCAGTGCCCTGACCATCAGAGTCAATCTGCCTGGTTTAAAATTGCGAAAGTGAGGACAGCAGATGCTAGAGATCAGAGTCAAGATTAGATTGATGCTGGAAAAGCACAGCAGGTCAGGCAGCATTCCTGATGAAGGGCTCCTGCCCAAAACATCGATTTTCCAGCTCCTTGGATGCTGCCTGACCTGCTGTGCTTTTCCAGTACCACTCTAATCTTGAGCAAAGCCTGCCTGTTAACTGTCAATCACCATTAATGACAACACAGTTACCAATCAGACAACTTGCTAACCAATCACCATGACTTGCATGCAGTATCATTGTTGGCTTCTCCTTGAATTGGTATTCCTTTCAAACATCCTGATGCGTGCAGGATGGAAAGCTTCACCAAAGGAAATCTTTTCTAAACTATGTTAATTTTAGTTCACCTGTCTGTTGACCAATTCGCATTAAAGTTTGGCCACTTGTGGCTGGGCCAGTGACCATGTTTGGCTCCTATTTTGAAAACATTTCTGTCTACGAAAGCCCCAGACGTTAAACTGGGTGATGTAATTCAATGATCAATAGTCCATTGTAATTCAAAAACCAATAGTCTATTTCATATCCTCATGACAACTCTATGATGTCCTCTTCTAATATTATTCAAAACATTTAGTGGTATCAACAACATGTTCTTATTAATTTCTTCTTTTCCACTTTCATGGTTTTTCTCCATAAATTTATGTAAACCATTCCTTAGGTCAGTTTTGCAATTTCTATTGAAGCCTTTGCATCTATCGCACTATCACTGTGATCATAGTTTGTTCATTTATAAAAAGGCTAATAATAATTTCTTTTTCTGCCTATTAGAGTGAATTGCATAAACTATAGCCTAACCAAATCAATCCTTCCGACCTAAACTTTTACAGTAATCATTATATATTGTTCTGTACTTACAGAAGCAACTTCAATCTAGATTATAAATGGCATGGATCCAGTATCATTATTTTCAATACATAATTAGTATCATATAACAGACATATGCTGGAAAGAGTTACCAATCAATGTCTAGCTCAGCAAGGTGAATGGTTCAAATCAAAGCCTTGAAGGTGGTTGAGTCAGTGAGCTGTGAGGTAGACTGTCAAGCGTCAGCAAGCAGATACTACATTTGATGGATAGGGTCACTAATATCTGATTGAATTTGACAGCTATCCTATGCTAATGATATAGAAACTCAAGGTCTTGAATAGCAACATTACCCATAGAGGAAGCACAGTTTATCATGGGATAAATGAAACAAAAAAAAAGGAATTTAGGACTGGTACATTTACACATAAAGCTTTTTGTTTTGAGATTCTTGTCATTTCAGTGATAGTCAAACTATACATTGTTAACAACCCACTTATGATAAATAACTTAATCCAATTCTGTCTACAGAATTATGAAGTTGTATCTATTCTAAAGAAACCTATCTAATCAAACAAATTTCATCATTGCCACACTGTAGTGGTCATCCAGACAATTGGTAGTAAAGCAGACTGTGACCCAGAGTTATTGGAAATATAATCAATCACATCAGTATTTCATGCGGAAATTTCCTGACCTCAGCTTTACCACCAAGTTAAAATATTGAATGCAAGCCAAGCACTTCTCACAGCAAGGAGAGGAAAGTAGAAGTATTTCCAACACCTTACGATTTTGAAGTATGAAAGATCTATATTCAAAAATCCTCTGTTTTTGTAATAACAGAATCTAGCTTACGAATGTAATTTGTACCTGATGGCTGTCATGCATTAAATTACATCTTGTTTGAGATACAAGATTCTTCCCTTTAAGTCTCGTCAACAGTAGTTTTCCTGAATCACTGTAAACCCCCCGTTGGCCTTTAGACTCAATCAAGGAAAACAGATGATGGCGGTAAACTACCCCAATCACCAGCTGATACTGCTCAGAGTTGCAGCATGTAAACAGTTTTCAATATCTCCAACAAGGGAAATAAAGGATTTGAGAAATAAAAAAGGATGACAATATTATGGTTAAATTTGCACTTTGGGTATATAGAAAAAATGCACTTGTTTGCCACAATATTTCAAACAGTTTTGGCAAAGTTGATTTGCATTATCACAAATGAAAAGTCTTCAATGAATCAGCAAAATCTACAAAGTCATATAAAATGCAACTGTTTACTTTTCCTTTCAAATTAACCTGTATTAATATACTTAAGACTGATAACCTGGAGTAAATGTTTTTATTCTCTTCGAACTGGGTTTCAGACAAACATAACCAATTGAAATAAAACTCTTCAGTCCTCTGATTTTCAAGTTATTCAGATGTTCTCTGTCCTATGTTTTAATGTTAAAGTTATACTGATTCATTCAATTCTGCTTTGTTATAAATGAGTGAGTTCATCACTGGATTTGAAAATATTTTATAATGTATGTTGCTTGCCTTAGAAAGCGATTGGAACTTGAAGAGCCTTGTCTAGTGAGTGCATCCTAAAATTCTTGTCCTAAAGGGACAGATCAGATCCATGGACAAAGCCTGATCTATCTTGAGTCTTAGACCAACACAGAAGTTTGTGAAGAATATGAATGCATGTGGTTTTGGCAGGAGCTCATTTCCATTTGAAATTCCATGGTCTCACACAATGGTTTAATTGATTATGTTCTTAGAGGAGCATGTTCAACAGCCAGGCAGAGAGTTGGCTATTCTAGATCTGACAATGTGCATGGAGATAGGATCAGTTATCGGCCTCATGGTAAAAGCTCCCTTTGAAGCAGTGATCATGCAGTGAGGTATAGGAGAATGTGCATAGGGCTGGTATTTAAAATTGAATTATGAAGGTACAGAAGCAAGGCTGGTTAAAAGGAATTGGGAAATTTGGTAACGGTTAAGTCAGTAGACTTATTCAAAGAAATATTTCAAAATACCTAGTTAAGATATAGGACAGTGAGAAAAAAAAGACTGTAGTGGAAGGACACATCGTCTGTAGCTAACCAAGGAAGTTAAAAGTGGACCATTTGAAGGAAAAATAATAATATTATGAACATGAGTGACAGGTCAGAAGATTACATAAAATTGAAGGAAAAAACACAAAGAACAATTTAAAAAATGATGGAGAAATTAGTATATGATGGAAACCTAGTTAGGAATATAAAAAAGTAAGTTATTACTGTAATTATAAAGAAAAAGAATTAGAGAAATGAGCATTGGTTCCCTTCATTGGCACAAAGGCCACAGGCACATATTGCCCATGGCACATGGCAGGTATGGTTGCTTCTGCCTCATATATGCAACACATTTGTCTCACCCTAGTAAATAAACAGGCCATAGAGTTTACCTGTCCTTTGCTCCAGCCCTTCTGAAGACCCTCTGTGTGTCTGCTACTGCTACCTCATTGTCCAGTGATCACCCACATTTGGTCATCACCCAGTGGGTAAAGATCTCACACAGGCAGGCCTTTGGAGAAGGAAAACATGAGTTTTTATTGACAAACAGCAAAAGGGAACACAAAGGCATTGAACACAGGCTATTTTCACACACACAATTTGAACCAAATGTCGGCATTGTGACCTTGATAGTCTATGATGGTTTTCCATACTCAGCTCACATTTACTGGAGCTGAGTGTCAATCAGGTTCTGTCTGCCTTGTAGCAGCTAATGCAGCTGAGCTCTTTCATCTACAAAGAGAGCTTCCTCCAGCTCAATGTCCTTGCCCCTGTCCCGGGACAACAGCTTCTCTTCCTCTGGCTTCTCACCATCTATCACACTCACTGCTGCAAATGTGCAGAGCAAGGTGCAGCACAGTGGCAGGTTCTGGATCAGTGGTGCTGGAAGAGCATAGCAATTCAGGCAGCATCCGAGGACAGGCAAAATCGACGTTTCGGGCAAAAGCCCTTCATCAGGAAGAAGGGCCTGCCTTGAAGAAGTTTTCCTCCTCTCTCTACAAGTGCCTGCCTTGAAGAAGTTTTCCTCCTCTCTCTACAAGCATTCCTGATGAAGGGCTTTTGCCCGAAACGTCGATTTTGCCTGTCCTCGGATGCTGCCTGAATTGCTGTGCTCTTCCAGCACCACTGATCCAGAATCTGGTTTCCAGCATCTGCAGTCATTGTTTTTAGCACAGTGGCATATTCTGTCTGGGTTATGCTGGAGGACCTTCATTTCACACTCCAACCCCCAACATTGCACCAGGCCCTGCAGCTGCATCTTCAATGGGCCTATCATCTGCCACCATTCCCTAGTTGCAATGTGGGCATCAACTTGGTGAAGATGCCAGGTCAGCTGAATGACAAACATATTATATCCAAAGGGAGTGCCTGTGGCAAAGTGATGGTAAGTGATTGCAATGGACACCATCAGCACTGGGGTGCACCTGGTCGCCACACACTCTCCCAGACTCTCCATACCCCCTTTTACCTCATCCTATACCGACAACCCATTTCTAACCAGCCTCTCCAGTGTGAAGATCCACTACAATGTCCAATGGTTCAGTGGTCTCACACCATCAGGGACCCGGGTTCGATTCCGCCCTTGGGTGACTGTCTGCGTGAACTTTGCACATTCTCCCTGTGTCTGTGCGGGATTCCTCTGGGTGCTCTTGTTTTCTTCTACCGCCCAAAGATGTGCAGCTGAGGTGGATTGGCTGGATAAAATTACACATTGTATGCAGGGATGTACAGTCGAGATGGATTCGCCATGATTACAAGGATGGGATGTTCTTTGAAGGAGTTAGTGTGGACTCGAAGAGCTGAATGGCTTGCTTCCACACTGTAGGGATTCTATGATTCGATGAATTGTCCTCTCTATCCCTGCACCCTGACATGAATGATGTCTGCTCCTCCATGATCTCCTTGTGGAACCCGCACTAGTGATACTGTCAATACCATCTCTCCTTTAGCCTATCACGTCCTCTGATACTGTTTTCCATACGTCCTATCACCATCCTTGTTCCTACTTACACAAATGCTTCTGTCTTTCCCCAACCCTAGCCATCACAGCCTTGCCTTCCTCGACCCCTTTCAGAGTGACTTCCTCCAATTGACCCTTACGGATGTAAAAACAACAGAGTTGTTGTGACGGGTGATTTTAACATTCCCTATTTGACTGGGACTCACCACGTGCTAGGGGCTTAGCTGGGGCAGAATTTGTAAGGACCATTCAGGAGGGACTCTTGACACAACATGTAAACAGTCCAACCAGGGAAGGAGATACAAAAACTAAAGTTGCTGGAAAAGCTCAGCAGGTCTGGTAGCATCTGTGCAGAGAAATCAAAGTTAACATTTTGGGTATGGTGATCTTACCTCAGGGAAGGAGTTACACTGGACCTGGTTTTGGGAAATGAGTCAGGCCGGGTGAGTGAAGTTTCAGTGGGGGAGCAGTTTGGAAGTAGTCACCGTAATACCACTAGTTTTAAGATATTCATGACTCGGGATGGCAACAGTCCTCAGGTGAAGGTATTAAATTGGGGGAAGGAGAACTATAACAATATTAGGCCGGACTGGAGAATTTTGTTTTGAGGTGGCTGTTTGAGGATACATCTACATCAGACATATGGGAGTATTTCAAATGGCAGTTGATAAGTGTTCAGGAGCAGCACATTCCTGTGAGAATGAAGGATTGGTATGGCAAGTTACATGAACCTTGGATGACCAGGGATGTTAATACCTTGGTCAGAAAGAAAAAGGAAGCATACATTAGGGCTAGGAGGGTGGGAACTAATGAAGCCCTTGAAGTATATAAGGAAAGTAGGAAATAATTTAAGCAAGAAATTAGAAGGCTTAAAAGATGTCATGAAAAGCTGTTAGCAAACAGGATTAAGGAGAATTCCAAGGCTTTTTATACATATATAAGAAGCAACAGAGCAGTCATTGTAAGGGTTGGCCCACTTGACGACAAAGGAGGGAATCTATCTGTGGAGCCAGAAGAGGTAGGTGAGGCCCTAAACGAATACTTTGTGTTGGTATTCACCAAAGCAAAGTAACTGGTGGAGGATGATCTCAGGGAAGGGAATGTCGAGTTTCTAAGCCAAGTTGCTATTAAAAAGGAAGAGATGTTGTGCGTCTTAAAAAGTATTAATGCAGATAAGTACACAGGTCCTGATGGGATCTATCCCAGAATATTGAGGGAGACAAGAGAACAAATTGCTGGAGCATTGACAGACATCTTTGTATCCTCTTTAGCCACAGGTGAGGTCCCAGAGGACTGGAGAATAGCCAATGTTGTCCATTGTTTAAGAAGGAAAATAGGGATAATCCTGGAAATTACAGGTCTGTGAGCCTCATGTCAGTCGTAAGGAAATTATTGGAAAAGATTTTCATGGAAAAGATCTGCACACATTTAGAAGCAAATTGATAGCATGGTTTTGTGCAGAGGAAATCATGCCTCATTAACTTGATCGAGTATTTCGAGGAAGTGACAAAGATGATTGATGAGGGAAAAGCAGTTGATGTTGTTTACATAGACTTCTGTAAAGCCTTTGACAAGGTCCCTCATGATACAAAATGTGAATTCACATCATATCAGGGGTGAGCTGACAAGATGGATTCAGAACAGGCGTAGTCATAGGAGACAAAGTGTAGTGATGGAAGGACGCTTTTCTGAATGAAGGGCTGTGACTAGTGGTGTTCTATAGGGATCAGTGCTGGGACCTCTGCTATTTGTTTTTACATAAATGATTTGGAGGAAAATGTAGCTGGCTTAATTAGTAAGTTTGAGAATGATACAAAGTTTAGTGGACTTGAGAATAGTGTGGAGGATTGTCAGAGGATCCAGCAGGATATGGATCAGTTGGAGGCAAGGGCAGAAAAATAAAGTTGTTCTGGAGTTTAATGGAGTTTAATATGGACAAATGTGAGGTGATGCATGTTGGAAGGTCAAGTGCAGGTAGTAATTATGCAATGAATGGCAGAACCCTTAGGAGTATTGATATGCAGAGGGATCTGGGTGTGCTGATCCACAGATCACTGAAAATAGCAGCACAGGTAGATAAGGGAGTAAGGAAGGCTTCTGGCATGCTTGTGTTTGTTGGAAGGGGTATTGACATAAGGATGGACAAGTTATGCGGCAGTCTTTTATAACTTTTGTTCTGAAGTTCTAGAACAATATATTAAAATTTTGCTTGAAATACTGCATATAATTCTGGGCACCACATTAACTGAAGGATGTAGATGCTTTGGAGAGGGTACAGAAAAGGTTTACTAGGATGTTGCCTGGTATGGGGGATTTTAGCTATGAAGAAAGATTGGATAGACTGGGTTTGTTTCCATTGGAGCACAGGAGGTCAAGGGGTGACCTAATAGAACTTTACGAGATTGTGAGTGGCATGGATATATTGGAAAGTATGAGGCTTTTTCCCAGGCTGGAGGGGTCAGTTACTGGGGAGTTACAGGTTCAAGGTGCAAGCGTGGAAGTTTAAAAGAGTTGTGTGAGGCAAGTTTTTCACATAAAGGATGGTGAGTGCCTGGAATGCATTGCTAAATAAGATGGTGGAAGCAGACAATAGCAGCATTCAAGAAGCGAACATGATGCGAACATGAATAGGAAAGGAACAGGGAGATATGGATTATGTAAGTGTAGGTAGTTTTAGTATGGAAGAGCAAAGTATAATGGGGCAGGCTTAGAGGGCCGAAAGGCCTATTCCTGTGTTGTATTGTTCTTTGTTCTTTGCTCAGATTTCTTTGCATCCTCTGAAAGTATTGATGGGCAAACCCACTGCATTCACCCAAGAACTGTGACTGATCTCAACAAGCAACACCTAGACATGATTGACCAGATACCTGACCTTTGTCTTTGCAGCTCCCTGATGAATGAAACACAACTCTCCAACTTCTGCTGCTAGCCTGACAGGATGGGCTATTACCCACTCCCCGGACTGCAGATGGACAGATTCCCCAAAGTTGAATGTCCCATGTTGATATGGTCAAGCCCCTGGTCTATGTGTGGACTACACCACTGACAGATGGTACTAGGAACCCTGGTCAAGAGTGGACTTTCCTTACTTTGGATGAGACCCCATTCACTTTCTGACATGACCATTTGGTTGAAAAAAGCATGCAGCATGTTTGGCACGGAGACAGCTGGCAGATGCTATAGGTGTGAGATTGATTTCTCAGTGTGACATTCATTAAAGTGACCCTTCACCCCAGACAGATCCTTACTTACAAGCAGACTGTCGGTGCATCTGAGCAAAAGTGCCCATCAGTATGGCAGTGCAATGGTTCTTGTTGACGTACCAATGTGTGACATGGCAAGGCAGGCAAAGCCAACATGAAGGAAGGTGCTGCATGAGGAAACATGCAGATGGCAAATTAGTGGCCCTGAGAACTGGGCTGTGGCTGTTCAATACAAGTTTTGTTGGACCCTGCAATGCTTCCTAAACATATTGCAAATGTACTGGAGGGATGCCATGACAGTCGTGGGTGTTTGGGAAATGTCGAAGTACATTGATGAGGAATGTGCACAGTTGGCGCAAATGACTGGTGCCCTGACATAACGCTTGGAGCTGATCAACATGAAGGCTGTTTCTTTTTATTCATTCATGGGATTAGTTTGAGCTATAGGGAGAGGCTGAATAGACTGGAGCTATTTTCCCTGGATCATCGGAGGCTGAGGGGTGGCCTTATAGAGTTTTACAAAATCATGAGGGGCATGGAAAGCGTGAATGGACAAGGTCTTTTCCCTAGGATGGGAGAGATCAAAAATAGAGGACATGGGTTTAAGGTGAGAGGGGAAAGATTTAAAAGGGACCTAAGAGGCAACCTTTTCATGCAGAAGGTGGTGAGTGTATGGAATGAACAGCCAGAGGAAGTGGTAGAGGTTGGTACAATTGCAACATTTAAAAGGCAGCTGGATGGGTATATGAATAGGAAGATTTAGAGGGATATGGGCAAAATGCTGACAGATTAGATTAATTTAGGATATCTGGTCAGCGTGGATGAGCTGGATTGAAGGGTCTGTTTCCATACTGGACATTGCTGGCTGGACCATCACTTATTGCCCATCCCTAATTGCCCACAGAGCAGTTAAGTGTCAACCACATTGCTGTGGGTATGAAGTCACATGTAATACCAGGTAAGCGTGTAAAATTTCCTTCCCAATAGGGCATTAATTGGGTTTTTCCTTGGTAATCAGCAAGGTTTCATGGTCATCATGAAACCTTTATTTACAGATTATTATTGACAGCTGCCTTGACAGGATTTGAACCCAGACTCCCAGAGCATTACCTGGATCTCTGGATTGATAGTACAGTAATAATTTCACTAGGCCTTTGCCTACCCCAGGTTACAGCCAGCTATGAGCTGAAGTCACTAGGTAGCAGCTCTGACTTTCAGGATGACATTTCTCGATGATGAACTTGTTTGGCGTGTTTTGTAAGATGGGAAATTGAATGTTAATGAGATGAGATGTGGCATTACTATATGCTTAACAAACTGCAATTCCCCTTAACTGGCGAATCCCTGTTGGCTGGCAAGAAATTCACCTTGACCCTCACCAAATGCATAAAAGATGGAGCACGATGCTCCCAATGTCGAGGTAGGATTTGTCCAATTCTATCACAAATCTTGCCAAAGCTTATTTTGATTGGACCCCTATAAGATTATGCCAAGTGAGTTTAATTTTCCAATATTCCCTTGATTCTGAAAAAGCTCCTTCAGATTGGAAAATAGAAAATATAGTACCTTTATTCAAGAAAGGAAGAAGAAAGAAAGTGGAAATTGCAGATCAATGAACTTAACTTCTGTCACTGGGGAAATGCTGGAAAGTATTATTAAGAAGGTTACAACAGGGCACTTAATCTTAATGCAAACTACAGGATCAACACGGTTTCATGAAAGTGAAATGGTGCTTAACTAATTTATTCATATTGTTGAGGAAATAATAATGAATGTGGTTAAACTGGAACCCTTAGATTTGGTGCTGTTGGACTTTGAGAATGTGTTTGACAAGGTGCCATATCAAAGATAACTTGATAAATTACGAGGTAATAATGTAACCTATGAACATTGCAAGAGGATCAGTTAGTTAAAAGGAAAGGGAGTAGGTGTACAATTGGATTGTCAGTTGTAACATGTGGAGTGTCACATGGAAATGCTGTTAAACTAATCGCAAGCTAATGATTCGAGTCTAGATGACTCTTCATCAGAGCTCAAATGAAGAGTCATCTGAATGTGAAATGTGCACTTGCTCTCTCTCCATGGATGCTACCTGACTTGCTGTGATCTCCAGCATTTGTTGTTTCCAGTACAGATTCGAACATCTACAGTAATTTGTTACAACATCCTAGTAAACCTTTGCAATCTATATCAACAATTTGGATGAAGGGACCGAATGTGTGTTGGTAAAATTACAGATGAGGAGAACATATTTTCCGTGGAGTGTCATGAAATTTTGAAATTCTACACAGTGGTGGAGGCAGCGCAGTGAATATTTTTAAGTTAAAGGTAGATTAATTATTAACTAACAAGGGAGAAGGCAAGAAAGTGGAAGTGAGGTCACAATCACATCAGTCATAATCTTCTCGAATGGTGGAGTGTCAAAATGATCTTTTCCAGTTCTGAACTGTGTGCTTTATTTCTATTGTTTTAAATGTAATGCAGAATTCACTGACCAGGCCAGTGTTTGATGCCCATCCTTATTTGCCTATGAATCAAATTGCTTTTGCGGCCATTTTGAGTCATTTAAGTGTCAACCACATTGTTCTGAATCTGGAGTCAGTTGCAACTCAGACCAGAGAAGGATAGCAGTTTTCCTTCCCGAATGGTCATTAGGAAATGGGACATGTTTTTACAAGTGAAGAACAACCATACCGCCCTCAAAACTTAAATCTGTTTCTCTATCCACAGATGCTGCCAGGCCTGTTGATTTTTCCAATGTTCTATGTAAATATTTGTAACAAAAAAAGATGGCTAGAAATAGAGCAGAAAAGCAAATTTGTAGAAAATCTGTGCATTTTTGGACTCAGCAGATTTGTTTCTGTCGGGTGTACTGGTTGTTTTGGGGTCCCGAGATTTTATATGATAAGGAGTTTAAATAGTTTTCGAATATTTTGTGAACAAAACAATTTGTTTTACACTGTTGATTAGAAAATTAACCACTCAATTTCAGTTTCTGCAGGCTTTAACTTCAAACTATTTCACTTTGTATAGTAAACATGAGATTAAATGTTTGAGTGTAGTGGATCTTCAGAACCATTGAAAATTATGAAGAAATTCAGAAGAAATTCAGAGTGCATCAGATGAAATGCTACTCCTTGGCTAAGGTACTTGAAAGTTTCTAGTTAATTTACTTCTCTGACAAAGTATGGTTCTGATACAGTTGGTGTTTACAAGCATATGGCACAAAATTATTCTTTTACTACACTTAGCTTGTCATTTGTTCCCCATTCTTGGTACTTTCTTTTTGCTTTGTATTTCAGTGGATCGGTGGTAGAAAGTCTGATTGGTTCAGTAGTAAATGGCCAGTATTTGCTCAGAACATAATGTGATAGGTGAGTGTAGTTGGTGACTATACTGTGATCCAGCAGCCTTGTTGGACTCTGCATCAACCCGAACAGATGCTGGTTGTGCATTTGAATGCCTGATGCGCAGTGGCATGAATTTTGTGGTAAAGGAGCATTCATATTTTTCTGAGACTGATCAACATAAATCTCATTAAACCTTTGAATATGATGCCAATTAGTCCCCTGCTGGATTTTGTGTGTTTTTCACCACCTGCTTTCCCAGAGCAGAACTTGCTTGTGTGAAATATATGTTGGCCTGGCTTTCAGAAGATGGTTGCTTCAAGCTGTATTGAAGTTTTCAATGGACAGAAACTTTTAATTTATTTTTGATTTTCCTAGATCAGTTTAGTTGTTTCTTCATTGTGGCGTTCAGCTGAGTCTTCTCCCCCCAGCCCCCCATCCTTGCACAGCTACGATCAAACAAATGTCCTCCCTCTGTGCTCTATTAATTTACAATTTTGAGCTTTTTATTAACCAGTTCTTCCCCACACTGCTCTTGGTAATAGCATTTTTTTTCACTTTAAATGAGGACATTTTTCAAGATAGAAGTTCTTGTGGAATTCTGACCGTTTTCCAAGATTGCAGAAGGAAGACGGATTTGGGGTTGGCAATACAGACAAATATGACAGAAGCAAGTTAAAATATTGTGAACATGAAACAAACATAAACTACTGGAGAAACTCAGCAGTTCTGGGAGCATCTGTGGAGAGAGAAAAAGAGCTAATGTTCATGATTTTTAGTGAGAATTTCAGGACTTCTTCTAAACTCGAAACATTAATTCTGTTTCTCTCTCCACAGATGCTGCTAGACAAACAAACATGATTGCACTTCAGATATTATACATTTGGGAGGTGATTGTGTGGTGATGTTATTACTGAACACCTAATATAGATACCCAGGCTAATTCTTTGAGGCTTGTGTTTGAATCTCATCACAACAGAAGGAGGAAATTTGAGTTCAAGTAATAAATCTACAATTGAAAACAAAGCTAGTCTAATGTTCCAAGAATATGGTGAAGACCCAACTGATTCACTAATGCCCTTTCTGGAAAGAAAACCTGCCAGCTTCCCATAGACACCAGTTTCATGTTCAGTAACTGAGGAGTCGAGAATGGTACTGAACATTGAGTGATCATCAGACAACATCCCTGCTTTCTGACCAGATGATGGAGGGAAGGTTATTGATGAAGCAACTGAAGTGATGCTCAAAGCAACAAGGCAGATTCCAACCATCAACAGGCACAGTGGTAGTGATTGTCTCAGAAAGACAAGTCCAAGAAAAATGCAGAGAGCAGCAGCAACCTCTATACATGGTCTTTTTCAATCTCATAAAAGCCTTTGACTCTGTCACCCTTGGACGGTTTATAGAATGCCTTTCTTAAATTTGATTTCCCTCATAATTTTGTCACCTTTCCCCATTTGCTGCATGAGAACCACTATAGTTTCAATATAAGCCTAAACTGCAGTCAATCAAAGTTGTGGTCAATGCACTAACACGCTCTTCCATCTTCCATGCATTTACACTCCACCTTGTTTGCCTGAAGCTCCCACTGGACTGGAGCATCTCTGTCAGTTGAGTGGGAAATTGTTCAACTTGCATCACCTCCAATCCAGAACTAAGACCTTGCCAACCTCTTTGTTAACATCCAGAATGCAAATGATATTTGCATGGCTGCACACTGAAGCTAAGCTTCAAAACATTATTGATGCGTTGAATATTTAACAGAATAGACCTTGGGCTAAACATTTAGAAGACAAAGTGCTTCTACCATTTGTGCTTGTGATACAATACTGCTCCATTCCAAACCCCTTTCCCCACTGGAATTGACAGTAAGGCACTGGGAATGTGATCAATCATCATATCTTAGGTGTCTTCTTTCAGAAAGGATCAACAATGCTGATGAAACTTAACATGACCTCCAGTGTGAAAGCTTGGTCCACAGCCATCTGAGGAATAAAATGCTTGATGACGAACACCTCAAATCGAGCACTAAGCTCATGATCTACAGGACAGTAGTAGAATTACTTCAAACAACTCATTTACGTCTATCAAAGACATGGACAATATATCACAATCATGGACAATGTATTGCAGACGTCTTAAATTTCTGGAGAATTATCACCACTGATGGCAAAATCCTGAAAATCCAATGGCAGGAGATTTGCTCAAGTAAGACTGTTCTCTCTCTCTCTCACTCTCTCTCTCTCTGCTTTCATTCTTTCAGCATTATGGCATTGGTTGTGACCAACCAACTGTGCTGGGCAGGTCACAATATCCACATGCCAAGCTCAAGAATTAAAAAAACTAGCTCTTCACTCCAAACTTCGTCAGGGTAAGAGGCTACTAAGAGATGAAAGGAAATTATTCAAGAACATCTGCAAAGCCAACCCTAAAAAAAATGCATCATCTCCATTGGCTCATGCCAAACTGGAGAAGTTGCATCTGTGAAGGTGACAATCATTTCAAGCAGCTCAAACAGCTCAGGTGGAGGCAAAGGTAGAAGCCTGGAAAAACACAAGCAACCCACCCTTCCCACCTCAGCAAACAACGTCCGCCTCTCAGTTGTGGAAGGGTGGTCTGGACAATTCAGTCACCTCAGAACCTATAACTCAGGTATTGTGTGAGGGACGGATGGGGGGCAAGAATCATCCTCAATCCCAAGGGATCACTTACGAAGGGGAGACTGTTGCTGTTCAAAAAAGCAATGTGTAGGCTCAAGAAAAGAAGGGCTTACTTGCAGAGTCAGTGCACACCTGATGGGCAGAATGACCCCTTTCTGGGCTATAACATTTCAGTGATCTTGTGGTTACAGTCTGCTGACCTCAATGATCTAAAATATTCTTATGGCGATGAAGGGAACAATAACATCTAGGTGACCTAAAATTCATGGCCACCTCAGTATCTGATTGAATCTATCAGCCAAGGAAATGAAGATGGATAATAATATGTTTTCTCACAATATCTGGATGAAGAATACTCAATGTAGCCACAATACATGGCTTGGAAAGGGTGGACGCTAGGAAATGTTCTAAAATTCATGGCCACCTCAGTATCTGATTGAATCTATCAGCCTGACAATTTGCTTCACCACTACCTGGTACTTCAGGTAACTGTAATCACAGCCATTGTGATTAACAATCTTTGCTGTTATGTCACCATGTATCAATCCCACTAAGGTTTTCTATATTTAAGAAACACTTAATGTGGAACAATCAAAACTCCCAGCGTACATAGTTTACTATTGGTCATGTGCTATAACTTTCAGGCATACATCTATCTAATCTCTCTATTTGAAATGTGGCACAGATGACTTTTTGCTTCATGTTGAGATATGGTTACAATCGTGCATCTGAGAAAAGCATTGCCCATTGCAGTAATATAAAACAAAGAACTATGGATACTGAAGATCTCAAACAAAGACAGAAATTGCTGGAACTAGGAAATAGTGAGGACTGCGGATGCTGGAGAATCAGAGTCTATAAAGTGTGATGCTGGAAGAAGGGCAGCAGGTCAGGCAGTATCTGAGGAGCAAGAGAGTTGATGTTTCAGGCTTGATGAAGGGTCAAAATGTCAACTCTTCTGCTCCTTAACTACTGCCTGACCTTCAGTGTTTTTTCTAGTGCCACCCTTTATCAACACAGAAATTGCTGGAAAATCTCAGCTGGTCTGTACCACCTGTGGAGAGAAAGCAGAGCTAATATTTCAAATCCAGCAACCCTTCTTCAGAATAGAATTGTCCATTACAGATTGTGTTATCTAGGATATCTTTTAAGCATGAAAGGAGAGTGTTAATCTTATATTTTAAGAACACAATTTGGCTTCAATATACATTGTCACATCTGGGTGGTCTGTAAGTGATACCATAAAGCTCCATTCAGCAGTACACATGTTAATTAGTTCATATATATTTATTCAGCAGCATGAATCAGACCGTTATGGTATTAACTAATCTGCCTTTGGGAATCAGGTCTAAACAATATGTGAACTTAGAAATAGAGAAAAATATCCTGCCCCTGAAATATGTTTGAACCTTCACACATCACACAATACAATGAACAATCTAATTATATATACTCTTATTATAATGGCCTTATAATTAAGACAAGTTTCATCTTCTGAAGAAAGCTATAAAAATTTAATAAAACACTTCAGGGAATTTTACTGTTCAAGATTTCAGAACATTAATAAATTAATCACAACATTCAAGAAATGCTTACAATTTAATTCAATTGTCTCAGTCATATAATGCAGCTATTTTAAAGATGAAAATCAGTGAGTTTAAAGTGGATTTGTAATTTTAACCATTTAAGGCTAAATATTCCCTCAGAACAAGTACAATTTAATATTGTTGCAAAAAAAGATGCATTTTATGACAGCTTTTCATTTTGTACTCATTTGAAAAACCCCCAAGAAAGTGCAATGTGAAAGGAAAACATCTCTTATACTGTATGAGAAGATAGCATGGATTGGTTGGCAAATAGTCTCAGATTGGTAGAGCATTGTTATGTATAATGCATTAGTTAATGATGATTGACAGATAACTATCAAATTTTAAACAAAACTAGCAACATTAAATTGTTTCCAGTATAATTCTCGGTACACTCAGGATTATATAGAATGCATTGTCCAATTGCAGAATCATATCTAATATTGGATGCTGTCAGGCCTGAAATATCACTGCAATGTCTATGTGCTTATTTGGCAATGACAACTAAGTTTGGATTGTCAGTGAGGCTCGTTGCAGAATGAACCAGTGTGTGCTCGAAGCTGTATATATTAACAGACAGCCCAGCTCCGAGCAGACAGAAAGAACATACACACATATAGTTGTTAAACTCAATAAGATTGGTGCAGCTATTCTCTGTTGCATGTTCCTATGCAATTTCTTGGCCTATTAGATTCAACCTGCCTTATTTAAAATTTAATCAAATCATGGCTGTTAACTGTCGATCATCATCAGCTGGGCATTTTTTAATGGTCATGCATCTATGTCAATTGTTACCTTCCCACTCATATCGAAAAATATTTTGGTATTCCTTGTGAATCATCTTGACGAGTGTAATTGGAAAGGTACCACAAATTGTGCCTTTTTATATAGTAATGTTTAAATTCTGTTCAACCAAGTAACCAGTTACAATATAATACAAATACAAATCAAGCAAGACTTGTGATTAGGTTTCAATGCTCAGCCTACATATGGTATAAACTAATGTCTTGTGTATGTAATATACATACTATGCATCTTAGTTTATCATAGATCTTTAGTTTTAAATTTCCTGTAAGTCTTTGCTGTTAAAGTAGAAATGGCTCTTGTGTCATCATCTTGTTGCATCACTATAGTTTTCCATGCTTGACTTACCTAACACTTTATATAACTTAAAGATAGGTCTATTTATGGGCCACCCAGAACAAAGGTCTAACAGATTCTTTATATCAAATTATCATTTCTCTTTTCCTTTTGTACTTGATCTTCCTACATACACAATCCAAAGTAGTGTTAGTCTTTGCAGCAGCTTTAATTACATGCTCTTTAGGAAAATTCTGAACGTTTTGCATCTCTAATCATTCAGACCCATCATCATCTTTTCATTGAGTGGATACTGGCGGTTTAACCCCCATGTCTTCTGTGGTGGGTTGGTTGAAATGCATCTCTTTATGAATATGCAACCCAGTGTGAAACTCCATGCAGTTAATTGTGGTTCGACAATTTTCTTCTTTCACTGAGAATGCCTGTGCGCTACAAATATTTTGCAGCTTTGATAAAGACTGGCAAAACTTAGCAAATAAAAGGAAATTAATTTGTATGCCAATGAATTGAATGAAAGTGAATTTCAGCATTAAAGCTCAAATTCAAATTTCATTGCAAGGCAAGGTAACTATAAGATATCTTGCGAGAAATTAATTTGACCCATCAAAATTTGAAAAAACATTTTCAGGACATAAACAACAATATTTTATTATAAATCCAAAGGTTGCATGTCACATAGACTTGAAAAATAAAAGTAGTGTGGATATATTTCTAATCAAAAAATTGTTAACTTCATAGAGAAACAAGAAGAACTTTTTGTTGAGGAAGCTGTGAGAACTCAGAAAATCTGCATGCACTGATAAAGAGGATCCATAACATTTGGTCTATTTGGATTTCCAAAATGTGTTTGATAAAGTGCCATGTCAAAGGTAGGTACACCAAATAACATGGTGTAGGAGACAGGGGTGGAAGTGAGCTTGGAGTAACATAATAGTATTGATGGGAAGATTGATCAGCTGCCAGGAAACAAAAAGGCTGAATCTCACTTTTAAGTCCAAGTAGTGTTGTGTTTTTTGGAGGGTTTTCCACCTCCAAGCCTAATGGGCTTTCTCATCATATCTTACCAAATTTATCTCATTCACAACTAATCACACTCCTATGGTGCTCCTTACATCTAATCACTAAGTCCCTAGCTCATAAAAGCTAACCACTTATCAGATACATGCAAGAAGACCAAGATCCATTGCACCCACGCTATCTTTCAAAGGCCATGGTGCACACGGAAAAGAGTTAGCAAATCCGAGGTTGCACATCTCTGGCAACATCAAGGCACTGCAGTCACAAGGCTGCATTATGCTTGGCACATGGCTGACTTGAAAAAAAAACATTTTTTCAAATAGATAACCCTCTTCTCTCTCACTTGTCACTGTTTAACCACCACACCATACATATTGGCTGGGACTTTTTCCACTGGAGTGTAGGAGGTTGAGAGGTAACCTGATTGAAGTTTACAAGATAATGAGGGGTACAGATTGAGTTAGTGGCAGTTGTGTTTTCCCTAGGATAGGGTTTCCAAGATTAAGAGGCACATTTTTAAGGTGAGAAAAGAGAGATTTAAAAACGACATCAGAGGCAAATTTTTTTACACAGTGGGTTGTTCTACGTGGAAAAAGCTTCCTGAGGAAGTGGTGGATATAGATATAATCACAATGTCTATAAGACATTTGAATAGGTACATGAATAGGAAAGGTTTGGGGGTGGGGGGGGATGGGGAGCGGGGAGGGGGTTATGGGCCAGAATCAGGTAGTTGGGACTGGTTTAGTTTGGGATTATGTTCAGCACACTCTGGTTGGACAGAAGGGTCTGTTTCCGTGCTCTATGACTCTATATTATTTGGCCATAGCTACATCACACCTAAGCATCCCCAAAGGTATTATTACTTTGTCCTCAGTGCCCACTGTGGACCGACAATTTCTCATTATTCAGTCGGAGAACATCACATTCAGGTAAGCAAATAGACAAATCCAAACATGAATTTTTAAATGCAGACATGAAAAAAAACACAAACTAAACAAATTGAGACTAAAGTTTGCCTTGACAATGCAAGCCAGATTTCAGCATCATGACCAACAGATATACTACAGTACACAATAGTCAGATACACCCAGCTCTCATTGATTGATAATTGAGAGCAAGTTTGGGTTGTACACCCGATGCATCTGAATTCATATCATGTCAGCGTCCTCCTGCTCCATATCCTCATCCTCCTGCTTGGAAGACTGTTTCCTTTCTCCCAGTTTCTCAGTATCCAGTACATCACCTCATTTCCTGCTCTAATTGAGCAGAGCACAGCCCACTAGGATAATGCAGTGCACTCTGGTGGGCTATACTAGAGGCCCCCTTGAGACCAGTCCAGGCAAAGGGACCACACCTTCAGCAGCTCCATTGCCTCTTCCACGATGGGCAGCAACTATATCTGTGCTTGCCATCGGTTAAAAGATTGTATTGTGCTGGCAGTATCTGTGGGAAGAAAACAGGATTAACATTTCAAGTCCAATAATCCTTCCTCAGAAATGTTCTGACACCATTCAGGATAATAACCCACTTGATTGGCACCACAATCACAAACGTCCACTCCCTCTGCCATCAATGCACAGTCCTTTCTACAAGACACACTCCAGAGATTCATCAAAGATCCTTAGACAGCACCTTCCAAACTCATGAAGGACAAGGGCATGGGCATGGGAATAAAGACACATAATCCTACAGACCCATACACTCCTGCATACTCTCTCTCACACACAGGTTCTCTCTCATACACTCCCACACTCACACGCACACACACACACCCTCTCACAGACTTATACCCCTTTACACTCACACTCTCTCTCTCTCTCTCTCACACACACACGTTTGTGGGGTGAATTTGTACTTGCAGAATTACATTTTATTTTGCTAAAAACTGCATGAATCCATGTAAGATTCTGTAAATCCGTTTTTTAGATTAGAATTAGTCTGAACACTGTGGCACAGACAGTCTCACACAGGGCACCTCACACCTTAAGTGCATTATCTGGGCTGACATGATACCATTTGTTAAAGTTCACTTGAGAATGTAACTTTTAAGAAAAAGGTTTTGTGATTTACATATGAAAGAACTGAAACCAACATGGTCATTCTAAAAGATGAGAGACTTAACAAACAATTCGGGTATTTGTCAACATATAATTTCAGTTACATTACATTGTAAACTTTTGCTTTAATTCTGTGCATTACAATCTTATACTCCACAACCACCTGATGAAGGACTATAACCTGGTTTTGTATGATTTTTAAACGTGTCCACCCTTGTCCAACACCGGCATCTTTAACAATGCCGACTACAAGTTCCCCTCCAAGCTCCACCATTGTGAGTTGGAAATATATCACCATTCCTTCTGTGTCATTGGGTCAGAAACATAAAATTCCTTCTCTAGTGGCACTGTGGGTCTACCTATAGCACATGGACTGTCATGGTTTAAGAAGACAACTCACTGCCAACTTCTCTGGGACTACTAGGGACGGCCAATAAATACTAGTCAGCTGGAGATAGCCAATTCCCACAAGTGAAAACAAATTGGAAGGTAGCAAATGTCACCCCGCTGCATAAGAGGAGTGATAGAAAACACAGGGAACTGTAAATTTTGTTACCCTTAATTCAGTAGTAGAGAAATGCATATTGATTAATTATTTATTTATTTTCCATTATGAATATAGGAATAACAGATACTTGGATGATGATGATAATCTGATTGGCACAGTCAGCATGGAATTGCAAATGGGAAATTTGACAAATCCTTTCTAATCTTTCAAAGGTGTTACCAATAATATTTTTGGAGGGGAACTGACAGACATAGTATTCTTAATTTACAAAAGGCTTTTGATAAAGCCTTCCAAAGAGGCTGACTAGAAAAGTTAAAATATAAGGGATAGGACATAATGTACTAATATGGATTAATGATTAACTGATGGACAGAAGACAGGCAGTAGGAATAAATGGATCGACCTTGTGTTAGCAGTCTGAGTATTTCTTAAATGGCATGAGGTTGAGGAACGTTGGTATTCTTGTTGATAAGTCACTGAAGGCTAACATGTTGGTGCAGCAATCCATTAGGAAGGTTAATGGAATGATAGATTACTGCATGGTACAGGATCTTGGTTAACTTGGAACACCGTATGTAGTTTTGGTCTCCTTACCTCACAAAGGGTATAAGTGTCATCAAGGGAATGCAACAATGGTCCTCTAGACTTGTTGCCAGGATGGTGAAGCTGTCTTATGTCTTGTGCAAACAGGGCTTGTATTCACTAGTGTTTCAAAGAATGAGAGGTGATCTAATCAAATCATGAAAAATACTTGAAGGGATATACAGGGCAGGTGGAGGTAAGATGTTTTCCATGGTTGGGGGCACAATTTAAAATTGTGGGCTGGCACGGTGGCTCAGTGGTTAGCACTGCAGCCTTACAGCATCAGGGATCCAGGTTCGATTCCAGACACAGATGACTATCTGTGTGGAGTTTGCACATTCTTCCTGTGTCTGTGTGGGTTTCCTTCGGGTGCTCTGATTTCCTCCCACAGTCAAAAGATGTGCAGGTTAGGTGAATTGGCATTGCTAAATTGCCCATAGTGTTAGGTGCATTAGTCAGAGGGAAATGGGTCTGGGTAGATTACTCTTTGGAGGGTCGGTGTGGACTTGTTGGGCCAAATGGCTTGTTTCCTCACTGTAGGGAATCTAATCTAAAATTAGGGGAGTTGCCAGTTAAGTTCAAGACGAGGACATTTTCTTTTTTATTCAGAAGCTTGTTAACCTTTGGAATTCTCCTACACAGAGAACTGTAAATCGCCCGAGCTTGAGATTAATAGACTTCTGATTTTCTGTTGTGTATGGGGTTAAGGGGGTGGGATGGGTAAAAGGCATTATTGTGTTTGACCAACTATGATCAAATTGAATGACTAGGAAGGTTTGACAGGCTGAGTGGTCTCCTCTTGTCCCTATATTACTATTTATTTGAGCACAGGCTCAAATTTAAATACTGTTGGTCTTCTAAGTTATGTTAAAACATAGATATGTTGCTTGTGTTACTGCTCCACTGTAATGAGGAGGTTCATTAATATGACAACTATAATTATGAGCAATTGTGATTAAGGCAAAATATGCTCCAATAAAAACATTTTCAATGCATTTTAACTACTCTTTTGCTGAGAATAACAATATTTTGACTTGTCAATAAAGAAAGCTGTTTTTCTCTACTTTAGATAAATAAAGATGAGCAGAATAGAAGATCGTGTGTTGTTGCATGTATCGAGATAATAGCATGGATCACCAAATATGAACTAATTCCAGTCATTAAATACCTTAAACCAGACATAACATTAGAATTGGAAAAAATCCTCACACTATCATTCAGATGAAAGTTTACTTTGAGGACCAAACAATTATTTCAATAAAACAGTTCAAAGAAATAGTTAAGTCTTGAAATTCTACAAAGTTATTTTAATCTGAGACTGTAGGTTTGATAGATGATCAATGAAAGCCAGAGAGATGGTATAAAATACTTGATCGTTTTGACCAAACACCTCCAAAATGGGTTTATTGTCCATTTATCTCATTCCAAGATCTTAAACACAAATCAATTGCTATATTTACCAATTTAACAAGAGTGATGAACTTCAAAATAATTTATTAGTTATACAGTCTTTAGGATATCATGAGGATGTCAATATTAATGCAAGTTTGTGTTTTCTATAATTGCACTGCAATCCTGTCCCCAGATATGTGCAGAGAATTATGGTGAAATGCACTGCTGATTTACACTGTAGATTACGGTGAATTAGCAATCCTAATTTACACTGCTAATTATGGTGAATCAGAAATGCTGATTTACATTGTTAATTATGGTGAATTGGCAGTACCAATTTACACTGTTAATTATGGTGGATTAGCAATACTGATTTACACTACTAATTGTGGTGAATCAGCAATGCTGATTTACATTGCTAATTAGCAATATCGATTTACACTGCTAATTATTGTGAATTAGCAATATCGATTTACACCACTAATTATGGTAAACAAACAATACTGATTTATACTGCTAATTACAGTGAATTAGCAATGCTGATTTACCACATTAATTATAATGAATTAGCAATGTTGATTAACACTGATAATTATGGTAAATTAACAATACTGATTAACACCACTAATTATGGTGAATTAGCAATACTAACTTACATCGCTAATTATGGTAAATTAGTAATACTGATTTATAGAGGAACCTTGATTATCCGACTGAGATGGGCGGGTACTTTTTCATTCAAATAATTGATTAGTTGGATAATTGATTTTATCTTAAATAAGGGAAGCCAAACTGATCTAACACTATGATTTACCAGAGAATTTGTTTAAATCTATCATTTTAATGAGGCTGCTATTTAAACAAACTAATCTTTGTATTCTGCGACTTACAGGTTAAACTGAAAAGGACCATACCGTTACCATCACATAAATACTGTATTGTATCTGAAATCCCAGTATTAAACAAGGTCCTGAACAGTTTCTATGATCGCAAGAGCATTTGCTATTTTTCGGGAACTCAGTGTCACGATATAAAGACAGCAGCACTGCCTCGCACATGCGTTGTCTTTCTTGGCCATTTTTTTCATGAATCGCCTGGTAAAGTGATAGGAATACTTTAAAACACTTACTTTTGCAAAGGGCTATCTAACTAACCCTTACCTAAAAAATATTCAGTTGCTGATGCTTAAGGTGCTTGTGTTTCTTTGTTTCTGCCAGCGTTTTCACAAGTTCTTCTGTACAGGTAAATCGAATACACTTACCTCTTTGATGTAACGTTTTTGCATGACCTTGGGATCTTTTTGGGATAATCCGAAATTCACATAATTGATATTTGGATAATTGAGATTCCTCTGTACATGTCTAATAATGGTGAATTAGCAATAGCGATTTACACTGCTAATTACAGTGAATTAGCAGTGCTGATTTACTCTGGTAACTCTATATGAGTAATTTGGGGACACTGGAAACAGGGAGGATTGGCAGTTGAAATTATCACTTCCTCTGATCCTGTTGTTCCTGTTATTAGCCTGGTTTTCTAATGTACATCAAACCTTGAGATCAGGGTGTCAAAACATCTGTGTCTTCACCAGCTGGCTGTCCTGATGGAAATTGGATCCAGAAGAGATACTGTCCAAAAAAGGAAAGCCATATGTAATTTTTGTTAGATTCTGCTGTGGTTTTGTTCCCTCTTTGCCACCTACCTCATGCTTGCTGAGGTGGAAAGTTGGTCCTAGACCAGCACTGCATGTATTTTGAATCAGGAATTGATTGACTGAAATCATTGGCTCTCTTTTGGTGGGCAGGCTATAAAAATGTATTTTTAAAGTGTTTTATTGTTGGTTTGATTGTATAAGTTGAACAATGTTTGGTTATTGTTTCAATGTCTTAAGTTTTACTGAGTGATATGTGCATCAGGCAAAGGAAGTTCTACTTTGCTTAGTTGTAGATTAATCATGCTGGATTGTCTAACAGGATAATTGTATTGTCAGATGACAGTTCACAGTGCTTTGCAAATGTCTAATAAAGTACATTGGGGTTAGTTTAAATGTTTTAATCATCAAATATGGTTCTGTATTTCATAAGGCAACCAGTTAGGAGAATATGGTCAATACATATTCAATCTTGCTATGTTATTCCATTAATTAATAACTGACAATATGAATTCAGCTATCCTGATGAAATTGGTGATGCGTCAGTACTGTGCATGGCATGTTTTGCAATATAGTCACAGGTTAAAAGAGGCAGGCAAGAAAATGGAATTAAGGCCCCATTAGATCAGCCATGATCATAATCAATCATGGAACAGGCTCAGAGGACCAAGTGGATCTATTCCTGATTATATTTCTTTTGCTTTTGTACTTTTTGGATTTTTGGCATGTCCACTTCCTACTTGTGAATCTATCCTTCATCACTGGCAGTCTCATAAAGAAACCAATTATGACAGCCTACTGTGGCACACGTAATAAAGAATGATTCATGAATACAATGATAACCTTCAGATCTTTAAGATGAGGTGAGTTCAGCTAATATGGATCTCATGCCTTCATCTCAGTTATTTCTTTGAGTGTAAACCAATCTGGATCTTTTCCACCTTTTGGGGCTAAACAAAGAATCATCTCCACAACTCCAGTTAAATAAGGGCAGTGATTTAACAATGTTGTGTTACTCACTACAGATGGAGACAAACTCTTTTTTTTTATGGCTTGGACTTTTTAAACTTTGCTTCCAAAATATTCCTTTTTATCATTCCAAAAATCTCTAACCTGTCAGTAGAAAAAATAAATAATTTCTACTTCCCTCCAAAGTTAACATCAAAATAGTGAATATGTCCCAATATTCTTCTTTCTCACTGTGACAAAAACCACAACAGATTTATCAGGGACAATACCAACGGCAAACATTTAATATATGTAGATATTCTCAGTAGCAGGATTTACCTTTATAGTTGTTGTGAGTTAAGCCCAGAAAGAAGATATTTCACTCCTGTTGTTTTTAAAAATTTAAATCCAGTATTTCAGGAATGAAAAGTGAAATCCTTATCCCAAACAAAAAGGAGTCCAGTGTCAAAAAGTTTGAAAGAAGTTTAACATTTCAAGTCTGTCACCCTTCTTCACTTCTGAACTCACTGGACTCCATTTTAACTCCATTTTCTTTCCACAGCTGCTGCCAGACCTACTGAGTTGCTCTAGCAATTTCTATTTCTGTTTGTTTCAGATCTCCAACATTCGCAGTTCTTTGTTTTAGTTTAAACAAATAGTAGTGTTTTAACTTATACTACCAAAATATCTTTCCCAAATAAAGTACTGTATGTCTAGATCATTCTGTCCTCTTAATATTGTGGGATATCACTGAAGGAGTTCTTCAGGATAGTGTGCTAGATTCAATTCTCATCAGCTGATTCATCAATGATCTACTCTTCATTGTAAAATCAGAAATGGAGATGTTCACTGATGAAGAAAACCTTCATTTGCTCCTTGATGTTGCACAGCTATAGTCCCATAAGCCTCATGCCGCTGAATTTGCTGTTCTACTTTCCATTATTGGACTGGGTATGCACTTGTCTTATCTAAACATATGTAAACAGAGCTGTGAACCCTTTGCTTTGTGATCCATATTTTCACATTCCTTTTCAAAGAAAATGGTTCTGCAACAGTGTAATAATGGTTAACTTCTATATGACATACATATAATTTTTAGCGTTTGGGTTCCAAACTCGTGGCATATAAGTGTTGATTTTTGTGGGGTTTAGAAAAAAATACAAGGTCAGAGAGTTCTTTCCTGAACTGTGACCTAATCCATTAAGTGTAAGAGGGCAGGTGACATCAATTCACCTGAAGGGTAAATGGAAAATTGTTTGTTGATACGGTGTTATGACAGGGATTAAACATTGAAGGCATTCACTTGCTCTTGGTTTAGAGTAATCCAGAATTGATTTTAGCTTAGATGAAGCTTTTAGGGTAAGTTTTAGAGGAGACGTGACAGGGATAAGAAGCAAATGTAGTTTCTCGCCTGGAAAAAAGTGTAGGACAGTTCAGGGAAAACTCAATAATCTTGGCATAAAAGTTTAATTTGTGAATCTTCCAGACCTGGAGATCTTGGCTAGCAATCAGTAGATTATTAAAAGACTAAAAGTCTCAGCTGTCGGATTTGTGAGTATTCATGTAAGAAGAATTCAGAGTTCACAGAAAAGGACTGGATAGAAGCAAATAGGTCAAATCCAGAGATTTGACGCAGAAGGATAATTTCCCTGGATTTGAAATACTATAAAGTGATGATGGTGGGGAATCAATTAAATTTTATTTTATTGCATTTTAAGATATTTCATAATGCTTTTGGTACTTTGATAGCTTAGTCTTTCATCTTATTTTTTGTCGCTTTGTGTAATAAATGTCTGATTGTTAAAGAAGATTCGCATGCCCATGGCATAAACTTCCCAGACTCTTAATGACATGGAATATGATGATTAATTTTGGAGAATTATGTGCAATGTAGTCTTTGGCATTTCCCAGTGTTGAGATTGACAAATTGTATTTCCCAACCAAGTCTCGGATATCAAGATGAGATTTGCATTCATGAGTGATAAAAGGCCTATTGAAAGGGACTACCTGTTATTATCACCCTCAATACCAGCTAATCCCACCTCATTAATCTGTAGGCTCCCATTTACTTGGTTAGAAGCCAAATACCAAAAGCTCTTGACACAAACATCTAAGTGGGTACCTGACAATGCCATCTTCAGCTCATTTCTTCAGATGTACATCTTGGGCACTCAGCACCAACATTTTGGGGAATGCTCCACTGACAGCAACCTCATGCACCCCACATCTTACGGACTTTGACATGCAACTAATTTAAACTCCAAACAATCATGTCATCATGTATATAAATCGCACACCTTTCATCATAAGTGGAAGACCAGCCGGCTAGTGAATACGTTATTGCTAATGGCTTATCTTTTACTGTATTTGACCTCAATTACTATTGAATGCTGCAGCTTCTCTTCCTCTTCCAACATGTATGACAGACTGACATTTGCAGAAGCCTGGTTTCTGCTATATGGACTAAGAAATCTGAGATGCTGTTGTGAACTGGATATTTGTCAGCTATCTACGCCTCTTTAATTCTTGATTTTATTAGTGTTTCATTACCACGCTGTGTAATTGAAGACAAGCATGAATGAATTCACATGGTCCTCATTAACTGCAGATTTAACAAGTCATTCACAACAAAAAAAATTCTTATGCTAAGTTTGTACATTAGGGTGTGCAAAACAAGTACAATTTGAAAATAAGCAAACATTTAGAGAGGCTGCATTAAAACTAAGATGCAAAAAGCTATATCTTAACACAAACAGTAAGTGCACTAGTGCATATGCTGTCACATAACTTCTGCATCTGTGCAGTGGTTTTCAAAGACCACTGAGAATAGTATTCATTACTTTCTTAATAAACAAGCATTTGCAAGAAAGATCACATTTATTTAATGGGCATGAGTAAGCACATTACCCATTCCATTTTGTAACTTGGGTTCAAATTCAGCCTGGAACTCATCAACTGAATATATTTCGTGATAGTAAGGTGATTTTATTTTCTGCAGTCACAGTACAGTCCTTAGTCAGCATGGTAAACAGCCAAAATTGACAGAACTAACCTTAGAGTCTGATTGAGACATAAAGTTGACAGCTATGGAAATAGACTTGTCATATTATTTCAATTAGCATATTTTCCTACATCAAAATTAATGCTTATTCTTGAGAAAGGCTAGAAGACATTTCACCTTGAATTTAATCCATGTTACAACTAATTTGATTTACAACAATGTTGCCAGGGTTGAAGGATTTGAGCGACAGGGAGAGACTGAACAGGCTGGGGCTGTTTTCTCTGGAGCGTCGGAGGCTGAGGGGTGACCTTACAGAGGTTTACAAAATTATGAGGGGCATGGATGGAATAAATAGACAAAGTCTTTTCCCTGGGTTGGGGAGTCCAGAACTAGAGGGCATAGATTTAGGGTGAGAGGGGAAACATATAAAAGGGACCTAAGGGGTAACTTTTTCTCTCAGCGTGTGGTATGGGTATGGAATGAGCTGCTAGAGGAAGTAGTGGAGGCTGGTACAATTGCAACTTTTAAAAGGCATTTGGATGGTTATATGAATAGGAAGGGTTTGGAGGTATATGGGCTGGGTGCTGGCAGATGGGACTAGATTGGGTTGGGATATCTGGTCGGCATGGACAGGTTGGACCGAAGGGTCTGTTTCCGTGCTATACATCTCTATGGCTCTATGGCTCTAAATGGTGAAAATGTTCCGACTTTGGTGCTGATATACTGAAGATAAATTTATAAAATTGAGATTTTTGTTAAATTTAAATCAAGAAAAAACAAAAGTATAAGACTATGTCGTTGTTGCTTCTCGGTATTTGTTTTAGAGAAAAGGACACAATTCGTTGGAGAAACTAAAACATCGTGACAATTTTTTTCTTTGTAACACCTACATAGATGTCTGACTTGTGGAATGTGGAAAAGTATGATTGAAATTGCAAAATAAAACATTTCTAAGTTTTTGAATCAAATGGCTAAATTTTTCCCACAAACAAAAACAGAAATTGCAGGAAAAGCTCAGCAGATCTGGCAGCATCTGTGGAGAGAGATCAGAGTTGATGTTTTGGGTCAAGTGACCCTCTCTTAGAGCTGAATTCTGAACCAAAGAGACTGAATTTTCCCATTTCCAGTTAAAGTGTTTTGAGATTTGTGGAATTCAGACCACCATTGTTCAGTTTGTCTTTTCATTCTCTTTAATAACATTTGCTTAAACATCTCTAGCTCTACCTAATGTAAGACTATCTTTTGCTTTGGACTTTTGAAAAACATTGGGAGATTTTCTTTAACATATTTTTAAAACATCACTCATTCTCTATTGAACTATGTTCTGGAAATTCTCTTGGTCTCTGACATCTTGCCTGGAATGGGAAGAGGACCTGAAGTGGGTAGAACATCACAAGGTACCAAAGGAGAAAGGAGCAGGAGGTTGAGTTGGTATCAAACTCTCTTGAGGGCAGAGGATATACTGGATTAGTGGTGCTGGAAGAGCGCAGCTGTTCAGGCAGCATCCAAGGAGCTTCGAAATCGACGTTTCGGGCAAAAGCCCTTCAGGAAGGGCCCGAAACACCGATCTCGATGCTGCCTGAACTGCTGTGCTCTTCCAGCACCACGAATCCAAAATCCAGCTAGCCAATGTTGACAGAACAAGAAATCATATTTTGAACTGGTATGGCCTTGGTTTAGGACAGAAGGCAGTATAGTTGTGAGAGCTACTGAATTGTGTTTTTAGTTGCTCTGTAGTAATTCTCCAGTTAAAGAATTAATGAACATTTTGGGAGAAGAAATCCAGCCTTAATAAATAAGTGATAATTCCTTGGATCCTGCTGGTAACTATTTATATTGACTTGTGACTTTGGAATTCATGTAAGATATAAACCCATGTGCCTGTAAGTTAATGGAGAATTGAAGAAATATCATAAAGGCATTATACTCACTGTTGAAATGGTTATTGAATTTTAAATATGTCCGTCTGTCTGACTGTGCACATAAGTGGGGGTTCAAATCAAGGAAGACTGGGTTTAAATCATAAACATTTAATTAGATTACCCTGCCATTTAATTTTGCTCTGCTAAAGTTACAATATTAATATTAACTTGTTAATTTTTATTTAAAGTACAAGTCTGGTGTCTGATATCTGTTAATGTCTTGTAAGGAACTATTGGATAATTTTAAGGGTCATTGAATATTTTAAACTTAATGTATTGTAATATTTAGCATTAGTGAGTCTGATTTGGACTGGCTTGCTATCTCTGTGTCATAACAACTTGAACCAGACTCGAAGTATTAAAAATTAAACTACCTGAAATATCTTCAGTTCGCCACTTCATTTATTCATTCATTCATACAATATGGGCATGTTGGACAAGTTCAGCATTTATTGCCCCAGCTAATTGCTTTGAATTTGATGATTGTGCTTTCCTGAACCATTACTTTCTCTGCAGTGTTATATGATGCTGATTGGAGTTCTGGGATATTATTCCAGCAGTGACACTGATTTATGCTCAAGTTAGGATGGTGTGTGACTTAGAGGCTGGTGCTCCAATGTGTTTGCTGTACTTATCTTTCTCTGTAATACAAGTGATGCCACAAGGGAGGCAATGGCTGACTGGTATTGTTATTAGACTATTAAGTCAACAAGCTAGGTACTGTCCCAGGGTCCTGAGTTTGAATCCCTCCAGGGCAGTTGATGGAATGTGAATTCAATAAAACACTATTAAAAATCACACAACACCAGGTTATAGTTCAACAGCTACTCCTTCATCAGGTGGTTGTGGAGTATAAAGGAGCAGAGCTCTGAAAGCTAGTGCTTCCAAATAAACTTTTTGAGCTATAACCTGGTGTTATGTGATTTTTTAACTTTGTCCACCCCAGTCCAACACCGGTATCTCCAAATCAATAAACACTGTTACTAAGAATATAATGATGATCATGCAATCTTTGTTAATTGTCAGGAAAAACATATCTGGTTCACAAACGTCCTTTAGGGAAGAAAATTCCAGTTCTTGCCTGATATGGGCTGCACGTGGCTCTAGATTGTGGCTGACTGTTAAATACTTTCTGGAAAATTAGGGATGGGCAATAACAGTTGGCTTAGTCAGTGATGTCTACATCTCATTAATAAATAACAAAAAAAGTGCTGTTGGAGAAGTTTTAATGAGTTGCTGCAGTGAGTTGATATTTAAGGTAATGGATTGGAAGCCGATCAAACAGATTGCTTTATCCTGGATCGTGCTGAACTTCTTCAGTCTCATTGAGATCGATATAACCAAAGAACTGGAGAGTATTCAGCACACTCCTGACATAAGATTTGGAAGTTTTTTTAGGAATCAGCAGGTGAAATATTTGTCCCAAAATATTTAGCTTCCAACTTCTTTTTCAATTAATTTTCTGATCCATGGTGAATTTGTACTGATGATGACATAGATTCATTGACATCAAGAATAAATGTCAAGTCTATGCTTAGATTATCTCTTCTTGGAGAAGATCATTGCCTGGCAGTTACAAGCCATTCATGCATTTCCCATTATTGTATAAGATCAAGAAGTTTTCTTGCTGCACTTATGGCAATCTTCACTGAAAACCATTCCAATGAAATAACAAAGAAAATTCCATTTCAGTTTTCCAAGGAACAATTATTCTTAATTTGTTCAATGTTACTCAGCAGTAGTTTATTAATATTCAGCAGCATCATGTTCATACACCAATGAAATGTTTGGACTAATATCTGCCAAATTTAATGATGCCTTTATACAAATGATATCTGCATGACATTGTCACCTCATTTTAAAATGGTACAAAACCATTAGGACTGTTATACCATGAATGTCGCATCGTTTGCATGCTCAAATTAGATGTTTGTACATGTGCACTTCAATGCATTTGCAAGCACATCTAATGCTTGAATGCTAATGATACATTATTAAAATATTTTTTGTCTAGTTGAGTCTTGGCAAACATTAAAGATGTAAAAATAATATCATGTATGTTATTTAAAACCATAGCTTAGAAATTGCTGTTCCTCGTATTAGTGAATGAGTATTTCATATGCATATATGATTTTTTTTTCACCCGTTATTCTAAGAGAGGTATTAACTCATTTATGTTGAATGGGCTCATTTGTTTGGTAAAATAATAAAGAAGGCAATGTCAAATATTATAATATGTCTTTGTCCCATCAGCAATCCTAAGATTGAGCTGAGAATGTACCACCTTATATACAGAAGTAAAACTGTCATCCAATGTTTAGTTCGTTGCTGGGATTTAAAGACTTAAAATTGAAGAGAAAATGATTATCAAAGGTACAGGTATCTTGTAAATTATTGATTTTCAATGTGATTCTGAACCCAACCTCATGTCATCTTTAACATAGAGGGTTGAAAAGTTAACTTCTTACCGGCGTTTCAAAGGTGTTTCACATTTAATATTTCATGGAAGGTTTAAACTTTGAAGGAAAAAAATGCTTATTTCAAGTTTTGTTGAAATATGGAGTGTTAATTTCTGGATGTCATTGAATATTGGAGACTTTTTGTAACAAGGCTCCCAAAAACCAGTTGACTCATAATAACTGCAGGATGTGCTGGAGACCTCTGCTGGGACTGTTTGAAAAATGGAGAGATGGACAGATGGGAGATTGGAGAGTACTTTAGTGTTTGGAAATAATTGGGAACTAAACAGTTTTTGAGGAAGTGTGGTGCTGGAAGAGCACAGCAGGTCAAGGAAGCTGCCTGACATGCTGTGCTTGTTCAGCACCACACTCTTGACCCTCAGACGCTGCCTGACCTGCTGTGCTTGTCCAGCACCACACTCTCATCTCTTGTCTCCTCACTTTTGCCTAGCTTTTGAGGAAAGGCTGCCCAGATGATTTCTCCAATCCTGAAATATATTAAAAAAAACTCTTTGGTGAAATCTATTTATTTTTGTGAACGAGTGACTGCAGGAACTTCTCAATGTTGCATTTACTGCCTAGATTCCAAAGACAATTGTGTACAATCATTGATTTAGCGACGCTTGGCCAATTATCACAGAGACAGAATATTCTAGGCTTTATTGTTTTTGCTGTCAAGAATAAAACTAATGGCCAGAAAGTGTCTCTTTTGAAAGAAAACTTCTGCAGAGAGAGAATTTTTTCTTTTTTTTTCTGAAGTTCGTTTGTGTGTTTTGTGTGTGTGTATTTGAATTATTTAGAGGGATACTACCACTGAGTCACAGGAGTCCACAATGAAGGCTCACAATCCTGGATAGTCTTGAACAATGTTTCCTCTCAGCTGTGCATCCATTCAAAGGCTCTTTGCACACAATCATGGTCCGCACACCAAAAGCGCCATTGACTTCCGGATCTAGGAATTGGCAGCCGTGCACAGTCTTCAAGGCCTGCACAACCAGAAAGAAAACTTGAGGGAACACTGGTCTTGAACGGTCAACAATGTGTTTAACAGATGAACGCGCTGATCAACTCCACCACAGAGACAGGTGCAACAGGTACCATCAGTAGGTGCTGAGGAAGCTGAAAGGTCTGAAGGTGATCAATCATCTGGACCAGATGGTCTACTCCCCAGAGTTCTGAAAGGGGGATGGCTGAGGAGATTATGGAGGCCTTGGTGGCGATCTTTCAGAAATCAGGGAGAGTCCCAGCAGACTGGAAAATGGCTAATAAAATGGTCCCTGTTTAAAAAAAAAGAGGGTGGCAGAAGATGGGAAATTATAGGCTGTTACCCTGACCTCGGTCATTAGCAAGATTTTAGAGTCCATTATTAAGGATGATATTTGCGGAGTACTTGGAAGTGCATGGTAAAGTCCGGCTGAGTCGGTGCGGTTTTGTCAAAGGAGGTCATGCCTGGCAAATCTGTTTGAATTCTTTTGAGGAGGTAATGGGTAAGTTACAGAATGGAGAGCCAGTGGAAGTGATCTATTTGGATTTCCAGAAGGTCTTTGACAAGGTGCCACACAAGAGGTTGCAAAAGAAGACAAGAGCCCTTGGTGTCCAGGACAAGTTACTGCCAAGGATAGTGGGCAGGCTTACTGGCAAAAGGCAGAGAATGGGGATAAAATGGATCTTTTCTAGGATGGCAGCCAGTGACTAGAGGAGTTCCACAGTGGTTGGTGTCAAGACCACAGCTATTCATGTCATACATTAACAATCTGAATGAGTGAACTGAGGACATTTGTTGATCAGTTTGCAGATGACACAAAGTTAGGTGGACAGACAGGTAGTGTTATGAGGTAGGGAGTTTGCAGTAGGACATGGACAGGCTTGGAAAGTGGGCAAGGAAGTAGCAGACAGAATACAATGTGGAGGCTAATTTACTGAGAGAAGAATAGACAGGCTCTCGATTAGTAACAGGATCAAGACTTACAGGGAGAAGGCCGGAGAATGAGATTGAGAAACATATCAATACCAATGCAGAGTCAATGGTCCGAATGGCTTAATTCTGCTCCTATATCATATGGTTATGGCATTATGGATCATTTTAGAGATGGTAGCACACAGCTCTGTAACAGACTTGAAGCCAAGCCTCCTAGTTCAGACTAGTAACACCACAACAGGTGCTACAAGAGTGCTTGATACTTAGTTGAGCACAGACGTCAACGTGGTTATCAGGACCTTTAAATTTCAGAGTAGAGCAACTGATGTTGTGAAAGTGGGGGGAGGCAGGTTTGCATTCCTGACAGTCCTACGCTGTGAAGGAACCGTCAGAATGGAAGCATGGCTTCACATTTCTGAGGGACACCTGAGGGGAATCTCCTCTCAGAAATGCGAAGCTCCCTTCTTTTGGATAAAGAAGGGCTGGAGTGACAATCTGCATGAGATGTCCTCTCCCTGGAAGTTCCAACCCATTGTGGTTATTAAGAGCATTTTATCTGAAACATGGTTGACAGACATTTTTATTTGAAACCTGATATGGATAAGGTATTTAATTGATGGCCTGAGTAACTGGGAAATAAAATTTTTAATTTTAGTTTGTGACCTGTCGAAAAGGAGCAATATTGCACTCCAGGGAGAAAGTGAAGACTAAAGATGCTGGAGCTCAGAGTCGAGTGTGGTGCTGGAAAAGCACAGCAGGTCAGGCAGCATCCGAGGAGCAGGAGAATCAATGTTTCGGACATAAGCCCTTCATCAGGAATGGTGATGAAGAGCTTATGCCCGAGCTGGCTGACCTGCTGTGCTTTTCCAGCACCACATTCTCAACAATACTGCACTCCTCCAGCCTTGGTCATTACAATGAACTGCAGCCACAACTACAACCAAGCCATGCCTATAGCTTACCAATACGTAAATATCTAAGTCTGGATTCTTCAAACTGCTGGACTACACAGAAGAAGACCCGTATTTTCAGGGATGTTTTATAATGGATAAGTTATTTCTTTGATGCAAAAGTTGCTCTGTAATAGCCAGAATTGTTGAAGGTTTAGTTTTCCTTCGACGTCTAGTTACTGATATTTCATGGCAAATAAACAATTGGTTATTTATTCGTTATTGGCCTTAGTATCTGTGCCTCAGAATCTGTGCTTGGAAATAAAATAGCAAGAAGTTTAGCAATAATATTTTTTTGTTGGTTGGCATCAGCTGGATCTATTTTTGTTGAGCAAGAGATTTCAACCCATTTTGTCCTGGGAGCAGTGTTGGCTTTGTGAAAATCAATGCTTTTGTCCGATAGGTGGTTGATTCTTTTGTGATTGACTTTGATGTGGCAAATGCCATCATGGCAAACTAAATGAAAAACGAGCTCATTTACCACAGATTTTCACTGCTTGCTTTCCTTGTCAATCACTTACAGCATACAAGCACAAGAGACTTTGCAGATTTATATGAATGCAAGAATGTGATCAGAGCAAACCATGAATTGAGGTGCTATCACTATGGCAGAGAGAAATACTACGTTACTATGTTGATTATGACAATATTTTTAGCAGTGATTGTAAGCTATTACAATAAGGTAAAGCGTATTTATTTGTGCCCTCTCAGTGTGTGGATTTTCATCTCATATTCAATACTGTCGTTAACCTGACTGTGAACAATCTTAGGTACTGGAGCACCTAAAAATACCAACACGAAGCAAACAATAAGCAACTTTCAATAACTTCCCATTTTTAACAAAGATTGTTGCATATCTTTTTGTTTGAACTTCAGCAGTGATGATTCTCTATACAGTGCCCCAGAATAAAGCCTGATAGTTCAACAAGGCTGTTTATTTAAGGTAGGTTTTCTATAAGTATTCTGCTTTTGTGGATTTGACCCTTTTCAAGGTTAAGTTTAATAACTGAAGCCGTACTTAAGCACAATGCACCCAGATAACAGAGGAACGAGATGTGCCTGTGTTTTCGAGGATTGAAAACATGAAGGACAGTTCTATCCAAGTCCATCATTTTCTGGACAATCTGAATAAATCCTTACTTGGAGCTCGAGATTTTCAACCTTCTATATAACTTCACAGACAGCAACAAAGTCACTGAGGGCTATTTGATGCCCCAGAAAGGAGTGAGAAAAATGCATCCAATTGTAAAGATGTTTATCATTTTATTTAAATGACGTTAATTGTCCCGGGTTATTGTTGATCCCATGAGTAAGAAGTCAAAAAATGTGGTGCTGGAAAAACACAGCAGGTCAGGCAGCATCCGAGGAGCTGGAGAATTGATATTTCAGGCATAAGCCCTTCTTCAGGAATGTGGTGGGTGGGGAGGGAAGGGGACTGAGAGAAATAGGAAGAGGTGGGAAGATAGATAGACAGGTAGAACAGTTCGAGTGTTGGATGATTGGATCTGGGATGAGGTGGAGTGAGGGAAGATGAGGAAACTGGTGAAGTTGACGTTGATGCAGTGTAGTTGGATGGTCACAACATGGAAGATGAGACGTTCTTCCTCTAGGCATCCAGTAGCTTGGATTTGGTGGTAAAGTAGGCCGAGGACTTGCATGTCCTTGGTGGAGTGGGACGAAAGTTGAACTGGTTGGCCACAGGGCGGTGGGGTTGTTTGAAACATGTATCAAGTTTTTTGACTTGCTGTCATCAGAACACTTCACAAGAACACCAACTCAAGGCAGAAATCTGCATTTATGTACAGGATAGGAAAGTGCTGATTGATTGATTGGCCTGTGTTTAATCTGCCTCTAATTCTTTGATTCAATTTACTATTTAATCATTGGCATTTACAACAGTCCAAATAGAGGTTTAGACATCTTGGATAAAACTTGACAGAATTTATTATATTAGATAAATAAAGAAGTTGTAATCTCTTGAGAAGCTCGTTTAAAGATGACTCACTGTGACCCATAAGGATATAGCAACATCTGTAGTTGGTTGCTACAAGTTTCAATGCACTGGCAGTATAAGGACAGTAATGCATGTAGACTGGGAAATTATCAGTACTGACTGGAAGTGGCGCCAAGAAATGGCAGAGTAGAATTAGTATAGAATCTCTCAGACTTCTGTGCACAAAATACTGGTAGAAGAACCAATGTTGGACAGTACACTTCTTATCCATTTGGAAGTCTCCTGAATACCATGTTTGCAGCCGGTAGCCTGTATGTTCTCATAGTATCTGTATGAAATGTTTATCATAATGTTTGTACTTAATTCTCATTGTGATAAAAAGTGTACAATACATGTTATGACAATTTGGGATTTGGATTTTAAATTAGAGGTAGATGGACTTTGGATTGTCTTTCAAAACGTCAGAAAGTAATTTGAAACAGTAACTTAAATATATCGTTTATAAGAAGGCATGCAACTTCAGTCAAGTGCCTGGCAGGATGCCTGTGAAATTCATTTATGGAATATTTATACTGCTGCATTTACAAACCGACCAGTGGCCATTAGTTTGACTTTTGACTTCAGTTCAGAAGATGGAAGCACTTTTTTCCAACAGAACACTTTTTGTTTAGTTCAGGTGAAGTAGTCACCCTAGCCAAAGTGTAGTGTGTTCATGGAGCTTCCAAGGCAGGAGAGCTTGTATAGCATTAGTTAAACTGCTAGAACTGAGAAATAAAGTCATGCAGCACTGAAACAGACCCTTTGGTCCAACTCATCCATGCTGACCAAGTTTCCCAAACTAAACTAGTTCCAGCTGCCTGATTTGGCCCATATCCCTCTAAACTATTCCTATTCACACACCCATCCAAATGTTTTTGAGATGTTGTAACGGTACCTGCATCCACCCCTCCACATACAAAACACCCTCTGTATGAAAAAGTTGCCCCTCATATCCTTTTTAAGTCTTTCTCCTCTCTCCTTAAAAATAAAGCCAAAAGTTTTGAACTCCACCACTTGAGGGAAAAAGCCCTTGCTATTCACCTTATTGATGACCCTCATGATTTTATAAACATCTATAAGGTCATCCCGCAACCTCCTAAGCGTCAGTGAAAAATGCCCCAGCCTATCCTTATACGTCAAATCCTCCACTCTCGGCAACATTCTGTCTTTTCTGAACCCTCTTCAATTTAATAATATGCTTCCTATAACATTCCTAATAATATTCTTCCTAACTCTTTTGTTTAGGGCAGCACAGTGAATCAGTGGTTAGCACTGCTACCTCACAGCGCCAGGGAGCTGGGTTCCATTCTAGCTTCGGGTGACTGTCTGTGTGGAGTTTGCACATTTTCTCTGTCTCTGCGTGGGTTTCCTCCGAGTGCTCCAGTTTCCTCCCACAATCCAAAGATATCCAGGTCAGGTGAATTTGCCATGCTAAATTGCCCATAGAGTTCAGGGTAAGCTCGGTGCATTAGTCAGGGGTAAATATAGAATAGGGGAATGGGTCTGGATGGGTTACACTTTGGAAGGTTGGTGTGAATTTGTTGGGCTGAAGGGCCTGTTTCTATACTGTAGGGATTTTAATTCTAATAACAGAACTGTATATAAAATAGTCCAAAAATGGCCTCACCAATGTCCTGTATGACCTCAACATGATGTTCCAACTCCCATACTCAATAGGCCATGAGAATTGTGAAAGTTTCATGTCAACAAAATTGGAAAAGAATTGTAAAACTATCTCAACACTCCAAGGAAAATAAACTGCAAAGAGTCACTTAAGTGATAATTGATGCCTTGAGATCAAAGTAATATTTTTCCAGAATTGGCTATCTGTGAAATTTGGCAGCAGGAATGAAAAAGCCAAGTATTATTTGAGCAGCAGAATTGGCAGAAGGATTCTGAGGTGAAGAGGGATTTGGTGTTCTGGTGCATGAGCCAAAAAAACGTTAGTATGCAGGTGCTGCAAGTAGTTATGAAGGCTAATGGAATGTCATCCTTTGTTACAAAAGAAGTTGAAGATAAAAGTGAGGTTGTAATGTTTACACAGGCAGGTGTGAGATTAAATCTTTAATACTATGTGCAGTATTAGTCTCATTATTTAAAGGGTTAGGGAATAATTGGAGGCAGCTCAGAGGAGCTATATTATATTGATACCTGGAATGAATGGGTTTCCTCATGAAGAAAGATTAGATATGCTTGGCTTATTTTTATTAGCCTTTAGAAGAGCTAACTGTAACTTGCTTAAAATGTATAAGATTGTGAATGGTTATGACAATATAGACTTGGGAAGGATGTTTACTCTTGAGGATGAGCACTCTTCAGAAGGACATTGTGTTGTGAAATTAGGGGTCTCCTTTGGAGATCAGAGATAAGGGGAAATGTTTTTTTCTCAGAGGATTGTGTGACTTTTGAACTCTGTCTCAGTTGGTGGTGGAGGAAGATTTATTTTTTTTTAAGGCAAAGGTAGATAGATTCGTGTTTAGGCAGAGGAGTCAAAGGTTGTTGAATCCAAACGATAAACAAACCAGCTCTGGTCTTATTTGAATGCAGTGGGTCTGAATGGGCAGGTAGCCTACTTAGATTAGATTCCCTACAGTATCTACAGAGGTAGATAGATTAGATTTCCTTCAGCACAACAAGTCCACACCGATCCTCCCAAATGTAACCCACCCAGACCCATTCCCCTACACTATATTTACCTCTGACTAACACACCTAACACTCTGGGCAATTTAGCATGGTCAATTCACCTGACCAGCGCATCTTTGGTTTGTGGAAGGAAACCCACGCAGACGCGGGGAGAGTGTGCAAACTCTCCTTTCCACAGAGTATGTTGGGCACCTGGAATGCGTTGCCAGCAGAGGTAGTACAACCAGGCATGGTAGATTCATTTAAGGTGCGTCTGGACAGATGCATGAGTAGGTGGGAAGCAGGGGGATACAGATGTTTAAGAATTGGGCGATAGGTTTGGACAGTGGATTTGGATCGGCTCAGGCTTGGAGGGCTGAAGGACCTGTTCCTTGGCTGTAAGTTTTCTTTGTTCCACATAGACAGTCACCCGCAGCAGGAGGTCCCTGGTGCTATGAGGCAGCAGAGCTAACCGCTGAGCCATTTCTGCTTCTAATTTGTACATTAATAAGTATTAAACATATGATCTATCAAGCTAGTTGTAATTTGGGATCTGACATGACCACTTTTTCTGTCAGCTGGGATTATAATAACATGCACTCTATTTCCAATTTCTCCACCAGTTTCCCTTGGTTTCATATGTTGTAAGCTGCAGTTTAAGGATATGTGGTATGAGTCTGGTTTTCAAACTACTTCTTCCAACAGGTCTTTGGAAAAAAAAAACTAATTTTATTGAACTGTTCAGTCTCTCAGATTAAGAAATTTGATTTTTCCAGAACTGGTCCTCTCAATCACTTGCAACTGTACCAGAATGTAGAGCAAAGCTGGACCCATGGGATAGAATCTTAAAAATGGCCTGAATGACATGGGCTATGGTGGGAAATGCAGCAGAATTGCACTTGAGGTCAAGCAATGTTGGGAAAGCCTTAATGCTTTATTACAGCTTTGAGGTGAAATTCTCACTTGGAGCAATGTTATCTATTGAAGGGGGATTATCGTTTGTTGAGAAAATGAGGGCTGCAGATGCTGGAGATCAGAGCTGAAAAGGTGTTGCTGGAAAAGCGCAGCAGGTCAGGTGCCTGAAACATCGACTCTCCTGCTCCTTGGATGCTGCCTGACCTGCTGCGCTTTTCCAGCAACACATTTTCAGCAGGATTATCGTTTGTTAACAACCTTATTAACTACAGATTCCACCTCATTAATATGTAGTTTTCCATTACATCACCTCTGTGAACAAACTGGATGCCAAAGATTCTCAACGTGGAAGTCAGAACAGGTACCTGGTGACTTTAGCTCACTGCAAGCTCCAAACAAACTCCATGTTGGACATTGCACGGCAACATCTCAGAGCACGGGCCACACACACAAATAGGAGAAAGTGAGGACTTCAGATGCTGGAGATTAGAGTCGAGAGGGTGGTGCTGGAAAAGCACAGCAAAAGCCCTTCATCAAGAATGGAGCCTCTCCTGCTCCTTGGATGCTGCCTGACCTGCTGTGCTTTTCCAGCACCACACTCTCGACACACACACACAATATGTCCACCACCTGACAAGTGTTAGCCTCAATGAACCCTCATGGCACATCTCCATTGCGTTTATAGTATACATCTGTACATCAATGCTGCACTTCGGAATGTAACAGCAACTGTGATTGTAATGGTGTTGCAAGCTGATGGTGCACTCAGGGACACATACTCGACACATGGACTGAACCAGGCTGCATCTCCAGGCTATTCACTTGATTTCTTAAGACACACTCACTTTGAGCCTACACAGCGTCACTGCCTTGCCTTTTGAACCTTGTCTCTCAGCTGGAGATACCAGCTTTACACTCCTGGTGTAGTAACACATCAGTATGCTTGTCACAATTTCAGTCAAGTTAAGGTAGAAAGCCTTGGCACAGCAAGTTGAAGAAAGACCCTGATACCAGTGCAAGGGGTAGAACCTTGTCAATCAGCCACTTGGGGTGGTCAGACTCAGAATCATCTCCCCTTAAGGCTGAGGAGCTGAAAGTCAGGCAGGCCACAGTCATCTTTATTCTTTCTGCTCTATTTTGGGTTGTTTTCCCCTTGAAATGAGAGAGAGAGGTCGGAATTCAGAGAGATTGGGTGGATGTTGCAGGTATTGCTGTTGGTTCAGGTGGGGAGGTATCCCTAGCAATTGAGTGGGAATGCAGAGGGCATAGTGGGTTAGTGGTGTCAGGGGTTAGGTAGGTGACAGCGAGTAAGGGAGGATTGCAGGCAGTAATGACAATGGTTGAGCATCACCCTTGGTTGGAGGTGGATGCAGTTGTGGAGATAAAGTAAAATACTGGAGAGAAGATGGTGGCACCATTGCTGATGGGGTGAAGGTCATTGATCATCTTCCTGCAGAACTGGACTTTCTTTCAGCAGCTAAGACTGCTCCAACTCAACTAAACCTCAGTTCTGGTTCAGATGATCTGGTGCCATGTCCTCCACTGTCAGTTCTGAGTGAAGAAGACATCCCATCATTGCACCACACCATCCAGTAGGACCTGCAGAGTAGCAGGGCACCAATTTTCCCTTACATGTAATATCTGGGACAAATGTCAGGAACCATCCTCGGTAGATCTGGGCTCACATCTCTTTTCTGGGATCAAAACAACCTTATAAAGATGGCACCAGTGACAAGGATGCCAGTCTATTCTGCGTCATCCTGGCAGTGGCAAGTTGCTCCAGGTCTAGTGAATGGTGAAAGAATCGGTCGAGAGAGGTGCCACAGTGGCAGGTCAGGTAGTTCATGAGGCAAATTTAGTAAGATCTGGTGAGAGAGCTCATTAAGCCTAGCTGAGAGAGCTCTTCGTGAAACTTGATGAATCTGACAATTAGCCAAAGAAATGTTGGATCCAGCCCATGGCTTTCAGTTCTCTCTCAGGATAAATGGTTTGCTTTAGTCATCATTTCACAGCAAGAATGGGGTACAATAACGACTCTGTGGTTCCTTGAGTGTTTCCAAGATAGCCCAGGAAAAGGCAGAAATAGATTGAAAGGAAAAAAAAGTCATAATTTTAAAAATAAGAAAAATTGAATATTTAAATTTAACATCTTTGAAATGTGCAAGAGTAAGTTCTAACTGGAAAGAATAAGATTCCACATTTTTAAAAATTGTTTACTGTCTGGATAAGAGTGATTGATTCTCTTAATAACTAGTACTGATTCATAACACAGATGTCTCTTCCTCAACACTATCTGCTGGCAAAAATCTGGCAAATGTCTTCAACACCGACATTCACTTGACAGTATTCCACTACTCAAAGGAAAAGAAGAGGTCATGGAGAACCTAAATCATCATTATTAGAGGTATTCATTATTGAATTTTATCATTATTTTCAGCAGAAGAATTATTTTCAGCAAAAAAAAAGTTCTGTGCGTCGGTTGGTAAAGTGCTGTTTTCTTTCATGTTTCATTTTTTTCAGGTCTATTTGGGAATTTAGAATGGTGGAAATGGAGGTTAGGACAGTTGAATGTTCCTCCTGCAGTATGTGGGAGGTAAGGGTCACCTCTAGTGTCCCTGCTGACTTCGTTTGTGGGAAGTGCAACCTAATTTAGCTCCTCGAGAACCATATTAGGGAACTGGAGCTAGAGCTGGAATGAACTCTGGATCGTTCAGGAGACAGAGGGGGTGACTGAGAAGAGTTACAGAGAGGTAGTTACTCCATAGCCACTTGAAGAATGTAGATGGGGAAAGGGAACCGGCAGGCAGTGTAGGGATCTCCTGTGGTAGTTCCCCTCAACAACAAGTATACTGTTTTGGATACTGTTGTGGGGGCGACTTACCAGGGGTAAGTTATGGGACATATGTCTCTGGCGCAGAGTCTGTCCCTGCTGTTCAGAGGGGTTAGGCGGAAGAGGAGCAGAGCTTTAGTCATTGGGGACTCCATAGTTAGGGGGGACAGATAGGAGGTTCTGTGGGAATGAGAGAAAATCATGTTTGGTTTGTTGCCTCCCAGGTGCCAGGGTTCGTGGTGTCTCTGCTTGTGTTTTCACGATTGTTGAGGAGGAGGAGCAGCCCCAAGTCATGGTCCACTTAGGCACCAACAATATAGGTAGGAAGAAAGGTGGGGATCTAAGGCAGAAATTCAGGGAGCTAGGTTGGAAGCTTAGAGCTAGAACAGAGTTGTTAACTCTGGTTTGTTGCCCATGCCATGTGCTGATGAAGTGAGGAACAGGGAGAGCGCAGAGCTGAACATGTGGCTGCAAGGATGGTGCAGGATGGTGGGTTTTGGATTCTTGGATAATTGGAGCTCTTTCAGGGGAAGGTGGGACCTCTACAAACTGCATGGTCTTCACCTGAATAAGAGGGGTCCCAATATCCTGGGGTGGGGGGGGGGGGAGGGGGCGGGGGGAAATTTGCTAATGCTCTTTGGTGGGGTTTAAACTAACGCACTGGAGAATGGGAACCTGAATTGTAGTTCCAGTGTACAGGAAGTTGAGGGTAGTGAGGTCAGGGCTAAGTTTACACAGTCACGAGAGAGCACCAGCAATCAGAATGTTGGTTTGAAATGTGTGTACTTCAATGCCAGGAGTTTCCGGAATAAGGTGGGTGAACTTGCAGCATGGGTTGGTACCTGGGATTTCGGTGTTATGGCCATTTCAGAGACATGATAGACGGAGCGACAGGAATGATGGTTGCAGATTCCTGGATTTAGATGTTTCAGCAAGAACAGAGATGGTGGTAAAAGGGGAGGGGATGGCATTGTTAGTCAAGGATGGTATTACAGCAGCTGAGGTAACATTTGAGGACTCATCCACGGAGGTATTTGGGCTGAGGTTAGAAACAGGAAAGGCGAAGTTACCCTGTTGGGTGTTTTCTATAGGCCTCTGAATTGTTCCAGGGATGTAGAGGAAAGGATAGCAAAGATGATTCTCGATAGGAGCGAGAGTAACAGAGTTGTTGTTATAAGGGACTTTAACTTCCCCAATATTGACTGGAATGATTAGTTTTTGTTGAATGTGTGTAGGAGGTTTTCTGACACATTATGTAGACAGGCCAACAAGGGGCGATGCCATATTGGATTTGGTACTGTGGAATGAACCCGACCAGGTGTTAGATTTGGAGGTAGGTCAGCACTTTGACCATAAATAGATAGTGACCATAATTTGGTTACATTTATAATAGTAATGGGTAGGGATAGGTATATATCACAGGGAAAAGGAAAAATGGGGGAAAGGGAATTATGATGCGATTAGGCAAGATTTAGGATGGGGAAGAAAACTGCAGGGCAAGGAGACACTTGAAATGTGGAGCTTATTAAAGGATCAGCTACTGCGGATCCTTGATAAGTATATACCTATCAGGCAGAGAGGTAGTTGTTGAGCGCAGGAGCTGTGGTTTACTAAAGAAGTTGAAGCTCTTGTCAAGAGGAAGAAGAAGGCTTATGTGAGGATGAGATGTGAAGGCTCAGATAGGAGGCTTGAGAGTTATAAGTTCACCAGAAAAGATCTAAAGAGAGGGCTAAGAAGAGCCAGGAAGGGACATGAGAATTTGTTGATGAATAAGGTCAAGGAAAACCCTAAAGCCTTCTGTAGGTATATCAGGAATGAAAAGAATGACTAGAGTAAGATTAGGGCCAATCAAGGATAGTGGTGGGAAGCAGTGTGTGGAATCGGAAGACATAGAGGAAGCACTTTATGAATGTTTTTCAACAGTATTCATATTGGAAAAGGGCAATGTTCGTGAGAATACGAAGATACAGGCTACAAGATTAGATGGGATTGAGGTTGACAAAGAGGAAGATTCAGCAATTTTGGAAGATATGAAAATAGCTAAGACCCTGGGCTGGTAGGAATTTATTCTCATATTCTCTGGACAGCCAGGGAGGAGATTGCAGAGCCTTTGGCTTCGATCTTTGTCCTCATTGTCGACAGGAGTAGTGCCAGAAGACTGGAGGATAGCAAATGTTGTTCCCTTGTTTAAGAAGGGGAGTCGGGACAACCCTGGTAATTATAGGCCAGTGAGCCTTAGTTCGGTTGTGGATAAAGTGTTGGAAAAGGCTATAAGAGATATAAATCATCTGGAAAGGAATAATTTGATTATGGATAGTCAACACGGTTTTGTGAAAGGTAGGTGATGTCTAACTAACCTTATTGAGTTCTTCGAGAAGGTGACACAACAGGTGGATGAAGGTGAAGCAGTTGATGTGGTGTATATGGACTTCAGTAAGGCATTTGATAAGGTTCCACACGGTAGGCTATTGCACAAAATATGGAGTTTTGGGATTGAATGTAATTTTGTGGTTTGGATCAGAAATGGGCTAGCTGAAAGAAGACAGAGGATGTTGGTTGATTGGAAATGTTCATCCTGGAGCTCAGTTGCCAGTGGTGTGCTGCAAGGATCTGTTTTGGGGCCACTGCTGTTTGTCATTTTTATAAATGATCTAGATGTAGGCATAGAAGGATGGGTTAGTAAACTTACGGATGACACTAAGGTAGGCAGAGCTGTGGATACTGCTGAAGAATGTTATGAGTTACAGAGGGACATGGGTAAGATGCAGAGCTGGGCTGAGAAGTGGCAAACCGAATTCAATGCAGAAAGGTGTGAGGTAGTTCGCTTCAGAAGAAATAACAGGAATGCAGAGAGATTTAAACAATCCTTGGATATGCACATGGATGATGATGGGATAGTGTAGGGGGATGGGCTTAGATTAGTTCGCAGGTCGGCGCAACATCGAGGGCCGATGTTCTGCGCTGTATTGTTATGTTCTATGCTCTAGTACTGGGTTAATGGTAAAATTCTTGGCAATGTAGATGAACAGAGTGTTCTTGGTGTTTTGGTGCAAAGGTCTCTGAAAGTTGCCACCCAGGTTGTTAAGAAGGCATATCGTGTGTTGGCATTTATTGGGAAGGGAATTGAGTTTTGGAGCCATGAGGTCATGCTTCAGCTGTACAAGACATTAGTAAGGCAGCACCTGGAGTATTGAGTACAGCTCGGTTACCACATAGGAAGAATGTGGAAGCTTTGGAAAGGGTTCCAAGGAGATTTACTAGGATGTTGCCTGGTATGGAATGAAGGTCTTATGAGGAAACATTGACGGAACTGAGACTGTTTTCGTTGGAGAGAAGAAGGTTGAGAAGTGACTTAATTGAGATGTATAAGATAATCAGAGGGTTAGATCAGGTGGACAGTGAGAGCCTTTTTCCTCAAATGGTGAAGGCTAACATGAAGGGACATAGCTTTAAATTGAGGGGTGATAGATTTAGGACAGATATCAGGGTTGGTTTCTTTAATTAGAGGAGTAAAGGCGTGGAACGGACTGCCTGCAACAGTAGTAGATGGGCATCAGAGTATTTTCACAGGTCATGCACCATCGAGGGCCAAAGGGCCTGTGCTGCTCTGTTATGTTCTATGTTCTATGTTATATGTTCTAAGAACCTCATCACAAACAGCCATGATCAACTTGACCAATATGGAATAAATGTATAAATCCAACAAAATTGAATCCTCACCCCCTGCAAACTCATCTCCAAGCCACTCACAATCATATTTTAGAACTGTAGCATTATTCCTTCAATGCTTCTGGATGAAAATCCTGGAAATCAGTCTTTAACAGTTGTAGGGATGTACCTATGGACTGCAGTGATTCAATAAGATGGCTTGCTGCCAATTCTCCAGGGGGACGAGGGATGGACAATGAATGCTGGCCCAGATACCATGAAGAAACCTTTGTGTTCCGTATCAGTCGCGATTTTAATTTCCCTTTGATGGCAAGGTCAGCTGCACCCCTCTGTCTCCTTGTCATTTATCAGCACCAAAGACAATCCAACCAGGCCATTCATGATTTCAGTCAAGCTGTTCATAAGGGCACCAAATACATTGCAGCACTAGCAAAATATTTTAATGAATAAAGTACGTTAACCTTGCAGAGTCAGTAAGCAGCCCAACCTTAAACAGCAGCCTCAGTCTTATTGAATGGCAGAGCAGGTCTGAATAGATGGCTTATTTCTGCTCTTTTGTCATATGTTTTTATGTTCATAAATCATTAACTAATCTGTGGATGATCAGTTTAAATTGAATCAGTTAAAGATCTGTTCTACACAATATGGTCACAAGTTGTGGGGTAGGTTTGGCACTTGGCCTCTGGAATGTTATTAAAACAGAAGAAGGGATTTGTAAGGATTGGCTCTGATTTACATGTACTCACAGCTTACAGTAGTTCCGGTGTGTGCCTGGACAATTGAGGAGAATCCCCATTAGCCAACATCCAGCTAAAAATTAGCACCTAGTTCTGCTTCAATAAAGAACACAAGATGGTATGCCAGGAACAACAGTAGGTAAAAACAATGACTGCAGATGCTGGAAACAGAGTCTAAATTAGAGTGGTGCTGGAAAAGCACAGCAGGTCAGGCAGCATCCAAGGAGCAGTAAAATTGACGTTTTGGGCAAAAGCCCTTCATCAGGAACAACAGTAAGCATTCCTAAAAATGAGGTATCAACCTAGTGAAGATATAAAACAGAACTATTTGCGTGCCTGACTGCATGGGAAGCAATGGATCAGATTGAAGTCCTGGATGATATCGATATCGATATAGATGAGGTTTCGAACTAACCAACCTCTGAGCAAGATAAATATGGTGGCTGTAACTGCAGGTCAGGTACTAGGAATTCTGCAGTGAGTAACTCAATTCTTGGCTCCCCAAATTCTATTCACTATTTACATGGCACAAGTCAGCAGCGTGATGGAAAATTTGTCACTTAATTAGATGAATGCAGCCAAAGCTCATTGGCTTGGAAAGAACTATCCACTGACCACAATTGTCAGGAAGGAGAAAGGTATCACATGGATATCACATGGATATCACAACCAACTGCGAATTCTGTTCCAAGCCACTCACTATTCTGACTTGGAAATATCCTGGTCAACTTCCGGGAAATGCCTTCCTTAATGGCACTGTAGGTTTAGCTACACCAAATGTACTGCAGGAATTCATGAAAGCAGCTCACCAAGACTTTCTGAGGAGTAATTAGGATTGGTCCAGCCAACAAAGGCCGTATCCCATGAATAAATGAAAAGAAAAGATTCTGTTTGCCCACATACTTGCTTATTTAGCAGCCAACATTAATGCAGCTCATTGGAATTCCTGGGCTTTGATTTTAATGGATTAAAGCTGAGGGAAATGTTATTTTGCTTTGTCAGGCAGACTGGGAATCCTTCAGAAAATGGGAGATATTATTATCATACAGGGTAATTATCATCTTGTAATTCATTTGGATGTCTTATAATTTGCATATCAAGCTTTTTCAATCTGATTATTCTGAAAGGAAAGATAAATGGCTCATCGCAAATGAAGTATGAAACAATGTTAATGTTGATTACTCCCCGGAAAAAGATATGCCACTTCAGCTTATTTCATTTTCTTTAGGTTAAATGGCACAGAGTTATGCCAAAATTTATAATTAACCCTTTTGAAAGCTGGAGAAAACATTACCGAAATGTAGAAGGCTGTTCAGTAGAACACGGATTCTGCATCTTCAGTGGAAGATAAATCTGTTTCAATTGACTTTTCAAGCTGGTTTAGCCTCATCTTTGATAAAATGCTGTCTCCATGGAATTAAAAGGGATGTTTTATCAGAAGGGAAATAGATGAGAAATAGTAGTAGGCAGTTACCATGCTAAGCGGTTCTCTGTATTGCCTATCATGTAGATCAGTCATATTTTCAGATGGATGCAGACTGCCCTAAAATTGTCTACACAATAGTTTTTTCACACTTTCAAATTCAAACTTGTTGATCTATCATCTGTATTTCTCCTGTGAATACTGTTCAGGAAGCAGAGAGTTATGAAAAGTTGTGGTTTTCAGCTCTGACTCTGTGGATCACCACTTTGACATGACAAAGAGGCTTGTAGTCTCCGACAATTCCTTATGCAATACCTAGGTGAGCTTCCTGATTTAGGTAGGGCTAACCATTGTGGTAAGGTCAGGGGAGGTGACAAACAAAGTCAGGTTCAAAATACCCCCAGTGGGAGAACAGGTGAAGGAAGTCTGTGCATCTTGCTGTGCTGTAGGTGGAAGAAGCCCAAGTGGAAATGTAAGTCCCAGTCAACATGTCACCAAAGTTTGACCAGCAACCCATCAAGATTGTCCAGACGTTCATGGCACACTTGGGTCCGGACTTAAATAAAATACAAACGTAGGCTTCTACTGTTTGCCTGAATTCTCCATTTGCCAAATCCCGTGCTCATGGAGAATCAGTGGTAAGTACAGAGTTGTGAATCTGGGAGGCGCTAGTCAAGAATCTGTGTGTAGGCAACAGCCGCATGAAAGTTATTGGACATCTGTGTGGGGACAGAAATGTTTTTGTGCAGTAGTGTCTGTGACTGAGGACTCTTCTGTAGGATACTCGCTGCACATCTCAGATAGGGAGGGTGAAAAGCTGATCCAAAAAAACATCCTGCTGCATTGTCACCTGGCTGCAAAACACACATACTGTGGTCAAAGAAAGAGAAGGATACATTTTTACCAGTTAGCATGTTTGAACAATTGAGTGATCTTACGAATGACCATCTCGAAAGAAGAATTACAATTGCACAATGTGAAGCATCCAGACTCCCAATTTAACATCAGTACCCTCAGTGTGAGCCCCTTCCTGGTTAAGGCAAGCTGAAGAAGCAAGGAAGGATACACCTTCTACTGGAAAGGAAGGCAGTCCTTAACTCAATTATGTTTGCTTTATGATCCACAACAGGATCTTGGATGACTGAGTTCCCCAGTTGTATGAAGGAGGGGCTCATGAAAATTCACCTACATTTCAGCCAACAGTAGAATTAATGGTCTCTAAGGCCCAAAGTCAGGACTTGAACACGTAAATCTAGATTTACAATCCAGTAATGTATGGAGGGGGTGCTGCACTGTTGAAGGTGCCATCTTTTGGAGAAAACATGAAATGCTCAGGGTGTGAGGAAAAATATGCCACTATTTCAAAGTAGCACAGAGGAGTTATCTTTGGTGCACAGGCCAATATTTATTCCTGAATTTACATAACAATGAAACAGATTGTGATAATAAATAAACATATTTTTGGGAGCTTACTACACATATTGGCTGCTGTTCTTTCTACATTACAATAGCAATTAGATTCTCTACAGTGTGGAAACAGGCCCTTCGGCCCAACAAGTCCACACCAGCCCTCCGAAGAGCAACCCACCTAGACCCAGGTCCCTCTGAATAATGCACCTAACACAGTGGGCAATTTAACATGGCAAATTTACTTAGCCTGCACATCTTTGTGGCTGGGAGGAAACCAGAGCACTCAGAGGAAACTCATGCAGACACAGGGAGAATGTGCAAACTCCACACAGACAGCTGCCCAAGGCTAGAATTGAACCAGGGACCCTGGTGCTGTGAGACAGCAGTGCTAACCACTGCACAACCGTGCTGCCCACTTTAAATACACTTTAAAAATACTTCATTGTCTGTAAACTAATTCATTACATCTTGACATGTTTAAAAGCGCTATGTAAGTACAAGACTTTCTTTGTTCCATAGCAACATCCAACTCCTGCAAAGCAGAAACCATGGGGAATTTGCATTAAGTGGTAGGTGTGAGGAAAGATGAACGGTCCTGACTGCAGAAGGTGCATCAGAACGATGCAACCGCAGAGTTCTGGATTTAGCTCCAAAGAGAAATTATTGAAAAGACTAAGTAAGGTCCATCATGACTCAATTGATTTTTTTAAAAATACTATTGAATACAGAGAGTCTTTCTATCCATCTACAATCATTCAACAAGCAGAAATAAGTCCTCCTAACTTTACCCTTCTTTTTTATAATCTATCTTAATGTAGCAACTTCTAAACAGAAAACTGAAGGAGTGACACTGCAAACAGAGTTCGCTAGGTGGAACAGACCATTTGCCAAAATTTTTGACCTCTTGAGGCTGTACAGGACATTAGTGAGGCATCTTCTGAAATATTGTGTCCAATTCTGGTTGCCCAGTTATAAGAAGGACATTATTATGCTGGAGAGGGTTCAGAAGAGATTTACCAGGATGTTACCGGGTGTAGAAGGTTTGGGTTATTAAGAAAACTTGAATAGGCTGGGGCTTTTTTCACTGGTTGAGAGGTGATCTGATAAAATAATGAGAGCTATAAATAGAATTAATGGTAAGTGTCTTTTCCCTGGATGGGGAATTTCAAACTTTTTAGACAGAGGATGGTTCACGTGTGGAATGAATGTGGGTACAATTACAATGTTTAAAAGACATTTGGATAGATACATGAATAGGAACGATTTGGAGGGATAGGGGCCAGGAGCAGGCAGTGCAACTAGCTTAGTTTGGGATTATGTTCAGCATGGACTGGTTAGATTAAATGATCTGTTTCTGTGCTGTATGACTCAATATAACTTGATTAGACGATGTTCTGCTTCAAATGCATTTAGTATTTGTGTGGAGACCATAAATCTGAAACACTAACTTTGTTTCTCTCTCCACAAATGCTGCCTGACCTGCTGAATACTTGCAACAATTGCTGTTTTTTTTTTCACATGGCTCCGCAATACAATATATTTCCACAAAATTCATTTATATCACAGACGTCTCAAGGCCTAACCCTAATACAAAAAATCTCCACATCTTCAATGGGGAAGTTGCACATATTTCAGTATTTTTTAAAAATTGTTTGACATGAATGACTGTGCAGGTCAGGTATTGGAATTCCATCATATTTTCCTTTTGAAACATTATTACTACTCTCAGTTTAAGAGGAAATAAAAAGCACAACCAGAAACAACTTACATCGCTTTGTTAAGTTGTCTAGGTGACCAGTATGTATTTCAGTACCATGCCATCAGTGTGGGCCCAGCCAAGGTACACAGCGAGCTTTAGCTGTTTGCTCTGCCTCTGAGAGTGGGTGGCAATGCTAAACCACCTCCGATAAAAGAAACTGTCAAGAAACCATATCAGAATTAAGCATTAGCCAAGTGAGGGCCACACAGTGGCTCAGTCGTTAGCACCACTGCCTCACTGCACCAGGGAACCGGGCTTGATTCTAGCCTCAGGTGATTGTCTATCTGTGTGGAGTTTGCACATTCTCCCTGTGCCCATGTGGGTTTTGGCCGGGTGATCTGGTTTCCTCCCACAGTTCAAAGATTTGAAGGTAGGTGGATTGGCAATGCTAAATTGTCCATAATGTGCAGGTCAGGTATGTTAATGATGGCAAATGTAGGGTTAAAGGGATAGTGTAGCGGGGGTAGGTCTGGGTGGGATGCTCTTCAGAAAGTCATTGTGGACTCAATCTGCTGAATAGTCTGCTTCCACTCTGCAGGGATTCTATGATTCAGAAAAATACCTTCAAGCAGAATGGACGAGAGACAAATGAATGAAGTATGCAGTTATGCCAACATATAACTGAACAATTAATAACTGAGTTTGAGTCAAGGTGAGTTAAGGACTGCTATAAGGTATCAAAAAATTGATCCTGTTTCTACCATCATCCAACTCCCAACCATTGAAATTAGATACAGTTGTTACCTCAAAACGCATTCTGATCAATTTGTATATATTTGTAGCATCAATGTTTGTCAAAAATGGGCAAGAATATATATTTTCCTTTCTCCTATTTTTGAATCCACAATGTACTCACTGGGTCAGTCACCTCACTTAATTTACTTCTGAATCTGTTATTCCTCTGACAGTGATTGACAGTGATGAATGGAGTTAGGAGTGTTCCAATGGGGCCACTGCAAGTGGAAATGATTGGAGAAGATGTTAAAACTCACACGACACCAGGTTATAGTTCAACAGGTTTATTTGGAAGTACTAGCTTTCAGTGCCGCTCCTTCTTCACGTAGCTGCGGAGCAGGTCTCTGAAAGCTTGTACTTCCAAATAAATCTGTTGGACTAAAACCTGATGTTGAGTGATTTTTAACTGTCCACTCCAGTCTAACACCGACACCTCCACATCATTGGAGAAGATGGCAATGCAATGTTCAGGTCACTTGACTAGTCATCCAGAGGTCCTAGACAATGCTTTGGGGCAACTGTTCAAATTTTAATTCCAATCTATAAAAAATTCTGGAATTAAAAGCTTGTCTCAGTGACGCTGATAGTGATGCTCATTCATCAATTCTCTTTTTAAAAAAAATCTCATTCACTCATACTTTTTTGGGAAGGTAATCCACTATTTTTATCTAATCTGGCCTGGATGTGTCTTTAGATCTACAGTAATTTAGTCAATGCTTAATGTCCCCCTCTGAGATGGTTGTGCAAACTACTTAATTCAACATTTGACACCAAAGGACAATTCAAGGGATGGACAATGAATGTTGAACTTGCCAGTGATGCTCACATTCCATGAAAGGATAACTTAAAACAAAAAGAGGAGCTGCTATTCCACATTAGCTTCTGGCATCCTCTGTTCCTAAATTAGAATAGAGATGATAAAAATTGTTCTGCAAATAGTTGGTAAAGGTAAAAAAAAAGGCAAGTTTATAAATTCAAAACAAGATGCTGAAGTAGCTGCGATGGAATGCACTGCATCTTTAAACAGCAACTGGCTGGATTGCTGTTTTTGCTGCTGATCTGAGGTTTGAGTTTAAAACAACATCAGGTCTCATTTAAACTGAAGTGACAAATTGTGGGTCAAATGGCACGTGCCCTGGTAAAACCAATGTGTCCGTCAGGGCTTGGTGAGTCCCTGCTGACTCTTGACACCAAAATGCCTCACTGACAGATCTCAAGAATGGCGCAAGGCAGGCACAGCTGAACCTAAGCCAATGCACGGCCACCGTCCTTTACAGAGGCTGAAGTAACAAGGCAAAGTTTGGTGACTTTTGTTTAGAGCTACTGCCATTTCTTTCTAAAAATCACTTGCTGGAAAGCTCAAATCATGCTACAAATTCTTGAATTTTAGGCTGCATTTTAAACCCACTACCAGGAAACCAGGGGGGTGGAGCTATCAATTCGGATGAGGGTACTATCAGCAGCCATTCAGTCTCCATCCGCACCGTGAGTTGCCTGACCTGCTGTGCTTTTCCAGCAATAAAGTTTCAACTTTGATCTCCAGCATCTGCAGACCTCACTTTCTCCTCGGACTCCAAGAAAGGCATTGGATTGACCTACATGCCAATGCCCAATTGGGCCCCTTAAGTGGGCAATTAATGCTCAAGTAAAAGCCACATCCCCCACGCTGCTGAATTTAAGGAGAAACAGGAGCAGTCTTCATCCAACTTGTTGCAGGGCAGACTACATGCTAACCAGTGAAATGGAGTTTTCCTCCTTTCTGTTCCCTAATGCCAGTTGGAGATGCCATTTCTTCATTTTGCACCTCCACTCGCATTCTTCCCTCTCCCTGCCCTTATCAACACTCCCCAACTTACTTCCCTCACCATGTCCTGCCTAACCTGCCCTGGTGAAGCTCTAACCTATGTTTGGAGGCATTGAAAATGCCCTTTGCTCTTTTGCTTTTTGCAATATTGACTGTGGTATTCCCCGGGTATACCCTGTACCGGAGACAAGTGGTAACCATTTCATTCTAATTCAAGGGCCCTCCTGAAAAGAAATTAAAGGGAATGAGCTGGCTTACTTTTCTCCTTTTTTTTCACAGACATTTAAAGTGATTTCCTACTTTAAAGAATCAACTCTTTTTAATCACTGAGCAAGGTTTTATTAATCCTTCGAAGTAGAATTTTACAGCTACTTTATCATTATGGCTTGAGACACAGATCTTTACAGGTTTTATAGCACAGAATGAGATCATTGTGTTTGTGCCTGCTCTTTGCGAGAGGAATCCACAAATAATCCCACTGACTCTGTGTTTCCCACTGCCCTACTTTTCCCCACTGGCCCTGCTTTTTCCCCACTGGCCCTGTTTTTCCTGACTGTCCCTGCTTTTTACCATTAGCCCTGTTTTTTTTCCCACTGGCCCCTGCTTTTCCCCACTGCCGTGTTTTTCTCACCTTCAAATATTAATCATCTTTCCTTTCAGCACTTAGAATTATTATGTCTTCAAATATTTCATGTGCTGAAGTTTCCACTTTGCAGAAAATCTGCACAAACATAGTTCTTCACATCTTCTTGCCACTATCTGAATGATTTTGATTTGATGATCTATTGATGCTGAGCCTCCAATCAATCTTTCCCTATTTACTCATTAAAGCCTTCATAGCTTTAAAAATCTCTATCAACTCTGACCTTAGCATTCTCCACTCCAGTAGAATTACAGAAATTCATCATAATTTTAGTTTCTAATAACCCTACAGTATTTATATATAGACGGACCCTGCCACTATTCCTCTATCCTTGACAATATCTAAGGGCCTGTTTGATTTATAGTCATTGATGAACAACAACTAGTGAGTCTTAACAAGAAGGTGCCCTTATCTCAGCAAAATGTAATGTATTACAAGATTTCAATTGTGTACTCAAACTATTGTGAGACATTGTGTACGCACTTGTCTCCTACTTCCTTATGGAAGACTGTATGGTAACATCCGATTGGATGGAACTTAATGTGAGTTTTAACATTAACCCTTTGAGACCATTACCTTATGCAACACCTTCTATAACTGTATTGAACCCAATCTGAACAGTCGCTGTGATTGTTACATTCTTGCTATCATGATATATCCAAAAGAGCTCACTGTGCCTTGACTGTGGTCTAACCAGTGTCTTGTATAAATATCCGAGTCTCTTTACTCTAGGACAATAGTTATGGTACAATAGATTTTGTGTTTTTGTCTTGGGACTTGTAGTTTCAGTTACCTATGTATTTGAACTAATTGATTCTCAATTTTCTTTCTCACCTTTTTAGTAATCTTATTCATAGCAAGTTCAAATCTAAGCTACACAGCAGAATAGAGACAGAAGACGAAAAAGGGGATAAGATGCTTAAAGGAAATTGCAGGCAATTTGTGTGCTCCTTTTAACAACTGAAGCAAATCGGCAGTTGAGAAAAGACAAGATATGTGTTGATTATCTATATTTTGAACTTTAAGATGAATTAAAACAAAAAAACGAAGGCTCAAGGTTCTGCTACATTACATCTTGCTTAAAATCTGCCAAACTAGTAAATATTTGAGGATTTGGAAGTGTGATTTACAGACACCATCAATAAAGTAAATTGTGCTGAAAAATAATCCTGCTGGTAAACCAGACATTTACCACACAAAGACTACCTCCAAGAATAAATCTAGCTCCTTGACACTGAATGACATTACCACAGCTGAATTCCCTACTATCGACATCCTCAGGGTTATCATTGACAGAAACTGAACTGGTATGGCCAATCAATGCTGTGGCTACAAGAAAAAATAAGATGCTAGGAATTCTGCAGTATGTAACTCAGTTCTTTTCTCTTCAGTGCCTGCCCTGCATCTACAAAGCATAGTTCAGGAATATGATTGAATACTCTCCATTAGGCTGGATGTACACAGCTTGAACAATACCCAATAAGCTTGATACAATCAATGGTAAAGTAGCCTTGTTTGATTGGCACTGTGTCCACCACTTTAAACAGTCTCTCCTTGTACCACTGGCAGTAATGTGTGCCATCAATAAAATTCATTAAACAACTCAACAAACCTTCCTTTGACTGCAACTTCCAAGCCTATACTTTGTACCACCTATAAGGACAAAGGAAGCATCATTTGTTGCAAGTTCCTTTCTAAGCCACACACCATTCTGACATGGCACTATTTTGTCATTCCTTTACTGTGACTGGACCTAACAGCACTGTGGGGCTTCTGGCCTAGCCACATTGAGAACAATGTAACCGTTTCTTAGGATACACATTGTTCTGAACAACTTGTTCAGGGTTGATTTCTCAACCTTCAAAATGGTCTGCAGAAATAATCAAAGCTCCTTCAACAATAATTTGCAAACATGAGACAACACGTGGGTTTTTTTTTAGATTACTTACAGTGTGGAAACAGGCCCTTTAGCACAACAAGTCCATACTGACCCGCCGAAGCGCAACCCACCCAGACCCATTCCCCTACATTTACCCCTGCCCTTAACACTACGGGCAATTTAGCATGGCCAATTCACCCAACCTGCACATTTTTGGACTGTGGGAGGAAACCGGAGAACCCAGAGGAAACCCACGCAGACACGGGGAGAACGTGCAAACTCCACACAGTCAGTCGCCTGAGGCGGCAAATGAACCCGGGTCTCTGGCGCTGTGAGGCAGCAGTGCTAACCACTGTGCCACCCAGCAGTTACAGCAGTTTAAGAAGAAAGTTCACAACCACCTTTTCCAGACCAGTTAGGGCTGGTTGTAAATGCTAGCCTAATCAGTAGTGTCCATATCCCATAAATGAATAAACAAAATTACAAGTTTATGCACTTGAATGTAAGTTTGCACTAATCAAATCTTGTCATGTCACTTATTTTCTTCATAGCAGCCGGGTTGTAAGGCTAATGAGTTTCACAGAATTACGTTAAAGAGAGACATTTGAGCTGAACAGGGTAACAGCTGTTCCATGATTCCTTCAAAAATGAACTCACAAACATTGATGGATTGGAGGTGCAGCACCAAGTAAACTCTACCTTTTATGCATTCATTAAAAATAAATGTACTCTTTTTCAACTCACTGGGCTTCAAAAATAATGATGTAATAAATTATTCAAGTTGTCATTTTCAGGAATCCTGTTTTAGTTAATTATGCAATGTAGCCATATTCCACTTTTACAGTATCATTTATGACTGCCATTGAAAGTGAAAGCCTTCATGCTTAAAGTTACTTCTGCTGTTGTAACTGATCCGATAGCCCAGGATGGTGAATTTCCATAAGATGCATAGGGAGCGGTTCATTAATTACCGTATCTCTGAAAGAAGAAGCAAGAACATGTTGGGAAAATACCATTCATGTTTTCTGTAATACCTTATGGTTTTAGAGTAAATGTAGAATACATTTTCTCTTGTGATATTGTTTCCATTCCACCTTTATCTCAAAGTCCTGATCTCTGCTGTGGTAGAGTTCTATTGTCAATGGAAACTTCATCTATATCTTTAGGTCTGTGTCAGCTTAGTCAGAAATGGACAAATCTTACTGTTATATTGTGCTGCCTGAATGGTACTAGTCCAAAGTAGTGAGGGTAGTGGAGAGGTTTTCTTTTGGTTCCCATATATGAATATGGCAATACATTGTCAGTACATCACATAATTCACATTATTGTAACACTAGATGCCCAAACTTTTGTGTTTTCCTGGTGTACAGTATTGTTAAGGCATGTAAATTAGGTGAAGAGGTAGGAAGTCTAATGGGAGTTTACTATACTGATTGATTTTTTGGGTCAGATTCAGTTTAATCAAGCGTAGAAGTGCAGGTACAGAGTAGGCAGATATTCTGAATTATTTAATTCATTCTGGCATATAATCTAAGGGTATATCAGTCTTAACAAACTTCTTTTTTATGAGAGCCCTCATCATTAAAGTGATTTTTGTCTTTATCCAGTTGTCATACCAAGGTGATTTGTGGTAGTGTTATCAGCCAATAAATAGTAATTAGACAGTGGCCTATTTTGATGTTCCATACCTTTACCTAGATATAGCAAGGCCAGTTATACTGCTCTTTTTGCTCTCCTAACCAAAAACAACAGGAGTAAAGGAAATTCATAGACATCATACCTCTACCGTGCTGCATCACAATGCAAAAACAAAGCAAAGTAAACATCAAATATTATTTCGGACAACTACTCATGCTCTGAAACTCAGAATCAATATAAATGTGAAAAACCTAGCACATTAAGTGGAAGATATAACAAAAAAAACACATGAACCAGCTCAACAGGCCACTCAGAATTTTTATTATCTAACATTTACTTTCTCAAGTGAAATAAGGGACTGGTAACAAATACTGAGCTTGTCAGCAATGTCTACACTCTGTGACTGAAAGAAAAACAAAATTAGGCACCTGGAACCTGAGTTTATTTTTTTAAAAATCAGTCTTTTGTCAGTTGTATTTTCTTGTATTCGTATCAGAAGATTCAAACCCTCTATAGAAACTTGAGCATATGAATTCTACAGTACAAAATGCAGTCCTGTTTTATATAATTATATAATTTTTGCCTTATGTATCTTTCCATGCCTTTATAGAGCCATTTAAAGAGAAATGATGGAATTTGGCAGGATAAAATTCAACATTGAAATAATCTGTGCTACATTTGCGTATAGTGGACATTATGTTTTCTGTCTCCAAGACCAGTTAATTGACTGAAAAATCTCTTCCTCTGTCCTAACTGAAGAGCTACCAAGTACAATATGGACCTTTTCCTGAGGGTATTGTATTTTAATAACTGATTTAAATTAGATTAATTAAATGAATTCAGTTGTTTAAAATAATTATTTTCTGTGCCATAAACAAATGATCACCCATCCAAATTGCAGTGAAATGTTGGTTGCAATTATTTACACATATAAATGTATTAATTAAATACTTGTGGATGCCTTTCGTCTCTGATCCATCATTGCAGAAATTTAATTAGGTCAATTTTGATGAATTAAGATATATTCGTCATCTTCATTTTGTGCTGCCTTAGATATCATGAGGCAAAACTTTCTGTTTTGCAATCCATTTATATGAAAAAGGGAATCTAAGGGTTTTATTTTAACATAAAGAGAGCTATGAAGATTGTGAAACAGAAATAGTGAGGTTTATATAGCACTGACTCACTAATTAATAAATACCTCTGTATAGTCGTGCTTTTTAATACTCTTAAATTATTATGTAATATCTTATCTGCCAGTTTGGTGTTTCTGATGCATTGAATAAATCTGAATGACTTGCTGAACAATGCCATAATTTCTGGTTCTTACCCCAATTCTTATCCCAAAAGGATTTATTCCTTTGTGATATGCAGTATGGAAGGTTATGGTTTGGTTGAAAGGATATGGAGTCTACCTATGATCTTACATGTTGGGCGTGAGTTACCTATGTTAGAAGGAAGCATGATAACATTATTACACACCTTTATAAGGTAAATAAACTTAATTAGAATTAAATTCTATTGGTAATATAATGTGTTGTGTATTTGTGGCCTGACAGAACAAAGCAGCAAAGACAGGATATTATGTGACTGTGGTTAAGATTGGCTGAAAAATTCAGTGAAATAAAAGTGAGCTAACCGTACAAACAATGTTGCAGAGAAACACCAAGCAATCAGTCTTGGGTTTCATTGGCTGTGAAAGTAATTCATTCCAGCAAGACTGCAGTAATGAATACTTGACTGTATTCTGCTCCATGTGAATGCATATCATACACAAAATACTTACTACTGTCATAACCTTTTTATGTGCTTTCCAGAATAGCTTTTCCTTCATGATGATTTATCCATAACTACAAGCTGAAACATGGGCTCTGGTAAATGCTGTTGTGCATCCTTTCATCCATTATATTTTCTATCTTTAAAAAAAATATAAGCTTAGACTTTGTATGGTCACCGTCCATGGTTTTGTGAGAATTTGTGGATGATGAGCTCACTGGCTGGTCAGAGGCTGGCTACAGTCCACTGAGTCACATTCTAGATTGTCAGATATAGCCTTATTCCTCTTGAGACTGCAGACTATGTGCCTGGTACACTCTGGGCCTAAAACTTAAAGAAAGATTTGGATTTACTATTACTGGCTAGTAGAATATCATAAAAACATTCCACTTCTTAAAGTATCTACCATACCACTAATAAGAATATTTTAAATACTTTTTTTCTTTTAGGGAACTTATAACTAAAACTACAGAAAGGAATATTCCTTTTTTATATAAAAGGGTGGCACAGTGGCTCAGTGGTTAGCACTGCTACCCCACAGTGCTAAGGACTTGAGTTCAATTCCATCCTTGGGGACTGTCTATGTGGAGTTTGCACATTTTCCCAGTGTCTGTGTGGGTTTCCTCCACAGTCCAAAGACATGTAGATTAGCTGGATTGGCTGTGCTAAATTGTCCATATTTTCAAGGAATATGCAGGCTAGGTGGATTAATCATGGGAAATGCAGGGTTACACAGGATAAGTTTGGGTTGAATGCTCTTTGGAGGGTTGGAGTGGACCTGATGGGCCAAATGTCCAGCTTCCCCACTGTAGGAAATCTATGATTCTATATCACAAGTGGTACTGCATATAGAATTAGTCCTTTTAGCAAACAGCCCACACTTGCTTTCATCTTTTAATAGGTTCTGTTATCTCTGTTTCACTGAGCAATAGGTTTCTGTAGCCATCTCTAGGTGCCTTTTTATTTTGTTTTGTTCAAAGTGCTTTGAGTGAGTTTCTTAAATCTATCACCAGCTTTAAAATCTGTTCTGGTACTAGGGTGAGCTTGTTTCCTGAACCATTTGGTGCAGTGACAATATGTTTGGAAGGGTGTTCTAGGACATTCAGCCAACAGTAACAAAGGAGAGACAATAGAATTGCAAGTCAGGATGGAAAGGGGAACTTGCTGTCCATGTATATGCTATCTTCGTTGTTCAAGATAGTAGATGTTGTGGGTTTTGGAATGTTCTGTCTAAAGAATCTCTGAATTTCTGAGGTGCATCTTGTAGATTTAATACACTGTTGCGACTATTGTGTTTGATGGTGAAGGGAGTGAACATTTGAGGAAATGGTACAAATTAAGTGAGTTTCTTTGCCCTGGATGGTGTCATGCTTTTTATGTATTGTTGGAATTGCATTCAGCCAGACAAGTGGGAAGAATATCATCACACTCCTGACTGGTGCCATGTCGCTGGTGGACTGGTGTTGAAGAGTCAGGAGTGAAGGTGCTCGCTACAAGATTCCTACCCTCTGACCAGCTCTTGAAGTCATGGTATGGCTAATCTAGTACATATTCTGTACAATGGTAAACCCCAGGATGTTGATAGTGGGGGGAATTCAGTGATGACAATACCATTGAATTTCAAGGGCTGATGTTATATTCTCTCTAGTTGGAGATGGTCATTGCCTGGCACTTGTGTGGTGTAAATGTTACATGCCACTTGTTGGTTCAACCCTGGATATTGTCCATGTCTTATTGCATTTGAATATAGATTGCTTTCATGCTTGAGTTCTTGTATATATTGTTAAACATTGTTCAATCAGCAACAAACATCCTCACTTTGACCTAATTGATGAAACAGCTTAAAGATGGCTGGGAATAGGATACTAACCTGAGGAACTCCTGAAGTAATGTCCTGGTACTGACCTCCATCAATAACAACCATCACACAGTATAACCGGGATAGTTGCCTAGAACAGTGTGTTGCAGATCCATTCAGAGATCAGGCTATTTTGGGTCTGGTAATGTGTAATGAAGCTCATTTAGTAAATGATCTAAAAATAAAAGATCCCTTAGAAAACAGTGACCACAACATGGCTGAAATTAACATTCAGTTTAAATGTGAGAAACCTGGGATAAAACAAACAAGATAAACTTACATAAGTGTAATTACAAATAAATGAGTACAGAGTTGACTGGATTACACGGTGAAATAAGTTTCAGCACAACGATGGTTGAGGAACAATGGCAAATGTGTAAGAAAATAGTCCATGACTCTCAACAAAGTAACATCTCAGTGGTAAAGAAGGATTCTAGGGGAAAAAAAGTTAAATCATCATATTCTTGGTAGACCATAGAGCTGCTCTCTCATTTGAGAGAGAGATGACAAGTGGTGGTTTGACCTGAGGGTCACTATGCCTCTGGTGAGGGGAAGAGTTGAGAAGGAGAGTCCTTCATAGTAACCACAGTCAGTGTAGGAATTGAACCCACACTGTTAGCATCACTAGCATAGCAAACAAATATCCAAGCATCTGAGCTAAACTGACCCCTGCTACATTAGTGAGGGGTTAGGCCAACTATGGTTAATTAAGAAAGTTAAGATAGCATCAAATTGAAAGAAAAAAAAACCTCACAATGTGCCAAAGATTAGTGGTAAATCAAGGGATGTGGAAAGTTATAAAATCAAGAAAAGATGACCAAAATTAATAAGGAAGGAGAGAATATACTTTGAGGGTAAACTTGCAAAGCAATATCAAGATGGAAAGTAAGAGCTTCTTTAAATGTATAAAAACAAAGAGAGAGGAAAAAGTGAACAAAAGTCCTTGTAATTAATGAAATGCCCCAGATGAGGAAACTGACTGCACTTTTGTCAAATTTGCAGATGACACAACACTGAGTGGGAAGCAAGTGGCGAAAATTACACAATGACTGGTGGCATATAAACAGGTTAAGTGAATGGGCAAAAATTTAGTAAATGGAATACAGACTTGGAAAATTTGAGGTTATGCACTTTAGCAAGAAAAATGGAAGAACTGAATATCATTTAAGTGAAGGATGACAACAGGGTGATGCAAAGGGATGTGATTGTGGGGCAGACAGCAAAGTGAAGCTGAGGTCAAGATAAGATCAGCCATGATTGTATTAAATGGTGGAGCAGGTTTGAGGGACTGAATTGCCTACTCCTGCTCCAAGTTGTTAAGTATCAATGTGAAGACGGACATTTCTCTCCACAGGGACTGTGATGGTCTCTCCTAAAGATACAGTTCTGGCAGGCAGAATGGTACTGACTAAGCCAAAAATGTTTTTCCTCTTGTTAGTTCCCTCACACTTGCCACAGACTCTGCCTGACATTTAGGTCCTTTGGGCCTTGACTGGCTTGGTCAATTGTGTTGCTGCAAAATCATTCTAAATGATGGACGTATAAGTCCACCACCAAAAATACATTCTTTTCTCTTTCCACCCTCACTGCTTCCCTCAAGTGATGTGCAAAATGGGGGAGTACAGACTCATTAGCTGAGGGAAGGCCGGGGGACCGTGTGCAGTTTGTGATAATCAGCAAGAATTTTCTTTGCCCATGTTGTACCTGATACCATGCCATGCCAATGCGTCTGGAGTCAATATTGAGGACCCCTAGGCAACTCCCTGGGTACCACTGTGCCACTCTGCCGGACCTGTTCTGCTGGTGGGGCAGGACCCATTAGGAATGGTGATGGTGATTGGAACACTGTCTATAAAGTTATGTCTATGACTATGTCAGGCTGTTGTTTGCCCTGTCTGTGAGACAGCTTTCTAAAATTTTTCAGTTGCTCCCAGATGTTAGTAAGGAAGAGTTTGCAGGGTGACTGGACTCTGTTTGCTGTTATTATTTCTGGTATTTAGGTCAATGCCAGGTTATAAACATTAGTTTTATTCCTTTTTGAGACTTTTTAGTGTTTTAATACAGCTGAGTGGTTTGTTAGAGCATTTCAGAGGCCATTTAAAAGCCAACCATATCGTTGTGGCTTTGGAGTCAGTTGTAGTCCAACCAGGTAAAGACGATAATTTTCATTTTCTAAAGGGTGTTAGTGAACCAGATGGAGTTTTACAACAATTAATAATAATTCCAGGGTCACCATTACACTTTAATTATAAAATTTGTTTCAATTCAAATTCACCATGAGTCATAGTGGAATACCAAGCTGGTTCATTCCACGGCAAGTCTAACTACAAGACCATTACACCATCACCTTCCCATGGATGCAAGGTACATTTCTTTGACTAGATGCCGACTCCCTTACACATCTGACTATGGTAGCCTGCAAAGGTGGACCACACAGTGATCTGATCCACCCTTCTGACCTGTTGTAGATGTGTGAACGGCTTTTTATGATCAGTGGTGTACTTGTACTTGACAAGGTACTAATTATGGTAGTTCCCATAACATAAGAATTTGACACTGGTAAAACAAAAGACTTCTATTATAATTCATGGTGTTTACATATATTACATCACAGGCACAGCCATGGCTGGACTTATAATGAACAGTTCTGTTGCAGACTGTTCTGTACTTCCTTCAGCATGTCATGCTGCAAGTGACTGTAGCAAGATGAAGTCTGAGACTTTTGTACAATCAGGTCACATGCCATGAAATAGCCATCTTATCTTCAGTGTGTTTCTTTATGGTATATAGCTGTGAGACATAACACAACACACAGAACTCCAGTTTAAATGAGATAGCCATTGATCTGTAAGGAAGCCTGGAACCTGACCTCAAAAGTGACTTTCTTTGTCCTCTTCCTCTTAAAAAAATCAGATACATTAACTTTATATCTAGGTATAAATACTAATTGCCTGTTTTTGGCTCTGATTTCTCTTTCAACTTAGAATTAAATAGAAATTTCACTGTGCAACCAATTATAACCCGATGCTTAAAACACCTTTTAGAACACCGGGAGCCTCTGAAAGTACTAATTGGAAACACCGACTGCTACCATTATTAGCAAGTACAAATTTTTTGCACTTTTTTCTCAGACAAATAGTCTCAGCCTTCCTTTGATTTTCAGCAATGAAACTACACAGGCCTACTATCACCCAGAATGAAGCAAAAATCCGGGAAACCCCATCACTTACCTTTGTTTCAATCTACACTCTGATAACATGGCAATCTTATAAATCTCACAATTACAATATGTTTCCCTCTATAGACTGACATACAATTTTCTATATACAGTGCAAGTAACGTTATGTCTCTTGTTGTCTATTAAACAGTGTATCTTGGCAGCAATCAAACAACTAACCTTTATCAATCACAACCTGTAACAGTTAAGATTTAAGGATAGTTTTTACTTTGATTCTTAAAGTCCTTTTGAAACATAATTGTGTTGCAAGTAACTCATTTCACATGACATCTAAGGTCTATTTTGTTTCCATGTCCTTGTTAAAAGCTGGCCCAGTTGACTTGTTCTGGGAAATTGTCAAGAGTACAGTCGCTAATTTCAGAAAGTCCCTCTGGCTTTGAATTCCATTAGGTGTAAGTTGTAAATTCAGAAGAAATTCTCTGTTGTAATGCTTTTTACACTCTTGATTTCTTCTGTTTTGCTTTGAGTTAGTCTGTGAACCACTTGGCTCAAGTTTTAATGTTTCATTGCCATTTACTTTTATGGCTACAACATAGGAATTTATAAGGAGTATGAATAGGCCACTTGTCCCTTCTAGCTGATGTGCTATTTAATGGCTGATCTAATTGTGGTCAAAGCTCCTTGTTCCTGCCTACCCCTGATAACCTTTGACTCCTTTGATAAACAAGTATCTATCAACTTCCAGTGAAAAGTATTCAATGATCCTGCCTCCACTATTCTTTGGTGAAGGGTTCCAAAGACTCATGACATTCTGAAAGCAAAACTAAAGTTTTCTCAGCTTTGTCTTAAACAGGAGACTCTTTATTTGTAAATTATGCTCCCTAGTCCCAGCCTCTCTCACAAGGAAAAACATCTTTCAGCATCCACCCTACCAAGATCCTTCAGGATCTTGTATGTTTTTACAAGATCCCTCTTGTCCTTACAAACTTCAATGGTTGCATCCTCAGCTTGTCCCATCTTTCCTCATAAGTTGGCCTTTCCCCCAAACCTGTTGTTAGTTGAGTGAATCTTCTCCAAACTATTTTTACTGCATTAATACACTTTCTGAACTAAGATGTGCAAAACTGTACTTAGTACTCTGGATGTGACATCATTAATGATGCTTCCAGCTATTGTAAAACATCCTCATTTTTATATTCTATTCCACTTGCAGTAAAGACAACATTCCTTTACCTTTCTTAATCACTTGCTGGACCTGCATGCTAACTTTTTCTGATTCCTGAGACCTCAAACCCAGATCCCATTTTAACACCAAAAAACTAAACAACAAAAAAAAGTCATCCTTTACATGTTTTAACACAAGATTACGATCCTTCTTCGTTGCTTTAGGTACCACATTGAGATTAGGTTTACACTTGGACAAAACAATCTTTGCATTCTTCTTAAATTATCTTCCAAGTTTTTTGCACTCTTTCTGCTTTTTGTCTTCTCACCGAGCACCCAATGTGGAACTGGATGTGTTGGACAGACTAAGAAACCTCTGGCCACAGAATTTAATGGTACAATTCAGTATCTGAATGAAAACAACTGCTCAATTTCTCCCCGCTGTGAACCATTACTATCTCACAGCCTGATAGACTGAGCATAATGAATGCCAATATCCTTCAGTACTACGGTCTCCCACTGTATTTACTGTTATATGTGGCTTTATGCTGCATTTGTCTGTATGTACTCAATTTAAAGCAATAGTATGAGTCAGTAACTGCCTCACCTTCTGAAGCTTCTGGAAGTCAAATGCCATATTAGTATTCTAGGCTGGTATTTCATTATCAGGGGAGCTAAGCAGTTGCTTGGCAATTTCATAGAGTGTTTTTATACTGCACTGAAAGAGCCAGTTATATTCATTTCAAAAGATGCAACTCATCAAAGAGATTTTAATAATTTTTCAACACATTGGAGCTAGTCTAATTTTTCTCTCCTTGAAAATCAATTAAGGCTATTTTTTGGGGAGCTTTTGTCCTCTTTATTCTTGTTGGAAATATACTGCAGCACAACGCACAAGAATAAACCTTGCTGCAACAAAACAACCTTCCATACACCCAAAAAATATACTAACGATTTCAGGGTGGCTTGGAACGTGACTAGTTACTTGACCACTATCGAATATTTTTAAGACTTCCATGAATTTAATACAGCTTTCTCATAGATTTTTTTTGTGTAATAATTTTCTGACAGAATCAATTGAAAGTGTCTGTCTACTACTGGAAACTTATTTTGTGGAAAATAATCTGCCATCATTTTCTCAGTAGGGATCTGCTATTAGGCTCCCAGATGATTTTGATTGTGTAAATTGCAGGATTACTAAAGATTGGGCCACACTTTAGAGTTCATTGAAAGTTGGCACGATTGCAATATTTGAACATTGTGTACAATCAGGTAGCATTGATTACTCAAGTCCATCAAATAAACATTTAAATGTAAATTTACAATTTGTCCCTTATGGTGGCAAACACTGTTGATGTTTTCTCTGCCATCTAGCGTTAAGTAGCAAATTGAATAAGTACAATTTTGGAGAATCAATTTTAAGTGCACACTATTTGTTGAGATCAGGTTGAGGCACTATAATGCTGGCAGTATCACTGTACTGGCAAGCCAGAGGTCCTTGCCAATGCACTGAGGACACTAGTTCAAATTTCACCATAGCAGCTGATGGGATTTAAATTCATTTAAAGAATCTGGAATTGAAAGCTGATTTCAATTGTCATAATGATCCAGTTGGATCACCAGTGCCCTTTAGGGAATGAAAGATGCTGCTCTTACCCTGCTCTGGCCAACACCTGTATTCAGACAGCAATGCAGTTCACTCTCAATACCTTCTGAAATAGATTAGTAAACCACTCAGATATGGCAATTAGGTATGGCCAACAAATGCTGACTTTGAGAACAATGTCCACATCTTATGAAAGAATACAAAATAAGACATTCCAAATGCTGTTTATTAGCTATCAAATAAATGAATGAACATTATAAAAACATGGTCAAATCCAGCAGGGTCATTAAGAATGGGTGAGTGGCTGGTTTAAGTTTTTCCAGAGTGCTTGCTCAGCTCTTTACTACATGAGTCATTATTGTGAATTGGATGATATCAATGTACAGTCATTTGGAGTAAAACTAATATCAGTCCAAAGTCAATTTCAAGATAAATTTGTTTCCTTTATGTGTTCACAGGACTTGGAGTTCCTGATGAGGCATCCCTCAATGTTTTGTTCACGTATACCTACAATGCTGTTGGAAAACAATTTCAGGATTTTGACACAGCAACAGTGAAGGAATGGTGATTCGGTTCCAAACTAGAATGGTTTCTGCCTTGAAATGGAATTTGAAATGTTCACATGCAACTGCTGCCTTTATCTTTCTCAAAGTGGTGCTCATACCTTTGGAAGGTGCTGATAAGTGACCAGCAATGAGTGGTTGCAATGCATTGTGATGGTACACAATGCTGCCACTGTGTTTCAGTGGTGGAATGATGGAAAATGCATGGTAAAATCAAGTGGGCTGTTTTTCCTGGATGATGTCAAGCTTTTTATGTTTTTGGAGCCAAGGGGAGAATATTCTATCACACTCCTGTCTTGTGCCTTGTAGATGGCCAGGCATTGTGGAGTCAGGTGATGAAGTTACTTGCAGCAGAATTCTCAACCTCAAAGCTGCTCTGTTAGCTTCAGGCTTTATGTGGATAGTCCAGTTCAGTTTATAGTCAATAGTAAGCCTCAGGATATTGATCATGGGGGGAATTAAAAATAGTAATGCCATAGGATGTTCTGGGGTGATGGCTAGCTTCTCTGTTGTTGGAGTTGCTCATTGCCTGACACTTGCGTGGTGTGAATATTACTTGCCACTTATCAGCTCAAGTCTGAATATTATCCAGATTGTTCTGTATATGGACATGGGCTGCTTCAATAATCTGGGGAGTCATTAATGTTTTTTTTAAGGCACTTTGAATCTGACCGGGTTAACTGACATTATGAGATTAGCTCCATCCATCAGGATACAAAGCTCTGCTTTGGGGAGGAGTAATCAGAATTCCTAATGGTTCCTATTGAGGCTGGATATTGCTTCAATGATTATTCTTAGTTTAAAAATATATAGCTGAAGTACTAATCTGTACTTACTCTTAAAATTGAGACTGATATCTCATAAGATAACATCATCTATTTCAAATGTAATGTAACTGGCTACTAAGACAAATATAATAAACCTAGTTACTTTTCTTCAAGACTAAGCCTAATTGCTGCCTAAATGTTATATGGGCATCCTTTCCCACATAATATCAGGAGATTAGATTAAATAAAAAGTATTGGTGCCTGTGAGAATGCCAAGATATTCCAGCTGGTAGCTCTAACTTCTTAAAATTAATATGGTTGGCTTTTGTGCAATCATCAGTGAACATCTCCATTTCTGATCTTTTGACTGAGGGTGGGATTAATTGATGCAAAATTAATGAAGCAGCTATAAATGATGGACCTAGGACACCACTTTAGCTAGAACTGAAACAACTGATCTCTAACAACCATAAATTATTGTTTGTGCTATTTGTGACTTCACCCAGTAAAGATTTTCCCTTGATCTTGGGCTTCTTCAATCTGCACTTGGTCAAATGCTACCTTGATGTCATGAACAGTCATTCTCACTTCACTGCTGGAGCTCAGATCTTTTGCACATATTTTGACCAATTGCAGAACCTAAACTGAGCATTGGTGAGCAGCTTATTGCTGAGCAAGTCTGTCTTCAGCTGTTTGGTATGCAAGTCATCCCGTGTTGTAGCGTCATCAGACTGAAACCTAATTTTTAGCAAGCACTCCTGCACTCTTCATTGAGCAGGAGTTGATTCTCATGGTAATGGTACACTGGGGGTTATACTGGGCCTAAAGGTTACAGATTGTCATTGAATTCTGTAGCTGCTGATGGCCAACAGCTCCCCATGGATTCTCAGTGCTGAGTTGGTAGTTCTGTTCAATATCTATTCCATTTGGCACAGTGGTAATGCCACACAACATGATGTATGGTATTCTCAATGTGAAAACAGAACTTTGACTCCACAAGGATTGTATGGTGCTCACTCCTACCGATGTTGTCATGGATATATGTATGTGCAAGAGGGTGAGTTCAAATATGTTCCTTTCTCTTCTTGCTTCCTTCATCATGAGCAGTGGGCCCAGTCCAGCAGATATATCCATGAAGAAATGCCAAGCTTGGTCAGTGGTAATGTTACCAAGTCACTCTTGGTGGTGGTCACTAAAGTTTCTGGCCTAGTGTATATTCTGAGCCTTTGCCACCGTCAGTGCTTCTTCCAAATAATGTTCCACATGGAGGAGTACTGATTCAACAGCTGAAAAGTGTGTTGGGTGATAATTAACAGGAGGGCTCCTTCTCCATGTTTGGCTTGATGTCACGTGTCTCGAGTCAATACTGAGGCCTCTCAGGGTAATACCTTCCCACTGTGCCGGCACCTCTGGTGGGTCTGTCATTTACAGCAGGATGCTGGTGTCTGGGACATTGTCTATAATGTATGATTTGACAGTTATCTCCACTTTGCTGCATACCTGCAAATGTTAGTAAGGAGGACCTTGCAAGGTGAACAGCACTGATTTGCTGTTATAATTTTCAGTGCATAGGTTAATGGTGGGTGGTCTACCAGTTCAATTCTTTTTAGGTTTTTACCAGTTTGATACAACTGAGTATTCTCCTTGGTCATTTCAGAGGACTGTTTAGAGTTAATTGCTGTGTCTGGAGTCACATGTAGGACAGCCAAATGGTAGATTAGTTTTTAAGTCTAGATTCAGTAACTGAATTCAATTCTACTCGTCAAGGTGGGATTTGAGACCTTGTTTCCTCTATTTTCATTGGGCTTTTGGGTTCATATAAGGGTCTAACACAACCAAATGCTGTGACTTTTTTGGATTGATCCAGATAGAATTTGCCAACAGCAAATCTCCCTCTGGTGATATTGCAAAAAGACCTATTTTGGTTGAAGTGAAATAATTGGGCTCGATTTTCAATCATGAGGGTGACATTGAGTGTGGGCACAGATTGAAAATTGTGATCCTGAATGACAGCATTGGTTACGAACGTCTCTAACACATTATGCAATTTTCAAAGCAGTGCTGGGGAGGGGGTGGAAACCCCCATGACTTCAGTTAAGAATTGGTTGAGCTCATTAACAGTCTGGCCATGAGAGGTCTCTGCGTTTCTATTCCTCCAGGCATTGACAAATCCAACCTTGGCTCAAGCTTTCTTCTTAAATTAGCTTCAGTCATGAGGCTCCACCTCAAGCCCACTTGGAATTAATCTACCCCCTGACCAATTAGGGCCTTTGCTTTTAGGTGTTGTGTTGTGTCATGTCACTGAAGCTGTCTTCGAGTGGAATCAGGATCTGAGAATGATTCGAACATTAGGTTCTCGAACCTAGATGGAGAAACCCAGCCCAGTAACTCCATTACTCAAAGGCAGTCCAGGACCGAGGGCAGAATTGAAATGTTTACCTCCTAAGCTGGACTCTCCATTTAAGAGTCGAGAGTGTGGCGCTGGAAAAGCACAGCCGGTCAGGCAGCATCCGATGAGCGGGGAAATTGACATTTCGAGCATAAGCCTCTCATCAGGAAAGCCCTTCATCTCCATTTAAGAGCTGTATTTCTGATATACTCTGTGGCAAAATTGTCTAAGTAGGTTTTGTTAGTGAGGAGAACTTGCAGATGTCCTTATCTGACTGCAGATCATTTTACAGACATCTCCCAGCATCCTACATTTGACCTCATCATGAAATTAATGCCAAAGAAAATTGACATTTTTGATTGTGACAATGACTGATGTCTGAAACATGGTGAAAGGTTCAGATGAGAATTCATCAACCTGACATGTATTAGCTCTGCTTCACTTTACAGATGGTCCCTGACCTACTGAGTTTTTCCAGCTTTTTTTGTTCTCATTTCAAATAACCAACATTTGTAGTACTTTGCTTTGCATATGTAATGGGACAGATGGTTCAAAAATTTGAAGCAGATTGTTTGTAATGTTTAATGTGTGGATTATTCATGCAGTGGTGGCAATTTTCATTGGTACTGTGGAAGAATAACCCAGTGATAACTTGACTCAGTCTGTGTAGAGTTATTTGGTATTCACTTGGCAATGTGTTGCAACTAGAAATTCAGATGTTTGAACATGTCCCAATCTTCCATATTATATAACACCACACAATGACAATGTAGCATACAACTGTATCAGCTTAAAAACATCAATTTGATTGTGAGAAAAACATAATTGCTGGATAAATGAAATCAGTAAACCCCAATTTAATATACCTAGCATAGGATAGTCACAGGCACACATACAAGGAGTAAGCTTACATTGAAGTGTTCAGTCAACTTTAAGTGGATTGAATGGTAAGGCAGGCTTGATGGGCTGAATGGCCTACTCTTTTTCCATTGTTCCTATTGAGCCAGTCGTAATAATCTGCTCAATGAACATTTTTGTTATTATTCAGGGTGTTAGGAATTAAAAGTTTAACAGAAACGGATATATCATTGTCAATTTTTGTTTTTAAATCCCTAATCCTTTGTTTAAAAAAACCAACACTGCTTGATCAAACAGGAACCATTTAAATTCCTCTGTGATAATCCTATAACAAAGAGGGAAACCTCTTTCTATAAATCATACCAAGGTATCAAAGGCATGATGCACAGTTACAACAGGAAAATGGTGATCCATAATAGTGTTGTAAGGAATAGGATTTACTTCACTAAGACCATTTTAATTTAGAAGGGTGTTATCACCTTTACAGATATTGTGGTGCTGCAGTTCGCATTTGTATAGGCTCCAATCTCTAGACAATCTGTAACCTTGAATTCTGAGCTCAAGACTGAGGAGGTTTGCTAAACATTCACTTTATTAGCAGCTGTTTTGTCCTTTGTCTGACTATGTCTTACATCACATTAGAGAGCCACTTTTAAAATCATTTTGCTCGTATCTATCAAGTTATCTGCCTTATTTCTGCTTAGCTACTAAGTGCATAGAATGGATTCCACACATCTGAGTTATGAGTGACTGGTAAGCAAAGACTAAGTAAAGTAGCATCAGGCAAAAAATGTAATTCCAGGATTATGGCATGTCAATTTTGTGATTTTGCTGCTCTTCCACAAATAAGATATTGGAGAATAAGCTTTAAGGTGTAATTGCAGCTCAGTTAGTGGCCATTCATCCCAGTTTTTAACAACCACACAATCATGCACATAAAAACAGAGATATAACATTAAATTGTATTCACATTTCTTTAGATTTTGATTGGTGTTAAATTCCTAACAGCTAGTTGGTAACGTGGAGAATCAAAAGATAATCTTGAGAGTTTTAGACATATTCACACAATGGATTGTGACTGTTTCCTCTCTCAACTGTGTCAATAAGTGTCTCTTATTGCTCTTTGAGTAAACCAATTAAATAAAATACAAAATAAGCAGCCTTTAAGGGCATTGTAATGGTAAAAAAACAAATCTTGAAGTGGAAAGTACCAAATTTAGATTGCATGAGCAATCTATGCCTCTGCTGATCAAGTTGCATGAGCTCTCTCTGTGTTATTGCTCACTGAAATGGAAATTTGCTGCCACCACCCTCTTTCAAGTTTGGAATCTATTGGGCCTGCTGGCAAAAGTGTGATGAGGAAAACCATGTGGTAGTCTAACAAGAAGAGGATCTTGTATTAAACAAGATGAGCTCTATTGCAAGATGACAGCTTTGTACAAATTACACAAAGCTGGAATCATAGAATCCCTGCAGTGTAGACAGAGGATATTTAACCCATCAAGTGTGCACTGACCTTCTGAAAACCATCCACCCAGACCCAACTCCCCCACCCACCCACATCCCCAATCCAGTTAATGTGCACATCTTTGGACTGTGGGAGGAAACTGGAGTACCAGAAGGAAACCCACAGAGATATAGTGAGAATCTGCAAACGCCACACACATGGTCACCCAAGGTTAGAATCGAACCAGGTTCCTGGTACTGTGAGGCAGCACTGCTAACTATACTGCCCTTGTGATCAGACCATGTGATTTGATATGAGCAGCAACGTTGCAGATGTGGAGATGAAAGAGGCATTAGGTCTTATTCCTTGACATTCTCACACCAAGCCCAAACTACATTATCACATTGGGTGGTGTCTAAAGCACTCTCTCCGCTTTAACCCTTTCAGACACTGACACTGTGTTCCAATAAAGATGTAATTCTTGGTCAGTGATGCACTCCAGCCATTGTGATGTCCGTGAGTCATGAAAAGCTTCAAGCATACCAGTGGACAGAGCTCCAATGTCCCCTGTGCTTGGACATAGGGGCAGACAGTCATGTACATTCCTCCAACAGCCCGCTGCCTGGATCTGTTTTTTGGTCACCTTGCATCAGAACCAGAAATAACAAAGCAGTCTCTTGCTCATAACGTGCATATTCAGAGATGATGCATTTCAGTCCCTTCAAGATCAAGTATGGCCCAAGTGTAGCAGTGAACAACACTAGCTCCCCCTCCAGTGACAAACTGGCAGAGGAAAGAGGGCAGGCAGCCATTTCTAATAATCTTGTCCATGGCCAACCATCTGCACCCACCTTAGCAAGTCTCAGGAGCAGACCCACCAAGGAGGTCCCTCGATCTCCACAGCTAGGTGCCAGGCAATCAGGAGTGTGGGACTGATGAAAGCTAAATGAGCAGGGCTGTCAATGAGGAACAGAATCCCTGAAAGCTGCAAAGGTATAGGGGGCCTGGAAGACTGCGAAATGCCTTAGTCTCCCATTGTACTGCACTACTGCACACAACATTCTATACACCAAATCACAAAACTTAAAGTGGAGAATCCTTGTATAGAAGCTATATAATATAAGAACAAATGTAAAGACAAAAAAAAAGCTGACCTCACATCACTGACGTTTGATTGATGGGATAGAAACAACTTCACTTCCATTATTATATTGTTACCTGATGAAATCTTGTGGACTAGCTGCAAATGAATTGGATTTCTGAGTGACTGACAAGTGAAGCGTGTTGGTCAGGCAGCAATACCTCCAATAGGATTTACCTAATACTGATTGGAAAGTGGCTTCCCTCCAATTGGCATATTCAGTGAGGTTGCCTTTCTCTGGGGGCTAAAGACAATTGACCAACCTTCCAGACATGTGCATCATTAAGAACTGCCCAGATCATCAAGAATAGAAACATACAAAAATACTTCAGATAATGAGAAACTTCAGTTATGAGGATACATTGAAGAAGTTGGGACTGTACTCCTCAGAGAGTAGAGGAGTGAGAGGAGGTTTGTAGAGGTTTTCAGAATCATGAGCGGGTTGGATAAAGGAGACAGGGAGAAGCAGTTCCTGCTCATAAGAGAACAATAATAGTGAGAAGGCACAGGTTAAAATGATCTGTAAAAGGAGGCAGGGTGTTTTGAGAAATAAAGCTCTTTCAAACAACAGGTAGTTAGGATATGGAGTGTACTTGCTGGAAATGTGGTGGAGGTAGATTTGACTGAGTTACTTAGATGTTTATTTGGATTGGAACGGGTGTGCAGGGATATTAGGAAAAGGCAGGAGATTGGGTCTAGCTACTAGGGTTATGGGCCAAATGGCCTCCATCTATGCCATAACAATTCTGTGATTCAGTGATTAAGCCCCTAAACCTTGTTATCAGCTTTATTAATTCCATTGTCATCTTTGATGGCCCACATTTATTCTGAAATGTTCTCTGTTCATATGACATTCTATCAAAGATGCCCCTAGGTATTCAGAAGATTTGTCAGTAATCCCATACCATGTTACAGTGACTGGTCCCATGTTCTGTCTGGGGTCAAGCAAGGTTATGTTTGTTCCCCTCTTCTCTATGTTGTTGCCATTGACTGAGTGTTAAAGAAAGTAACCAAGGATAATCTTGTTGGATTAAGATGGAATAATGATGATCAACTAAAAAAACTGGGCTTTGCCAGTGATATCACTGCTCTGTCGGATGCCTGTCCAACAAGTTACAGAGTCATTGAGTCATACAGCATGGAAACCGATCCCTCGGTCCAACTCGTCTGCACCAACCAGACATCTCAATCTGATCTAATCCCATTTGCCAGCATTTGACCCATATCTCTCTAAACCCTTCCCATTCATATACCCATTCAGATGCCTTTTAAATGTTGTAATTATACCAGCCTCCACCACTTCCTCTGGCAGCTCATTCCACACACGTACCACCCTCTGCATGAAAAAGTTGCCCGTCAGATCTTTTTAAAATCCTTCTTCTCTCTAGCTTTGGACTCCATTAATCTGGGAAAAAGACCTTGGCTATTCATCCTATGCATGCTCCTCATGATTTTATAAACCTCTATAAAGTCACCTCTCAGCCTCTGATGCTCTGGGGAAAAAGCCCTAGCCTATTCAGCCTCTCCTGATTTGATTTAAACTTAGATAAAATAACAGGGTTGGTCACAGCAAGTCATTGAATCAATAAACTATTACGCTGAGAAGGTGGAGTCCACCATAAACATTCCTCCACCTGCCAGATAGAAACTAGATGGTGATCACTCTTGACATGGAAGTCAAAGTGGTAACCTAGTAACTGCAGTTCATCACTTCTTCCTCTGGACCTCAATCAGTTACCAGCATCATAGGCCACACTGCATGGGCAGTGACCTCACTCACAACCCATCCTGAAACACTTCCAGCCCCCTGTTGACAAAAGTGGGTGCCAATTACTCCGCCCAAAAAGCTGGACCAAAAACAAAAACAAAAGCAATCCATACAGGGCAGCAGCAGTCTACCAAAGATTGACTGCACTCACAACTGGGCTTTAAAATGGTGCCTGTGTTAGAAATTCCAGAAAGATCTGTCAGTGAGTATAATTCCGTTGTGGCAAGTGGAAGAGTACAATTAGCGAAGTATGTATAGACACAAAGTGTCAGCAATGATGTGAGTTTGAGAAGATAATGCGGGAAATCTTATCAGGTTTCACAAAGAGAAACCCTTCATGAAATGCACCAGAAATAACAATTAATTGATTTCTGGTTAAATTTAGCCCAGGGTTTTTGAAATTACTTTGCAGAAGTTCCATGATGCAGTTCTTCAGTCTGTTCCCTTTCCTGCCCTATCCATCAGGTGTGCCATTAGGCAAACCTAGCATACAGAATGTCACCACAACCAGTGTCACAAAGCTGGTTCCTTTTTTTTTTAGAAGCTGTTCCTTTTCTCAAGGATGCTGTGCCCTTGGTATTTTTCAGAGCGATCATAAATGCTCCCCCTGCCGATTAGACTGGTTTGGTACAGAGATTAAAGGGTATTGAGAGGCCTTTTTGTTTATATGTAAACAAATGAGACTTCAGACTAAAGTGGTTATATTTTAGAAGTGACCCATGTAATGAAAGGGGAATGGTCAGCTCTCTAGCTGAGCAGTTCAGTCCAGAACTAGTTGGGAGTTCAACAGTGAGCTGTGTGGAACCTCTCTCTCTTTCTGCCCTTCTAACTTCAACCTGTAAGCATCTGTTCCATTTTTTAACTTTTCAGGAAGTTTGCTTATTGGGACTGCTGTGTCTATTTGGAACAGCATAATTAGGTCTAGTTTGGATGGACTGAGTTCTGTAGGGGTTCTTTAGCATGTTCTTTGTGGTTCATTGTGTAATTTTGTGAATAAATTTCAGTCTGTTTTAAAACTTAGTAGTCAACCTAGTTTACATACTCCAGATAATTCTCACTGTACACTTACTGAAACAGATTGCAAAGTTATGGTCCGGGGTTGCCTACTCAAGAATGTTTTGAGTGGTCTGGCCTCATCCATAATACCAGTTTCCATTCATTGACAAGAAATAAATAAAAGAATGGTTACATGATTCAAATTGGTTCATATAATGCAAGAGCAAATAATGCATTGACTTGCATAACTTTTGTGTGTGTTAGCACCTGTGTATTGGCTTATACCAACCTGTCATGCATCTGAATCGATGTAGGGGTAAACGTTGGCACAGGGTGAACTGACACTAGATGGTCAGCATAAATCTTTAGCTGGTCAACAGATACTGGAGTGCCATGCGTCTCTGGATATAGGAGCTGGGAATTAATCAGACTAAATAAGTAAGACTTTTGTGCAGGATATTTTAAAACTCTACAGGTAAAATTAGGAAAATTTATGCTAGAAAGGGCTGATTCCAATAATTGCAATTCAGAAATTTTAGTAACCTCATCAAAGATTTGCTCCATCTCAATTATCATAGAACATGCCACTCGAGTATCCGACAATGAAACATCATGTCTTTTCAGTGAATTTAAAGTAATAATCTCAATGTTCAGTTAAATAATTCGAGCATCATGTTAATTGTTTACAACTTTGGCTGAACTACTCACTTATGAGGAGCAACACATTTACACAGAGAGTGGTTTGTGCATGGGAAGAACTGCCAGAGAAAGTGGTGGATGCAGGGACAGTTACATAAGAACGTAAGAACTAGGAGCAGGAGTAGTCCGTCTGGCCCTTTGAGCCTGCTCTGCTATTCAATAAGATCATGGCTGATCTTTTCATGGCCTCAGCTCCTCTTACCAGCCCTCTCACCGTAATCCTTAATTCCTTTACTGTTCAAAAAAGTCTATCTTTAAAACATTTACTGAAATAGTATTAGCTACTTCACTGAGCAGGGAATTCCATGGATTCACAACCCGCTGGGTGAAGGAGTTCCTTCTCAATTCAGTCCTAAACTTGCTCCCTCTAATCTTGAGTCAAGCTTAGAGTAGTGCTGGAAAAGCACAGCAGATCAGGCAGCATCCCGAGGAGCAGAAAAATCGACGTTTCGTGCAAAAGCCCTGATGAACCACTCTAATCTTGACTGATCTCCAGCATCTGCAGTCCTCACTTTTGCCTAGTTGATTTTCCCTCTAATATTGAGGCTATGCCCTCTTTTCCTAGTTCACTTGTCAGTGGAAACATCCTCCCTACATCTATCTTATCTATTCCTTTCATTCTTCTAAATTCCAATGAATATAATCCCTGTCTACTCCATCTTTCCTCATAAGCCAACCATCTCAAATTAGAACTAACCTAGTGAACCTCCTCTGCATCCCCTCTAGTGCCAGTACATTGTTTCTCAGGTAAGGATACCAAAACTGCACACAGTACTCCAGGTGTGGCCTCATCAGCACCCTGTACATCTGCAACATAACCTTCCTGCTTTTAAACCCCATCCCTTTAGCAATGAAGGACAAAATTCCATTTGCCTTCCTAATTACTTGTTGTACCTACAGGCCAACCTTCTGTGATTCATGCACAAGGACACCCAGGCCCCTCTGCATAACAGCATGCTGCAAAATTTTACCATTCAAGTAATAATCATTGTTACCGTTACTTCTACCAAAATGAATGACTTCACATTTATTAACATTGTATTCCATTTGCCAGACTTTTGCCCACTCACTTAAAGTATCAGTGTTCCTCTGCAAAGCTTCATAGCCCTCTGCACACTTTGCACTCCCACTCATCTTGGTGTTATCTGCAAGCTTTGACACACTACACATGATCTCCAACTCCAAATCATCTCTCTAAATTGTGAATAATTGAGGTCCCAACACTGATCCCTGAGGCACACAACTAATTACTGATTGCCAACAGAATAGCACTCGTTTATCCCCACTCTTTGCTTCCTGTAAGCCAACCAAACCTTTATACATGCTAATACTTTACCTGTAACGCCATGCATCTTTATATTATGGGCAGCAGCCTCTTGAGTGGCAACTTATTGAAGGCCTTTTGGAAATCTAGGTACACCACATATACTGGGTCCCCATTGCCCACTATGCTCATAATGTCTTCATAGAACTCCAAACGATTAGTTAAGCATGACGTGCCCTTCATGAATCCATGCTCCATCTGTCCAACAGGACAATTGGAATGCTTAAAAGACATTTAGATAAATTCATGAATAGGAAAGGTTTAAAGGGATATGGGCCAAATGCAGGCCAGTAGGACTAGTTTAGTTTGGAAAAAATGGTCAGTGTCGACTGGTTGAACCAAAGGGTCTGTTTCCATGCTGTATGCCTCTATGATCCAAAATTCTGTGGATTTCTGCTTTTTCACTAAGGTGAGGTTATTGAATATCATCTGTAATTTCTGATTTAGTAATACTGGTGTCCAGATGTTTGGAATAGTTGGGGATGATATGAGAGAGATTTTCCCCAAATAGTGTTCTGCAGTGTCCTAATTTCTGACAATACTTGATGGTTTGATGTTGTTAGATTCATTTGGACAGGCCTCTACTGCCCTTTTACAACTAAAAGGCTAATTTGATTTGTAAAGTCAGCTTCAACTTACCTACCATTAGTAGATGAAGAAATGTCTAAACACTCTAACACTTCCTCTGCAAACATGACATTATTCCCTGAAAAGCAATAATTGTGAGAGCCATGGTCTTTAACATTACTAATTTTTGTTGCTGTTTTAAAGCAATGACGCCTGCATTCCTTTTTTGGATTTGAATATCAGTGGTATCCTTTGGTTCCAGTCTTTATTTTCCAAAAGTATAGTCCAAAAGCATATTTAATGAGTAGATAAATGATGCAAGTGCAGTGTTGATGCTCAAGACATATCATTGTAGTTGCACTGTAGTGCATCAAAATTAATTCATTATATGTGATTGAAATAAGTAATGAGAAGAGACAGCTTGGTTCCAAAATACTGGAGGGGTTATTAATAATAAATGCAAAAAAATAGAATAAAAAGGACCAAATTGTAATAAATCTACACATCCAAAACATATTGATGCAAAATTCATCAAAAATTGAACAGGAAAAGTTCAGTCTATATAACAAACGTACTGTCTCATGATAAAGCTTCTGTGTCAATATCACCGAATCATAAATGGTTAGGAACACAGAATGGTTGCAGTACGGAAGCAGACTATTTAGCTATTGTGACTATTGTATGTGTACCTTGCACTTGTACAATATATACAATGTTGTGACTCTACATGCTAATTAGTCCATTATGGCTTACATGGTGCATAAATAAAATTTTTTTACTTCGCTGCAACATCTTGTCCATAACTTATAATGTGCTTTACTATCTTAAGTCAACTAGCTAAACTAATCATAAGCCTTAATCAACCCTGATGAGCAATTGATTATTTTGACCATTAGCATTAATTTGTCAGTTTTTTTTCTGCAGGAATGAGAAGCAATAGTAGTTAGAGAGCTGCTAAGAGAGAAGTAGCAGGTAATTTTTTTTATTCACTTGTGAAATGTGGGCATCATTGTAATGTAAAACCAGGGAATCACTCTAGTTGAACAATAAAAGACTGTCCTCACGAGTGAGTGAACAAGTAGACAAAGCCTCACTGGAAGCAAGTACAGGCAAGTGTTAAGACAGGTTTGTGAGCTGAAAGCTATAAACCAGGGGAATTCTTAATCACAAGGAACAACTAATATCAAGACTCTTTAAGGTGCAGTATCCTTGTGTGCTTTATCACCTCAAACAGATATCAGGTTAGAGTTTGTACTGCACAACACTGACAATAGTAAGTAAGATGGACCTTAAGTGAACAACAAATTGTAAATGCCAATGACCCTTTAAGGATGGAATGACAAATACTAATGAAACTGTGGCATGGACAATGTGTAGATTATTATAATTCCATTGCCCTCTTCCCACGATATTCATTGAGAGGTTTTTGCATTGTATGATAATATTCATTATAAATGAAACCTGACTGCATTTCCTCAGAAAGTTGAACCACATTTATTATCTGAACTGTTGGACAGTTCAGAATCAATGCTGAAAATGTGTTGCTGGAACAGCGCAGCAGGTCAGGTAGCATCCAGGGAACAGGAGAATCGACGTTTCGGGCGTAAGCCTTTCTTATGCCCGAAACGTCGATTCTCCTGTTCCCTGGATGCTGCCTGACCTGCTGCGCTGTTCCAGCAACACATTTTCAGCTCTGATCTCCAGCATCTGCAGACCTCACTTTCTCCCCAGTTCAGAATCAATGTAACATAGGACTGCATAGTGTAACTTTCAAATAAATTTCACTGGTTTTTTTTTAGATTAGATTACAGTGTGGAAACAGGCCCTTCGGCCCAACAAGTCCACACCGACCCGCCGAAGCAAAACCCACCCATACCCCTACATTTGCCCCTTACCTAACACTACGGGCAATTTAGTATGGCCAATTCACCTGACCCTGCACATCTTTGGACTGTGGGAGGAAACCGGAGCACCCGGAGGAAACCCACGCAGACACGGGGAGAATGTGCAAACTCCACACAGTCAGTCGCCTGAGGCGGGAATTGAACCCAGATCTCTGGCGCTGTGAGGCAGCAGTGCTAACCACTGTGCCACCGTGCTGCCCTTTTGATATAGGGCTAATTCTTCATCCCAACTTCCCCTGCATTTAACGTCCTTTTTAGAAAAATATAAACTGGACTGATTAGTAGTTGTGAGTGAAATAAAAGTAACACTTCGAACCTAGCCCATCTGAGTTTGAGCAATGGTAAGGGTGATTTGCCAGCAAATCAATGAATGTACGCTCTGGGAGGACAATTCAGTTCCACTTTTCACTGTAAACTGAATGATTATACTTCCACTTGGATCCTCTGTTACATGTGTGCACACATAATTAATTTCAGATGTAATTTAAGCCAGAACTTTTACTCAGCCACAGGTTGATTTCATTGATGCTAGACTGTTTCTGTCAGTTACAATATAAAATGTAAAATCTGTAAAATCTGCTCAGACCAGCTTAAAGTGTGCTTATTATTAATTGCTCTAAATTTGTCATGATGGTGAATGCATAGGATCCTGACTGTGATTTACCATATGTTTAGGATAGTTTTTTTTCTTTCATTCACAGGATGTGAATATCATTGGCTAAGGCAGCATTTATTTTCCGTCCCTGATAATGCTTGTGAAGGTAGTGTTAAGTTGCATTCTTGAACTGTTGTAGGCCTTGGAGTGTAGATATACCCATATTTCTGTTAGAAAGAGAATTCCAAAATGTTGACCCAATGACAATGGAGTGAATTGAATTGGACAAGAACTGGCCTCTGTGATGCTGGGAACTTCAGGAAGAGGCTGAGATTGATCATCCACCCAGAATCTTGACTAAAGATGGATGAAAGTGCTTCAGCTTTGTCTTTAGCACTGATGTACTGGGCTCCCTGAATGATTTACCTCCATTTCTGTATGTTCACATGTTTGTAGACAACAGATCAAATTTAAATTCTATAACCCTAAAACATCCAGTCATGAATAGTGGTGTTCAAAAAAAAAACAAATAACAGAAGGAGGGGACTCCACAAATATCCCCACCCTTAAATATATATAAATTATAAAATGTAAGTGCCAACAATTTTCAGATTATATCATCAGAAGTTAGAAATGTAAACATTTACTTACAAAGGAATTTGTCACAAATGTGGATGCTCTATTAATAACCACCTACTTTTATGTGATGGAGTGAAGGGACAGATGTAGAGGAGTAAGGTATTTTATCCCTTGTACATTTTCTGCCATTGAACACAAATATGCTTAATTCAAGATTAATTTCATGTTTCCATTTAATTTCGACAAGCTTATGTGACAGAATTTGAAACACATACGAGCCTGAACTTCTAGATTATTAGTTTCATGATAACATCACTATACCACCATCATTCCACTTTGTCCACCATTTGTGGTTCATGAAGGTGACTCATCACCATCTGCTGGGCAATTACTGATGGCTACTAAACACTGACTAAGCCAGTGACACATCTCTTGAGTGAATAAGACAAAAAGTTCCAAGCTTGAACACTTTTTGTACATTACCCTTGCCCTGACTTTCCTTTGCTTTTCATGCTGGAAGACCTTACTGTTGGCAAGTTTTCCCTCAGAATTTTAGGTCAGCCATTGACCCTTCAAATTAAAAGAAAGACTTTGATTTATACATCAGCTTGCATCACCTCAGGGCATCTGTGGTATAGTTCTTGTTGTAATGGGGAAACACAGTAGTTAATTAGACATAGCTAGGTCCCACAGACAGCAAAGAGGGCAAGCTGTGCTGATGTTGAATAAGGGCTAAATAGAAACCAGAACCCAGCACAACTCGTCTGTGCTACTTCAAAGAAAACCTTGGGGATTGGTTATATTCACCTGAGAGGGATGATTTGTTTTTGTAGCAGATCTACAAGATGGCATTCCTGACAGTACAATTCTTCTTTGGTCTTGAATGACAACAGTTTTACATAAAAAATCTTTGAAAATAGCTTGAGCCAAAACCCTCTCCATGAAATAAAAATTAATCCCCACTCTACTCTCTGTTATACCAATCTCAAACTTTATCAGATACGTAGAAACTTGGTTAGGTAGTTAAATAGACCTGAGAATACGTAATTTATAAACTTACCAATTTACGTAATTACACTGAATGCTACTTGTATCATGGTAACATACAACTAAGTTGAGTTTAACATCGATATCACTGAAGTGGTTAGTACATTTCATATGAACAGAGAGATTAGGAACAGAATTAGGCCACTTGGCCACTTGAGTCTGCTGTGCCATTCAACAAGGTCACAGCTGATCCTTTTCTTTGTGTTTCGAATTCCATATTCGCATTTCCACTGCCCTAAAAAAAGTTATCTACCTCCACCTTCAAAATATTCAATAAACCCACTTCCTCTACCTTTTGAGGCAGTGAATTCCAAATTCGCACAACTTCTGAGAGAACAAAATCTCTACATCTTTACTCAAAATATACAACTGCTAATTTGTAAACAATGTTCTCAAGTTGTGGACCCACTCACAAAAGGAAACATTCTTTCCACACCCACCTTATTAAGACTATATGGATCTATTAAACTTCAAACAAGTTCCCCTCATTCTCCTCACTGCAGTGGAAACAATTCCAGTCTGTCCCACCTTTCCTCATAAGACACCCCACTCCTCTGAACCACCTCTAATGCATTGACCTTCTTCTTTAAAAAAATAAACCAAAACCAGACACCATATTTACAGTGTGGTCTCACCAATTTCCATGATAGTTGAAGCATAATATTTTTAATGTTATGTTCAGTTCCTGTCATAATAAATGATAGCATCCATTTGACTTTATTATTGATTGTACCTGCATACTAACCTTTTGTGCTCATGGAGTAGAAAGCCTCTGCACATCAGAATTCTGCAGACTGTCTCCATTTAAGTAAAACTCTGATTTTTCTTTCTTCCTGCCAATTATTTTTCATTTGTCGATGTTACAGATTGTTCTGGTATAACACATGTTTAATCAATATGAATTGGTTATCACGCGATTGATGAAGTGTGGAGGCTGTTTTGGATAATGCAAACTTTCTACCGAATGGGTATGCAATTTTCTATAGCAATCTTCTACAGCTTGATTTTTAGTAGTGGTTTCCCATAGTGTGATTTTCTATAGTACAATGTTGCAGAAAAATGCAATTGTCACATTATACCTGAGCACACTGTACATTCCATCTGCCATATTTTTGCGTACTCACTCAATTCAACTACATTGAAGCTCCCTATATCCTTTTTACAACGTACTATCCTACCTATTCTTTGTGATATCTGAAAATTTAACAACCAAGGCCTTTGCTCCCCTCATCTAAATAATTAATATAAAATCAAGAAGCTAATGGCACAGTACAGATGTCTGTGGGACTCTACTTGTCACATCCTGCCAATCTGAGAAAAGACTCATTTATATATACATTATGTTTTTTGTAAGCAAGCCACTCTTCAATCAATCCTAACATGTTAACCCCTGACACCATGAGCTGCTACTTTGAACAATAACCTTTTATGTGATACTTTGTCAAGTCCATTCTGGAGATCTAGGTCCAGTCCATCTTTGAATGCTGCCTGACCTGCTACCTCTCCTTGGATGCTGCCTGACCTGCTGCCTCTCCTTGGATGCTGCCTGACCTGCTGCGCTTTTCCAGCAACACATTTTCAGACCCAGTCCATCTACAGACTGTCTTGTATCCACAGTGCATGGTACTCTTTTAAAAGAAAGCCTTCAATGAATTAGTTAACAATGATTTCTCTTTCATAAATCAATGCTGATTCTTTCTAATTACTTGGAGTTTTTCTTTGAACTCAATAAATTTCCTTAATGATAAATTCCAACACTTTGCTCATGGCAGACATGAAGCTAACTGGCCTATAGTTTCCTGCTTTCTGCCTCCAATAATTCTTGAATTAAGGAGTCATATCTGCTACTTTCCAGTTTAATGGAACCTTTTGACGATCTAGTAAATTTTAAAAACTAACACCAGTGCATGCATTAGACACCTTTCTAAAGCTCCTTTTAAAATTCTAAGATGAAGTATAACAGGACCCAAGGACTTGTTAGCCCACAGTTCTGTGAGTTTGCTTTGTACTATATTCCTAGTATTGAAATTTCATCAAGCTCCTCTCTCCTTTCCATTTACTCTTTTACAACAATTGAGAATTTGTTTTGTATCCTCTACAATAAATGCAGGAGAAAATTATTCAGCTTAACCACTAGTTTCTTATTATCTACTAATAACTCACCATTCTCACTCTGCAGAGGACCATCAATTTATTTACTCTTTTCCTTATTAAACTCCTAATAAAGTGCTTGCTGTCCATTTTTACATTTTTAGCTAGCATGCTCTGCTTCTCTAATTCCTTAGTCCTGATTAATCTTAGTCATTCTCTGTCATTCCTTATATTCTGCTCACTGACAGGCTTATGTATTTGCACAATTATATCTTTTCCCTTGAATTTCAATGCTTTCTGTAACTTCTTTAGTTAACCATGGTGGAAGGTCCTCCCCTTAGACTTTTCTTGATATTAAGAAAAATTTATTCTGGAGTATTCTGAAATATCCTTTCAAATATCTGTTATTGCTTCTCTCTTGATCCCAGTCAGCCTATCCCAAGTCATTTCACCTGGCTCACCTTTCGAACCATATAGTTCCCCTTATTTATGTTTAAAACATTAGTTTTAGATCCTTTTCCCTTTCAAAAACAAAAACTGAAATTGCTGGAAAAGCTCAGAAGGTCTGGCAGCATCTCTGAAGATAAATCAGAGTTACTGTTTCAGGTCCAGTGACCCTTCTTCAGGACTGATGGCAGCTAGGAACAGGTTGGTATTTATGCAGATTGGGTGGGGAGTGGGGGCAGGTGTAAACAACAGGTGGAGATAAAGCCCAAAGCAAGAGAAACCAGACAAATAGCTGCGTAAAGGTCAGTCCCGAAAAATGAATAGCAGCGAAAGGAGATTATTAGTGGCTGATAATGGGTTGGGTATGGTAGCAGTCTATGTGATGACAAGGCCTCGTGAGTGGGGGTTGGGGTAAGGACATTGGAGAAAGTGCTGAAGCCCTAAAATTATTGAACTTAATATTGAGTCCAGGAGACTGTAGGGTTCCTAAACAGGAAATGAGGTCTGTTCTTCCAGTTTGTGCTGAGATTCACTGGAGGACTGCTGCAAGCCTGAGACAGAGATGTTGGCCAGAGAACATGGTGGTGTGTTGAAGAGGCTGGCAATAGGAAGCTCCAGGGTTATTTTGCAGAACATAAGTGTTCTGCAAAGCGGTCACAAAGTCTACGTTCCGTCTCCTTAATGTATATCTCTGACTCTATGTGGAGGACACCACATTGCGAGCAGTAAATGCAGTTGACTAAACTGAGTGAAGTGTAGGTGAAGTGCTGGAATGTGTGTTTGGGGCCTTGCATGGTGAGGAAGCAGGAGGAAAACAGGCAGACATTACACCTCCTGCAATTGCAGGAGAAGGTGCTGTGGGGCTGTGGGAGGAAGAGTAATCCACCAGTATTGGGAATTGCCCCCTGTGGAAGGTTGACAAGGGAGGGGAGGGGAACATGTGTCTGCTGGTGGCATCCCATTGGAGGTGGCAGAACTGATAGCTAATGATCCTCCGGATGTGGATGGTGGTGGGATGATAGGTAAGGACAAATGGAACCTTATCGCTGTTATAGGAGGAAAACGAGAGGGTGGTGCGAGAGATGGGTCAGACCTAGCTGAGGGATCAATCCAAATGGATCAAGAAGTGTGGTGCAGGAAAAGTGCCCTCACCCTCACATAAGCCTTTCATCAGGAATGAAGGGCTAATGCCCGAAACATTGACTCTCCTGCTCCTTGGATTGCTGCCTGACATGCTGTGCTTTTCCAGTGCCACACTTTTCGACTCTGAACTCCAGCAGCTGCAGTCTTCACTTTCTCCCAACCCAACTGGATGCAGATTGCAATCATACTGAATTTCAGGTTTTAAGACATACCAGTGTAATAAGTGGACTTTCCCTTACTTGCCTGGACCTTTATTGCTGGATTAACAGGGTCAGGATTCATAGCTGTGTCATGCTTCAGCCGTCCATCTGGCTACAAAGGTATCGCCTCCACAAATCATTGCAGGTGTCAGAGAAGTCAGTGCCTTGTTTTCACAAAGGTTTCACACTCAGAACAAAATACCTGTGAATTTATTGTCTGATTCTGAAAATCTTATTCAATATCTATGTAAGTTATGTTCCAATTGTATATGTGTTACCATGACAGACTAGTAAATAGGAGATAGGAAGTGATTGGGCCATCATTTTTGATAAATATGATTTAATTCACAATGTAGTTAAAATACTGTAAACTTTAAGTTCCTTATCTGCTGGTAATAAGGTCCAGAACACTTCTTGTAAAAGAAGAGCTGAGTTTGACATTTAAAAAGCCTATTCGTAAGCAAGACAATAAACGTCTTTTATGGACACATCCTTTTATGAATAACACCATCTGTTTGGATAATCAAATCACTCAATATTGTTATAAAGCTTCTTACTGTCTTGATTTTAAAAATATTTTTCATGAAATTTTTTTTATTGTATTGAATAAAGTAAACATTTAAAATACCTGGTCAATGCAGAAAATAAGGATCAAAGGGTCTGTTTCTGTGCTGTATGACTCTATATGCTTCCCATTTTAGTTAAAAGAAATGCTCCAGAATAAGGTTTTGTATTCAGTTGATTGATGTTCTTTTTAAAATATAATACTTCTTGGGCGATAAAAAGGATTGTGCAGCAAATTGGTCATGAAATTGACTTTTCATCTCTGGCACCTGGATTTGGATCCAGTCCAATAATCCGTTTAAACATTAACCAATCAGCCTTGTGTTTAATAGTTGTCTTTGCCTCGTTAAGTACTTTTCTGCAGTTCCACCCCAGTAGCTGCTGCGTAGCTGATCAACAGTTTCAGCAGGAAGACTGAAGATGGCTTTGAAGGACAGCCTCAAGTTAGCTCTGCCCGCAGAAGGCTTGAACTTCAGACTGAACTACATTGGAAAGGATGGGGATTGATTTGCCACTACCGTTCCATCAGGACAAGAACCTCAGCAACCGGCAGCAGCTGGTGACCAGCTGAATGAATCTGCAGTCATGGTTGCTCTGCAAGGAAGCAAGCTGGAAGAGTTTTTAGAACTTCTCTCTGAGCTTCCATTACAGCACTGAGTTAGTGTCAGGCTCCTCCTTGACAGTAACCGTGGGCTTTCTGCACAGCTACCTGCCCATGCACCAAGCTTTGTTCTGCATCATTGCATGGCCAGGTTTCAGTTCTTATGTATTCTACTGGAGAAAATACACAGCTCAGATTGTGGTAGGAAGAGCAGTGACTGTAAGTGGTTTGTGTTTAAACCATCTGAAGTTTGGAAATTCGAAAAGATTGTGAGATGAGGAGCAAGTTGGTTGTGAGAAAGAGAACTATGTAAGAACATCCAATGATTTTCAATTCTCTAGCTTAGCCAATGGCATGGACACAGACTATGGCTGCAACAATATGGTGATTGTCATCTTCTCTGCAATGCTGTAACCATGGAGAAAGTGAGGACTGCAGATGCTGGAGATCAGAGCTGAAAAATGTGTTGCTGGAAAAGCACAGCAGGTCAGGCAGCATCCAGGAAGCAGGTGACTCCTGAAGAAGGGCTTATGCCCAAAACGTCGATTCTCCTCGTTGGATGCTGCCTGACCTGCTGCGCTTTTCCAGCAACACATTTTTCAGCTCAATGCTGTAACCATGCCTGCTCCTCACCAGCTAGGTGGTGCTGTTTGTGATTTAGTGCCTATAAGAAAGAGAAAACTGTGTTAATGTGAGCAGTGAAATGTACTCTCATAGTTAACAATAGATGGCAGTGAGTGCAAACGGTGAAGGGTGCATGTTAAGTATTTGATGGTGCGGTGAAGTTATGAATATGAGATTGTTGGAGATGGTTGCAAGATGGCACTGATGAATTAAACAGCTTGTGAGGCTAATAGTGCATTTAATGGAATGAGAGAGTCCATTCACTGGTCTTGATCACTCGGGTGAAGCCATTCAACGTTTTTTCAGCACTAATTGTGCTGTCTACCTGATCGCTTTCCTTCTCAGAATTTGTCTGGACACTCATGTGGCTGCTGCGAATGGGAAACCTCTCTCGTTCTGTTCACGTCCTGCACACAGTCCTCCAGTGCTGCATCAGACAAACCTAGAGCATACTGTTTGTTATAATGTACCTTTTTGTATTCTTTCTCAGGTTCAAGTCACTTCTACAATGAGCCCCACCTACTCTAGCCAAAATGCACCCTCCTTTTAAGAGATTTTGGCTTGTAATAAGGAACTCAGGAAAGTAAGAATCACATTAGCCTTTCAGAATTTTGCACTTCCTATTCAGGCCTGCAACCATTCAAGTTAAGTACTGGCTGTATGCCACAACCATTCCAATTATCAATGAGGTTTGTGGGTATAACAAGAACAAAATGTTATGAGACAGGATATCAGACTGGAAAAAGGTAAAGGAATCAATAAGCATGGAACCATGAAGAAACTGGAGTCCCATTGTAGATTTTTAAATATTCAGGTTGTGGATTGTGTTGATAATAACCTTACATGTGCCGACTATGTGAAAATACAAGACTTGATAGACACAGGTCAGTGTGAAATGTACAATGGTAAAGTCACCATAATCTTACCAGACTATGGGACTGCACTGGCATTAGGGAGAAATGATTGGTGACGGTTTAACCTGAGGGTCAGCGCACCTGAGGTGTTGGGGAAAGGTTGAGAAGGAGAGTCCTTCACGGTTACCTCAGACAGGGTAGGAATTGAGCAGATGCTGTTAGCATCACAAACTGGCTGTTGAGTCAACTGAGCTGATAACACCTTAATAACTCTCAATATAGTTTAAACTGCTTGCTGTTCAGCAATAACCAGTGTTTAACCACATTAAGATTCCAACCTCACGTTCTTCAGAAAATATTTCATTACTTACACTGAAGCTGGTGGGTTTATCACAGATTGCTCTCCAGGGTGTTAGTAGCTACTACATTTAAGTGTTCTCCAGATTGCATTTCATAAAATAAATACTTACTTGAATATATTTTCTATGTTTTGCATGCCTTACCAAGTTGCAACTACAGATATAAGCAGAGCGCCCTTTATTAAAGAGCTTTATTTTGGCATGAAAATTTTAAACGCATTACCACTCGACATCCTTTTGATAACTGACACAACCAGGAGGACAGGCACAGTGAAGTCCAGTTTGTGACTTTGCTTAAGGCTGGTCTGATACTCTAATGGAGTGGAAACTTAATCAGATAAATCCAAACAGTAAATTAGAGAAAGATGAAAAGCCTTTGAGAGGCAATAACACATTAAAAGACTTTGGAGAGGCCTGGATCTTTCATGAAAGGCATTGATTTGTGAGGACGGAGGTGTGAGGAGTTGGAGTGCTTTCTAGCATCTATCGTTATCTTCCTCAGAGCTCCCAATTTTTTTTCTGTGTTTTTTGAAAAAATTACAAGTGATTCTCATGATTGAAAGGGAACGATACCGAGCCTGCTCCCTCCGCCCCCTCCGCCCCCGCTCCCTCCCCCACCCCCGATTTCCTATCCAATGCCCTTGTTGGTTAAACATAACCAACTGCCTCAGAAACAAAAATTGAAATTGCTGGAGGAATGCATCAGGTCTGGCAGCATCTGTGGAATGAGAAACAGAATTAACTAAGATCTTCTGAGCTCCTCCAGTAATTTCTGTTCTTTTGGTTCAGATTTCCAGCATCACAGTTCTTTGTGTTTTGTGGCACAGAAGACTGCTCTCAATGCCATAGCAAAATATACTGCTGCAGAACCCTCAACAGTTATAGCTGCTCAACATTGCTCATCATGACCATTTGCCTCCATTGAATACTTAACAGCCTTCACCTTTCAGATTCCCATAAAAGGGGAACCATCTTGTGGAGGGAACAGAATGGGAATGGTGTCTCATTCCTAACTTCTTGTAAAGAAGATGTGTATCACATACCAGAAGGACAAATATGTGTTGCAACCTCATTAGAGCTGTGAATATTGAAATTGAGGCCAAACGCCATCCTTGCAGCCACAAAAATGCTTGGTATCCCATTTCTTGAAGTCAATTCTGCCTGCAACAAATAAATGGCTGCAAGAGAGTGTCCCTGTGCAATGTTATTCTCTCACATTTGTGTGTAACATATTGTTCCAAAACACTTGCATTTGGAAGCCTCCTTCACCTTTAGATCCCTCAATCTCCACTTGCTTTACTTTCTTTACTTACTCTACTTGCTTGCTTCTGTAAATATCATTCCTGCCTTGGCATCCCTAATGAAAATCTCAGCAACATGCCCATATTTCTGAACTAGGAGAGAGTGAGGACTGCAGATGCTGGAGATTATAGTTGAAGAGTATGTTGCTGGAAAAGCACAGCAGGTTGGGCAGCATCCATGGAGCAGGAGAATCAACATTTCGGGCAAGAGTCCTACATCAGGAATGAGGCTTGTGAGCCAGTGGTGTAGAGAGATAAATGGGAGGGGAGTGGGGCTGGGGGAAGGTAGCTGAGAGTATGATAGGTGGATGAAGGTGGGGGTGATGGTGATAGGTCGGAGAGGAGGGTGGAGCAGATAGGTGGGAAGGAAGATGGATAGGTAGGACAGGTCATGAGGGTAGTGCCAGGTTTGAAGGTTGGAACTAGGATAAGGTGGGGGGAGTGGAAATCCACATTGCCATGGGGCTGGAAGTTCTTGAGACTGAAGATGAGGTGTTCTTCCTCCAGGCGCCAGCTGGTTAGGATGTGGCGATGGAGGAGGCCCAGGGTCTGCATGTCCTTGGCAGAGTGGGAGGGGGTGTTGAAGAGTTTGGTCATGGGGCAGTGGGGTTGGTTGGTGTGGGTGTCCCGGAGATGTCCTCTGAAGTAATCTGTGAGTAGGTATCCTGTGTCCTCAATATAGAGGAGACCGCATCGGGAGCAACGGATACAGTAAATGACATGTGTGGAAGTGCAGGTGGAACTCTGATGGAAGTGGAATGCTCCTTTGGGGCCTTTGATGGAGGTGAGGAGGGAGGTGTGGGTGCAGGTTCTGCAATTCCTGTGGTGGCAGGGGAAGGTGCCGGTGGGGAGGGGGTTTGGTGGGGGGCATGGACCTGACAAGAGAGTGGTGGGGGGAATGGTCTTTACAGAAAGCAGGTAGGGAAGGGGAGGGAAATATATCTCTGTTGGTGGCAGAAATGGCGGAGGATGTTGCAATGTATATGGAGGTTGGTGAGGTGGAAGGTGAGGACAAGGGGAGTTCTGTCCTTGTTGCAGTTGGAGGGGTGGGGGTGTGGGAAGTGGATGAGATGTGCTGGAGGGGATAATCAACCACATGAGAGGGGAAATTACGGTTTTTGAAGGAGGCTCTCTGGTGTGTTCTGTGGTGGAATTTGTCCTTCTAGGAGCAGATGCGGCAGAGGCGGAGGAATTGGGAATAAGGGATAGCATTTCTACAGGAGGCAGGGTGTGAGGAGGTGTAGTCCAGGTAGCTGTGGGAGTCGGTGGGTTTGTAGAAGATGTCAGTGTTGAGTTGGTCACCATTGATGGAGATGGAGATGGAGAGGTCCAGGAAGAGGAGGTAAGAGTCTGAGATGGTTCAGGTGAACTTGAGGTTTGGGTAGAGTGTGTTAGTTAAGTTGATGAATTGTTCAACCTCCTTGTGGAAGCACAAAGTGGCGCCAATACAGTAATCAACGTAGAGGAAGAAAAGTGTTGCCGGTGTAACTGTGGAACAGAGACTGTTCTACGTACCCGACAAAGAGACAGGCATAGCTGGCGCCAATGAGGGTGCCCATGGCTACTCCTTTTGTCTGGAGGAAGTGGGAGGATTTGAAGGAGAAATTATTTCTGAATGCCCAGTCTCTTGTAGACAATATATTTTGGAGGCTTGCAATTAAGCTTCTCGTTAACAGTGATCATATTGATACTGGGGATGTCAATAGTGACCAGGTGATTGAATGTGAAAGAAAGATCCTATGGGTTAATTGTTGTCTGGGTGGACCTCAGAATGAGTGCCACCAAACACCAATTTTCAGAAATATCCCAATGTAAATACAGGACTCCTAATAATGTAGAATAACTACACTGGTCTTAATTTCAGAAAACCACCAGGGTCAGGTAAGGAACACCTGAATGGATATCGTGACCATTGTAATTTGAGTCTATTTCTAAACTGTACTATCACACCAGAAAATTGGTTCATTTAACACTCATTTTACAGCCAAAAACATGAAACACAATTGGATTTCAATCCATGTATTTGTAATTTACTTGGCTAAGCTTCAGAAAGGCTAATATACTCCTCAAGGAGTTAAATGCGCAGAAAGAAAATCATTGCCAGCATAATTTTTGATATCTCATCATTTCTTGTTAGAACTACAAAGGCACATTGTTAGGGAGAGTAATGGCATAATTGATTATTTATTTTTGTGCCATTAGATCTAGATTAGTGTTAAGAGATTGTGATTTGGGTATATCAGTTAAAAATTGTGTTTACATTTTATCTGCCAGTGACCCCGACTCTGAGCAAGAGAGGATAATGGGGGTCAAACTGTAGCACTAATTAATCTTCAGAGTGCTGTAGACATGGAATGTACTGCAACTAATGAATTCTGACATGTAATGCTGTAGGGATAGTGCTCAGAATTGTATATAGCTAATGATTATTTCTAGGATATTATCAAAGCCACAGTAATGCATTTATGAGGGTCTCTCATGAAAGTGAATGGCCAAGTGAATGAATTTACTTTTCCAATATAGGACGAAGGAAAATAATTTTAAAAATGTCCCCTGCCTCTCATATAATATTAGATTCCTTTTATGTTTTACCTTTCCAGTCCCAGTATTTTGTTTTTAATCGCTGGTAACTAATTACGAGATTGAAGTCAGATGAATAATACCAGCATTGCAAACATCAAAGTCTTTATATTGCCACCTAGACTTGTGGACTTAGCTGATATCTATGCATGTAATGCTAATGAGTAGTGCTAAGATATTTAAAACTGTTCCCATAACAACACATACTCCTGAAAGACCTGCTGGCCAGGAGGCTACTGCATTCTGTCTTGAAATGCCCAGGTCACTGGTGAAACATTTGAAGCAAAGGACCGAGAGTAAACTGGGGCAGGGAAGACCCAAGATCTCCTTTTGGGTCCAGAGTCAGTCACTAGCAAATAGAGCACTGAAGCTGGACTACCAGAGTACAAAAACATTAATATTATGATCAGCGTATTATGCATTCAAATGGGAAGTGGGACTCTCCTTCTGGAGATGGTGTCATCATTGGGAATCAGAGAGAACTGGACACTACCAACTTGCGAATAGTCTGAGTTTGAGAGAAAAAAAATTCAACAAGTAAGATCACAAGAAAACTACAACTTCATTGTTTGAGGAACAGGCAATTTGAGAACTCTGAATCTAACAGTCAGGAGAACATGGGTAATTCTTTTAATTGAATAGTCTTTACAGTAAAGATTGGTCCTTGGTTTAGATTGAATAGTTTTTTTATATAATACGGACAGAAGTAAGATCTTTTGCACATACTTGATACAATTTAGATGAGAATAGTATTCACAAAAGGAGTAATTTAAGAGTAAATCATGGCAAACTAGCTCAGCCAGGTGATTTACACCTCCTGTGGAACGTGAGAAGTCACAAATTGTTCCTTTATGCAAGTAACACATGTTTCTGCGGTTAGTTGATCTGGACATACATCTGGATTCACTTTGGATCAACCATAGGATCTTTGTGGAGAGCATATTCAGTCAAATCGTCCCACTGCAGGTAAAGAGTGCACAAGCAGGAAGGGAATAAATGATCATTAGACTGAGCAAATGCACTGGGCAGGGAATACAGAGCACTCCTGGGTCCATCTGTTTCTGCACTGCAGATGTGACCCCAACATGATATGCTGTCTCTCAGGTTTCAAATCCTGAGTGGCTGCAGGAAATTCTGAAGGGCAGTATTAAATGCCAGCAGTTGTGGTTCATATGAGACCCAACAACCCAGGTAAAAAGAGAAATAAGGTTCTACAAACAGAATGTCAGAGCCAGGTATAAATTACAAAGCATTACCTCAAAAATAGTAATCTTAGGACTACACCCAAAGCCACAGGCTAGTGAGATCAGGAATAGTAGAATGAATGCTTTGCTGGAGAGATGCTGTCAAGGAAGAAGTTTTAGATTCCTGAGGCACTGAGACCAATTCTGGGAGTATGAGACATGCGCAAGGATGCAGAAAGACAGGATGCACTCAGCAGGACTGGAATCACTATCCTCACTAGGGCATTCACTGGTACTGTGGGGGAGGGTTTAACCTAGGGTTAAAAGCAACAGGATAGAAATCAAGAGTAGGGAGTAGAGTAGGGAGACACAAGAAAGGGAAACACCGTTAGAAAGGAAAAATGAAAACTAGGAAGCAGAAATGAAAGTAGAGGAAACAGGAGTCAGTAGCAAATAGACAAAAGGACATGAAATGTTGAAATATAAACCAACTTTAAATCTAAATCTGAAATAAATCTGAATGCGTTATATCTGAATTCACAGAGCATTTGAAATAGGATAATGAATTAACAACATATATAGTTATACGGGGGAAGGATATTATTCAAATGATCATGATAAAACTTGTAAGTTAATAAGGCTGAGAACTCAATATCCAACAAAAAGAGGAGGTGGGGTCATGGTCTTAATACAGAATGAAATCAATGCTTTAATGAGTAAGATATTGGTTTGGAAAATCTAGATGTAGGATCAGTCTGTGTGGAATTAATAAGAAACAGGAGGTGGAAAACATTAATGGATGTTCAAATACTATGGGTCCTCAAATAGTAGTGGAAGGTTACAAGATAGCATTAAACAGCCCATTAGATATGAATGTACCCAAAGGTGATTCAAATATCATAGATTACTTTAAACTATAGATAGTCTGAGCAAAATACATATGTAATGAAGTGATAATTTGACCAGTATCTTGAGGAACCAACAATGGAACAGGCTATCCTGGTTTTGGTATTGTGCAAGGAGAAGGGGTTAATTAATAATTTCAGTATGAAGTAATTTAGGGAAGAGTGACCATAATATGATTGAACTCTTCATACGGTTAGGAAGTGAAACCATTAAAATAGAAATTAGGCTCTTAACTCTGAACAACAGAAATTTTTAAGGTATGAGGAGTGAATTAACTGTGATAAATTGTGTAACTTCATTAGCAGGCATGATGTCAGATAGTCAATGACTACTATTTAAGGAATGAATACATGGATCCAAGATGGCGACGATTACGTTGCAGAGCTCCGCACCGCAGCACAAGCGGGATGAACTTTTAACCCCTCCTACCCGGACCATTGTGATATCTGGGACTCTGGAAAGGTCATGGAGTCCCGGAAACTGTTAAAAGCAAACTTACCTTGGCTTTCAGCATCCAGGGATGCCGAAGAAGGGAGGAGGAGCATCCACGGTCCAACCTACAGATTCCTCGGAGTCTATTTCTTACCAGGCTCTGGTGAAGGAGCTCATGAAATCCCATGAGATGTTGGGTAAGCTGATAGAGAAGAAGCTGGCCCTGATCTGTATCATGTTGCAGAAGCATGGACAGCAGCTGGGAGACCTAGAAAAGAGGACGGATGAGCTTGAACACAGAGTCGCAGTGGTGGAGGCTGATGCCAGTTCTCCAGGGATAGGATCAAAGCCCTGGAGATGCAGGTCCATAATTTGCTTGACCAAGTTGATGACCTTGAGAACAGGGGCAGGAGAAAAAATATTCAGATCGTTGGTCTGCTGGAGGGTAAGGAAAGTGAATGGCCAGTGAAATTTATTGAGGACTGGTTGCTGAAATTCCTTAACTTAGAGGCTAGAATGAGAAGCTTGAAGATCAAGAGGGCACACTGGGGCACAGTGCAGAGGTCAGGTCTGAGTCAATGTTCTCGTCATATCTTGGTGCGGTTTTATTATTTGTGAGATAAGCAGAGAACCGTGGAAGCTTCCAGAATCCGGGGAAGAATCTGAAGGCACTAGTTTACGAAGGCTCTAAGATCATATTTTTCCAGGACTTCTCAGCGGCGGTGATCCAGAAAAGAAAATCCTATGATGGTGTCAAGAGAAGACTGAGGGAGCTCGGAGTCCAGTACTCTCTGGGATATCTGGAGTGCTTCGGATCATCTTAGATGTATCCGTACATTTCTTTGACACGTCCGAGAAGGCACGAGAATTTGTGGACAAATTAACTTAATCTGAACAATTTAGTATGTACAAATAGTCTTGTTGTTTGGATTTGTCTCTGTTTTTTCTTTTAAAAAAAGAGGAAGTCTGGTTGGAGCTTTCTTTTCCTAATTTTTTCTATAGGTAATAGTTTAGACCAGATTATGTTTGGTGGCAGTCAAAATGTGTATTTTAAATTTCTAAGTTAAGTTATACCGAAGGATGGGTGGGTACCTACCTTTTTCTTTAAAAAGTTCTTTATTCACATTGCTATTCCATGGTGTATTTTCTGTCTTTTCTTTGTGTTTGTGATGTTGCTCTAACTAGAAAGACGGCGAAAATGGTTAGGATAGCTAGATGCCTACTTATGGGCAGTTTATGCCTGGTTTAGGTATTTAAATGCCTTGGTTGCAGTATTGGCAGTGGGATGGGAAGTTGAGTTTTGGGATGTGTAGATGTCCCCTTTGGGCAGGGGGTGAGTTCCCCTATTCAGCGCCATTGGCACTTTATATGTTGATTTGTTTTTTGTTTTTTGTTGTATATAATCTTTGATAGCTTTGTAGATTTGTTAACTATAATGGTTTTAGTTTATGTAGTTTTTATGTTCGATGGATCTTGCTACACTAAGGCTCAGCGATTTGTGGTTCAAGTTCCTCCTATCTGGAATCTAAATGTTATTGTAGAAGATTATGGCTAATGACTTGATTAACTGGTGTACCTGGAACATCAAGGGGAGTCACTCACTAATTAAGAGGATAAAGGTACTTTTGAGTCTTAGGAAGCAAAAGGTGGATATTGCTTTGTTACAGGAGACACACTTGGATGATACAGAGCATTTGAAACTACAGCAGAATGGCTTTGATCAGATTTACTTTTCATCTTTTAATATCAAAAGTAGGGGAGTGGTTATATTGGTTAGGAGGAATCTCCCATTTAAATTACTAGAGTGTGTTAAAAACACACAGAACGTTTGTAATTGTCAAAGCCCTGATAAACGGGGAAGCATATGGTGTTTTAAATATTTGTTCCCTTCAGGCTCAATCCCTTAAATTTCTAGAGCTGAAAATGTGTTGCTGGAAAAGCGGAGCAGGTCAGGCAGCATCCAAAGAGCAGGAGAATCGACGTTTCGGGCATGAGCCCTTCTTCAGCAATGAGGAAAGTGTGTCCAGCAGGCTAAGATAAAAGGTAGGGAGGAGGGACTTGGGGGAGGGGCGTCGGAAATGCAATAGGTGGAATGAGGTCACTGATATCTAATACTGCTGGCCACATGTTGAAAGTATAATGCATTCTATTGTTATCACCAGACTTCATTATTCTAATGTACTTCCAAAAGTCTATTTTCTATAAACATGAATCATCCAAAACTCTGCTTCCCATGTTCTAACTCATACCTAGTATTATTAACCAATGCTCGCTTTTCAATTCAATTCAATTTGAAAAATTATGATCCTTGATTTCAAATCCCTCCAACTCCCTCAGAGGTCCTTCCATATCTATGAAATCTCCTCCAGCCTCACAACCCTCAACGATATCTGTACTCCAATTCTAGCCTTATGCACATCCCAGATTTTAGTTGCTCCACTGTTACTACGGTGCTATCAGTTGCCTAGGCCCCAATTTCTGGAATTCTCTGATGTATTTTCAACAATTTCATTTTTCATTCCCTGCAATTCCTTCTCTTACCCTTTCCACCACTTTGCATCACCTTCCTTCTTTAAAAGGTGTTCGTCCAATCTACCACTAAGCACGTGTTTTGGTCATCTGCTCTCACATCTCTTTATGTGGCTCAGTATCATATTTAATTTTATACTACACCCAGGAAGCACCTTGGGATGTTTTATTGCATAAGAGGCAAGGAATGAACATAGCTGAAAATGTGTTGCTGGAAAAGCGCAGCAGGTCAGGCAGCATCCAAGGTTTTTACAGGGGGCAGGGTGGGAGGAGGTGTAGTCTAGGTAGCTGTGGGAGTCGGTTGGTTTGTAGTAGATGTCCGTGTTGATTCGGTCGCCTGAGATGGAAATAGAAAGGTCGAGGAAGGGGAGGAAGGAATCTGGGACTGTCCAGGTGAATTTGAGGTCGGGGTGGAAGGTGTTGGTGAAGTGGATGAACTGTTCAACCTCCTTGTGGGAGCACGAGGCAGCGCCGATACAGTCATCGATGTAGCGGAGGAAAAGGTGGGGGGTGGTGCCAGTGTAGCTGCGGAAGATGGACTGTTCCACATATCCTACAAAGAGGCAGGCATAGCTGGGACCCATGCCGGTGCCAATGGCTACTCCTTTTGGTTTGGAGGAAGTGGGAGGATTAGAAAGAGGAGTTGTTTAGGGTGAGGACCAGTTAAATTTCTAGTCGATGCATTATCAAAATTGATCGGTCTTGAGTTCCACCATATCATTATAGGGGGAGATTTTAATAGTCTTATGGATTCCATGGTAGACAAGTTGCCCAAACACCTCCCAATACCCTCAATACAAAGTAAACAATTAGTGGATCTTTGTGTTGAATTCGGGTTGGTGGACATCTGGAGGCATCTCCACCCTACCGGCAGGGATTTTATATTTTTTTCCAATCCACAGAGATATCACACCAGGATTGATGTTTTTCTGACCCCAGTGACAATCCTGGACTTGGTGGCATCTCGTACCATCTCTGATCATGCTCCAGTGTACCTGTTGGTTAAGATTAAGGATTTTACAGTGGGCCCGAGGCACTGGTGAACGAATCCCTTTATCCTTTAGGATGATAAGTTTGTGGAGTACTTTTCGGGAATTTGTTGTACACGGGGCGATGTCCTCATTTGTTTTGTCAAATCCAGTAGTTTCAGTGCCTCACTTGATACAATGCATCAACACCTTTGGCCCTTTTCACGGTACAAGATTAATTTTGCAAAATCAGAGGCTGTGCCTATGGGTGCTCTTATGAAGGTGCTATGTCTTGAGGACGAATATCGATTCCCATTTAAGTGGTCACAGAGGGTTTTTGTGTATTTCGGCATGTTCATTGCTCCAGTTCTGGATCAACTGTTCAAAGCTTATTTTGTTTAATTATTTGACAAAATCAAACAAGACCTTCAAAGATGGGAGGCACTTCCAGTCTCATGGTTAGGTCGGATAGCGCTTATTAAGATAAATATTCTCCCCCATTTGTTGTACCCTATGCAGATGGTCCCCCTGATTTTCGATAAACAAATTTTCAGGAGACTGAACGGCTGGTTCAGCTCTTTTATTTGGCGTCGTAAGCGGTCCCTCATTAAATTAGCTAAACCAAAATTGGCTCACAGTTTGGGGGTGTGGATCTCCCAGACATTAAAAGCTATCAACTAAGCTCATTTTTATCTTCTGTGAGTGATTGGGCTTGTGGGACCCTCTTTCAATATGGTTAGATATCAAAACCTCTCAGGCAAGGTGTCCTCTTACTAGCTTGCTGTTTTTGGACAAAATGAGGACAGTTAGGGAATATTGCCATAACCCAATAGTTATCAATACTGTTAAAGCATGGAGTGCAATTCGGCATAGGGAAGGCAATATTGGCAAAACATCTTCTCTTATGCCTATAGTGGGTATGCTGGGTTTTCAACCGGGGATGATAGATTCAGGATTCAAACGTTGGGCAGCGAGGGGTATGCCTTGCAAGGGCAATTTATTTGAGGGAGACACAATGATGTCCTTTGATCAGTTAGCATGGAAATACGAGCTGTATAATAGGGACCTCTTTCAGTTTTTTTTCAAGTTAGGGATTTTATTAAAAAAAAACTACACTTTTGACTGATCCCTTCAAATCCGGCATAGAGAGGAGAGTGCTCAGTGCTAAGAGTACACTATCTGTCAGCACTTTATATCATCAATTGGGGTTTGCCCCCTCAGATGAGTTTGATTGACTCTGCAGGGTCTGGGAGAGAGAGAGCTAGGCATTGAGGTCTCCTCAGAGGCATGGGAAATATTTGGGAAAACGCAAGAAAGATATCAATTTGCAATAGGACCCATGGTTTACAGTTGAAGATTCACCATAGAGTCCACTTGGCGTTTGACCGTTTGTCAAAATTTAAACCAGGGATATCTTCAACATGTCCCAACAGGTATGGGCACTCTTACCCATTGTCTCTGGTCCTGTGGTATGCTTCAAACATACTGAAGTGTTGTGGTGGCTGCAATGAGGGGTTATTGGGTGTAAGGGTGAAGAAGGACCTGATCTCTTCTTCTGGGCCTGCCCAGTGTGTTCCCTGCAGATGCGCATTAGAAAAATACTTTTCAACATCCTCACTTTCTGCACAAGAAAGAATATCTTGTTAGGTTGGGTCTCTGAAGACCCCCCCGGGGCTGTCGGGTTGGTGGAAGATTGCTATGGAGCATGTCCCCTTGGATTTTCTCACAAATATGGTGCATCACAAAACTGAGAATTTCTATAAGACATGGCGGCCCTTTTTGGAATACCTGGACACAGATTTGTCTGCCACACTATCAAGGGCTTTCATATAGCTGTAATGATTGTGCTTTTCTAGTCCAATATTCAGAGAGGGGGAACTGCGAACGTATGAATATGTGAAAACTAATGCTCTCGATATTCGAGAATGAGTGTTTTGTTTGGCTGAGCTGAGTTTTTATTATTTAGTGGTTTGTTGTTGGCTATTATTTATTTAATTACATAGTTAGTTGGAGTATCTTTTATATATATATAGATTATTCTATACATATTTATACATTTGTACATGAGGGTGGTTTGTGTTTTTTACATTTTTTGGGTGTTCGTTCTTTGTATTGTTTTGAATTGCATTGTTTTGTATTTGTTGTAATATTAGAAAATCTATTTTTCAATAAAAATATGAAGTAACAAAGAAGGTTGATGAGGGCAGAGCAGTAGATGTGATCTCTCTGGACTTCAGTAAGGCGTTTGACAAGGTTCCCCATGGGAGACTGATTAGCAAGGTTAGATCTCATGGAATTCAGGGAGAATTAGCCATTTGGATACAGAACTGGCTAAAAGGTAGAAGACAGAGGGTGGTGGTGGAGGGTTGTTTTTCAGACTGGAGGCCTGTGACCAGTGGAGTGCCACAAGGATCGATGCTTGGCCCTCTACTTTTTGTCATTTACATAAATGATTTGGATGCGAGCATAAGAGGTACAGTTAGTAAGTTTGCAGATGACACCAAAATTGGAGGTTTAGTGGACAGCGAAGAGGGTTACCTCAGATTACAACAGGATCTGGACCAGATGGGCCAATGGGCTGAGAAGTGGCAGATGGAGTTTAATTCAGATAAATGCGAGGTGCTGCATTTTAGGAAAGCAAATCTTAGCAGGACTTATACACTTAATGGTAAGGTCCTAGGGAGTGTTGCTGAACAAAGAGACCTTGGAGTGCAGGTTCATAGCTCCTTGAAAGTGGAGTCGCAGGTAGATAGGATAGAGAAGAAGGCGTTTGGTATGCTTTCCTTTATTGGTCAGAGTTTTGAGTACAGGAGTTGGGAGGTCATGTTGCGGCTGTACAGGACATTGGTTAGGCCACTGTTGGAATATTGCGTGCAATTCTGGTCTCCTTCCTATCGGAAAGATGTTGTGAAACTTGAAAGGGTTCAGAAAACATTTACAAGGATGTTGCCAGGGTTGGAGGATATGAGCTACAGGGAGAGACTGAACAGGCTGGGGCTGTTTTCTCTGGCGCGTCAGAGGCTGAGGGGTGACCTTATAGTGGTTTACAAAATTATGAGGGGCGTGGATAGGAAAAATAGACAAAGTCTTTTTTCTGGGGTGGGGGAGTCCAGAACTAGAGGGCATAGGTTTAGGGTGAGAGGGGCAAGATATAAAAGAGACCTTAGGGGCAACTTTTTCACGCAGAGGGTGGTACGTGTATGGAATGAGCTGCCAGAGGATGTGGTGGAGGCTGGTACAATTGCAACATTTAAGAGGTATTTGGATGGGTATATGAATAGGAAGGGTTTTGAGGGATATGGGCCGGGTGCTGGTAGGTGGGACTAGATTGGGTTGGGATATGTGGTCGGCATGGATGGGTTGGACCGAAAGGTCCTGTTTCCATGCTGTACATCTCTATGACTCTAAATAAAAAATATATTCAAAAAGTATGCATTCCTTTCTGGTGCAAAAATAAGCAGGAAAAGTGGCTATATCAGGGCTAACAAAAGAATTTAAGAATATTATTAAATCCAGGATTCATAAAAATTTGCTAGAATAAGTAGTAAGCCTAAAGATTAGGAAAAAAAATCAATAAAGGAGGATAAAGAGATTGATTAAGCGGAAATAATAGAGAATAAAAGCAATATGAGATTAAAATTGCCAAAAAACATAAAATCATGTTTCAAGAATTTCTATAATTAAGAAAAAAGATAAGTGAACACATATATAGATTTTTCAGAGTCTGAAATGGGAACGTTGATAATTGAGGACAAGGAAATGTAAAAACAATTAAACAACTAAATTAGTAACCACTTCACAGAAAAATAGACCCAAATCATTTCTCAGAAATTCTAAGGAAGCTAGAGTCAATTGGAAAGGATGAATTAAAGAAAATTTGCATTTGTTAAAAATGAGGCTGGTGAAATGAATCAGACTGAAAGCTGATGAGTTCCTAAGGGCCTTGACCATCTATATTCTAGAGGGTGTTAAAGAGGAAGTGGACACATTTGATGCATTGGTTGTCATTGACCAAAATGGTTTAAATTCTGCAACAATACCAGTAGATTGGCGGATGATAAATTTAACTGCACTATTTAAATGAAGAAAGCAAGGGAAAACCTGGAATTACATACTGATGAGTCACTAATCAATAATATGTAAAATGTTGCAGTCTATAAAACATGTGAAGATAGGACACTTACAAAATAGGGTGGAGATTAAAGGAAAATCAATGTGGACATATGAATGGGAAGCATATTTGACAAATCTACTGGATTTTTTTGGAATGTAACTAGTATAATATGTAAGGGGGAACCAATGGATGTGGATTTTCAGAAAGCTTTTGATCAAGTCTCACATAAGAAGTTATTGTGCAACATGAAAGCACATGGGATTGATGAAATACAATGGCATGGAGTTAGAATTGGTTCGCAGTCAGAAAACTGAGAGTAGGAATTAATGAGTCTTTTTGGAGCTTTTTAGAATACGTATCAAAGATTGGGATAGTTGAAACAAATGTTGAAACAAACGTTATGTCACTGATGCAAAATTGGAAGGAATTGTAAATGCTGAGGAGGAAACAAGAGATCTCAAGATAATTTCTAGAAGTTGTGAATAGATAAATACAAGATGGATGCAATATAATGTGGGCGGTACAGTGGCACAGTGGTTAGCACTGCTGCCTCACAGCGCCAGAGACCTGGGTTCAATTCCCGCCTCAGGCGACTGACTGTGTGGAGTTTGCACGTTCTCCCCGTGTCTGCGTGGGTTTCCTCTGGGTGCTCCGATTTCCTCCCACAGTCCAAAGATGTGCAGGGTCAGGTGAATTGGCGAAGCTAAATTGCCCGTAGTGTTCGGTAAGGGGTAAATGTAGGGGTATGGGTGGGTTTCGCTTCGGCGGGGCGGTGTGGACTTGTTGGGCCGAAGGGCCTGTTTCCACACTGTAATCTAATCTATTCTAATCTAATCTAAAATGTGGAGAAGTGTGAAGTGATCTAATTCAATAGGAGCCACAGAATAGCAGAGTATTTTATAAATGATGATCGATTATGAAATGTTGATGTACAAAGAGACCAGGAGGTCCAATTACACCAGTCACTGGAAGCACACACACACAGGTGCAGCAAGCAGTTGGGAAAGCAAGGGGTATGTTACATTCATTGGAAGGAGATTTCAATACAGGAGCAAGGTTGTCTTGCTGTACCTGTACAGGACCTTGGTGAGACAACATCTGAAGTATTACATGTAGCCTGATAATGATAGCAGGTGTTATGTGGTTGATGTGAGTAAAGTCTTATTCATTCAATGAACATTTCCAGTGATTTGCTAGTCATTATGAAAAATAAACAAAATATCTCAAAAATGCATTGATGAATTTCAAAAAGACTTGCTCCAGGGATAGGATATGGTTCAAGGAAGAACATACTAGATTTCGGTGTTGATGCAGAACCAGTTTTAGATTCAGGAAGTTTATTTAAAGAACGTGTGCTTTTTAAAGGAGGAGGTATGATAAAATGACCTGTTTTAATGTTGCTGACTGTTTCACATGTGGGTTGTCAAAGCTGCAGTGGTGAAATTTGTCATAGCTATCAAAATGTGAGCAGGGTTTTCACAGCAGGTTGTTAGAGGTTGATTGGTCTCAAATCTCCTCAGTGAGGGAGAAGTTCGAATTTAAAAATAAGTTTTCCAGTTCATAGCAATGATGCATAAAATGCCTTGAGGAGGAGCTGTATGGTTGTGATGTCAATGAGTTGGCTCGTGTAGCAGAGATTGGTGCTGAGTTCATCAGTTACTTTTATTGATTAATAAAACATGCATTCAATTCCTAACACTTGAAAGCATATAACTTGATGTTGAAACAAAATTTGTGTTTAAGTACTCTGGTCATAATATGCAATATAGGCATGTATCTGAAAGCAAAATCAAAATTACTTTAGATATTTTAAAAGTAATCAAACACAAAATCATTATCCATGCTATGTTGGTGAAATTATTAAACACATCCAGACAGTGCATTAATGGCTGGATTCCCTTAATTTTGAATGTTTCTTCTGAAAAGTTAAAAATCATGATTTACATTCCAGCAAGGCTAACAAAAATATGCCCAGAGAGAAAGAAGAAAAAAAGGAGTGTTATCTCATTCATGACAGTTTAATTAATTAACTGAGAAAAGAAGGTGTACTCAGTCACGCCACTGATAGATAACTTTCACAATGGTGTATTGTTCCTTGCTCTGCAGATTTCTCAAGATAAAGTACTAAACCAGCAAAAGTAAATTGGCTGTTAATAAAACATTAAGAAAACTAATGGAGTAATTTAAAATAACATAAACCACTAAACCACTTGAGTTTATAATTGTGGTTATTAACCCATCTAGTACCAGGCCATAGGTTATGCTTACAATCTTTGTCTATAATATGGTGAGCACAAGCCAGCCTAAAACTGGACTATTCATATTATTTGTGCTGCACATCCATAAAAAGCTCACTCATTTTAATTGGATGGTTTTAAGACTTCTTGAATATCCAGCAATATATTCAAGGAAGTTACATGAGGGGCACTTGTAGGGCAGGTAGCACAGTGAGTACTGTTAAGTAGAATGGAGCACCACTGCTCAATACCTTGATAACCCAGCTCTCTTCGCCCTTCCACCTTGTTTTGTCCACAGCAATGCTGGCCAATGTAGGAGTGGAGGAGAGTCTGCTGTGTTATCAGAATCCAACAAGGCCGAAAAAAAATTATGACAAGTCTTTGGAAGTTATGTATGCAAATATCAGTGTTAGGCTGTTTAATGAGGGCAATGAAGTCCAATTTCTACCCCCATTTTTTTTAAATAAACCTGTACAGGATGTTAGTAATAACGAGATGGCAACATATAGGTTCTACATAGCAGGAGACAGAAGAGGCAGGCCACAGTATTCCTCTCCTAAATGCGAGTTATAAATTGCTTAGATATTAATGTTGATGAGAATGCCTTGGCATTCAGTAACAGTTTCTCATTTTTCAGGCACTGTAATAACATTGTAATGTTGACCCAGATTGATAATTATATTGTCTCTGATCCTCTCCAAAGAGTTAAATTAATATCTTTGGTGCATTGACCTTACTAGATTATGATGAATGCCAATTCAAACAACCTAATGTCAATGGACCTCTCAAACATGTACTCAAATATAAATCTTTTTTCTATTTTATATGGAATAAAACGTGACACAGTAACATTTTCTTCCAAATGCTTTTTCTTCCAAACATGACCTCAAAATTAATAATGCTAGTAATGTTTAAATGCAAAGGAAAGTCTAAACCTTGCAGAAGACTTTATGACCACTTTGAAGCACTTCAGGAAACAATAGACTGTAGCGGTTTAAGAAGTTAGTTGGCCACACCTTCTCAAGGACAACTAAGGACAGGCAATAAATTCTGGTCCAGCCCATGTCCCATTGGTGAATAAGAAAAAGAATAGTTCGCAGGCTCATAAGATGTAGGAACAGAATAGGCCATTCAGCCCATCGAATCTGCTGCACTGTTCAACCATGGCTGATATGCTCCTCATCCCCATTTTCCTGCCTTTTCTCTGTATCCCTTCAACCCATTACCGATTAAAAATCTGTCTAACTCCTCCTTAATTTTACCTACTGTTCCAACATCCACTGCATTTAGGGGTAGCGAATTCTATAGATGCATGATATTAGTCCGCATTTCTGTATAGGTCAAACCTATTTAATTATCAATGTGTTATTAGAGTCTGGAATAGGCACATGCACCCACCTTCCTTTCCCTGACAACCTCTATACCAATTTACCTGGTATCCAATATAGACAGACCTCGGGAAACATAATGAAATTAAATAAAGTTATAAATATTTATTACAGACTTCACTAGATCAATGGGCATTCCTGCGTGGCATTGCATCAGCTTGATGGCAAATTTGTTTACTTGCCCAGGTCTAATCAAAAGACTCAAATCGAAAAATCATTTTCATACTGCCAGTGATCACAACATTAACAAGGGAGACTTCTCCTTGATTGCTTTCTGCAAATCTAAAGATTTTTGTTCATTCTCTCAAGATGTTCTTTCTGAACCACAAGATCACCACTCATTCAATTTATCAGAAAGATTTCCTACAAATATTTTATACGTGGTTCACATTGACCTTCGAGCCTTGAATATTTCCATAAAAGGCAGACATTTTCCTTGAAAAATGTGTCTCTTTGTTACATCAGTTGAGTGAATACACTGATTGCTTTTGCACAGGACTTTTAGAAATTTCCTGTACTGTTGCTTTCTCAGGCTCCAAGGCTGAAATTTGGTGGGCGATTTTAGGTCAGCAGTTGTTACTCCACTCTAACACCTTTTTTTCCCCAAACTGACCTGTTCAAGTTCCTTAGAATGCTTGGATTTAAGCTGCTCCATGATATTCTATTTCACTAGAAACTTTGGCCTCAGTTAGCATCCTGCTCTTACCCATTTCTTCTCCCTCTTCCAACCCACTCCTTCCTGTCTTCCACTCTGACTCTCTTGACTAATGAATCTGTAATGTTCCATGGCAACCAACGGCTTGATGCTAACTCAAAATTAGACTCCAACCCTGTTTAGAATTTCAGGTGCAACATACCTGACATGGCCCAAGCACACCACAGCCATAAAATGAAGTTGACTTTATGACATGAGACAATTTCCACTCATTCTAGTACGGATGCTGCCTGACCTGCTGTGCTGTTCCAGCAATAAAGTTTCAACAATTTCCACTCATTCTAGTACAGACACCTGAAGGACACTAAGTGACACTGTTTGGGAACTGTATTATCAGTCCCGTAGCATTGCTAATCTCTCTCTCCCTTTGATTCCCTTGAATCTTATGCATTAAAGCACTATAATGAAATCAATAAATAGCTAACAAATTACAAGTGCTGGAGTTGTGAGAAGTGTTGTACTTGCTTTTTAATACTCATTTCTATCCTTCAGGGTATGATTAGATTACTTACAGTGTGGAAACAGGCCCTTCAGCCCAACAAGTCCACACCAACCCTCCGAAGAGCAACCCACCCAGACCCATTCCTCTACAGTTACCCCTGCCCCTAACACTACAGGCAATTTAGCATGGTCAATTCACCTAACCTGCACATTTTTGGACTGTGGGAGGAAACCCACGCAGGCACGGGGAGAATGTGCAAACTCCACACAGACAGTTGCCTAAGGTGGGAATTGAACCTAGGTGTCTGGTGCTGTGAGGCAGCAGTGCTAACAACTGTGCCACAGAAGAAATGACAATCACACCATAAGAACTTGAGGGCATTTAATCCAAGATGTAGATTTCAAGTTTACTTCCGTAAGAACATTTTGGGGAGTAAAAAGCATTTTGTATTTTCTAGACATGGATAAAGTTGGAAATTGGAATATTTTGTCTGTTTTGTACCTAGACTCAGAGCTTTGCACACCTGGGCTTCCAAAACCACAATGGTTTGAGAAACCTAAAAGAAAGAAACACGGATTTAAAGGAATTCAAGGCAGAACAACTGAGTGACCCGAACTCAGAAGGAAGTGTGAGTGTCAGGCAGCAAGGTAAAATAATGTTGGCACAAGGTGATAGTGAATGGCTGGTGAGTATTATTTTTGAGCATTTAGTTATTTCTGTTCAGTTTGTCTAATATATAAAGACTTGTGGAATGTGCATCTTGATCCATGTGGAAACCTAAGGATGTTTCTTGTGTCCTGAACAGCCATGTGTGCAGAAGCCGTCGTTATCTGAAGCAGCTCAATTTCAGGGTTTCCAAGCTTGAGCAGCGGGTTGTCATAACAACAGCATACATCTGTGAGACTGAGAGCGACATGGATAGGACATCTCTAAACATGGTCACATTACAGCCTGGGACTATGTAGGATGAGAGAGAATGGGTGACAGACACAGTTGTCAAGTAGGGCCAGGCAAAAGTGCAGGGGTCCTTTCAGTTTATCTCTCTCTCTCTCTTCAATTCATACTCAGTTCTGAACAGTAATGTAGGCTGTGGTTTGTCAGGACAATACAGCCAATGCTGAGGCCACAAAACCATCAGTGGCGGGGGAGAGAAAGAATGAATAATGATAAGAGATTCAATAGTACAGCAAATAGGTGCTTCTTCAGACGTCAACTCAGGATCTTGCTATTCTGATGTGACGGTCTAGAATGTCATTAAACAGCTGAAGGACTTTTAGACGGAAAGGGTAAACATTTATTTGAACGTGAGTTGTTTAGAAATTCATGCAGGCTGAGGACAGACTCTGATTACTTTAAACAATGTTTATTAGTAGCTCATACATAATGATTAATGCAAAGAGAACTGTGCATTGTGGAGTACACATTGTAACCTCCCAGCAGAGTTGTACCAAATGTCTACTGATGTCACAATTTCAACACAATATATTTCAAAGTTTTAGCTACGCAACTATTAAATGCTAATTTACAGTCATGGTCTATATCTCAATCAACAACATGGTTATAAATAGAGATGAGCATTTTAGACAGATTGCAGGGAACGAAGGAAGAAATTTTAAAAATGTGAGAATAGAGCAGATGAATGCATGCTGGAGAGATGGTGCAGGTGGGAGGACTCAGGTGCTTTCACATGAATTCTGATTGTTTCAGTTTAAAAGGTACAGGAAGCACAAACTTCTTAAAATACGTTCAGGTGAACATTCTAAACCTATATGAAACAAACCCAATAAGTAAAATGTAAGGCTTAAACTTAATTTTAAAAATGAACTTATGCAGGTGGAAGGGTATCAGTAGGAGAGCATGACACAGAGATCAGTTCGATTTAGAATCGTGATTGTCACGACAGACCAAAAGTGTAATATAAGTTTCAAATTAGGGAAAGGACAATTTCAATAAATTGTACAGAACTTGAAAATTATGGATTTATAATCAGACTGCACAGAAACAGACTTATTCTTTCCCACTCGTCTCTGCCAACCAAGTTTCCCAGATTAAACTTGTCCCACTTACTGATGTTTGGCCCATAACCCTTTCCTATTCATGTATCTATCTAAATATCTTTTAAATGTTGTAACTGTACCTGCACCTACCACTTCCTCTGGCAGTTCATTCTACACACGAACCATGCTCTGTGTGAAAAGATTGCCCCTCAGGTCCCCGTTAAATCTCTCTCCTATCAATTTAAAAATATGTTCCTTAGTTTTGAACTCCCCCACTCTAGGGAAAAGAGCTTTGCTATTCACATTATCTGTGCTCCTCATGATTTTACAAACCTCTATAAGGTCACCCATCAACTTCCTAAGCACCAGTGAAAAATGTGTCAACCTATCCAACCTCTCTTCATAACTCAAATCCTCCAGTCCTGGCAACATATTGGTAAATCTTTTCTGAATACTCTCCAACTTAATAATATCTGTCCTAGAGCATGGCAACCAGATATGTATACAATATTTCAAATGTGGTCTCACCAATCTCCTGTGCTGCTGGAAAAGACATTTAGTCAAAGCCCTGATTAGACAATTCACAAGACTATGAGAAGTGAGTGCTGCATTTGAAGGGTAAAGGCATTGCCACAGTGAATGCACTAATTACTGAATTGGTATTCTTGTGACTTGTCCTGATGATTGCAATATAAAAAGCTTTGACATGTTTTTCAGCAAAGCTAAGATGTGTTTGGCACAATTGGCTGGAAATAGTTATTTCTTGTAAAGCAATAAACTATCCTATTAGATAAGACAAGTGCCTCTTATATTTAGTGTCATCAGTGGGCTATCGCTGATAATTAGACTCCACTAAGAGAAAGGAAAATTGATGGCAGCAAACTACCCAAGCCAGAATACCACAGGTTGACAGTCATCATATCTGAAACTATGATGTTCCATATCCGCCTCCCTCCAAGGGACACTTCCATATCCGCCTCCCTCCAAGGCCCCAAGGGACACTTCCATATCCGCTACAAATTCACCTGCACTTCCACACACATCATCTATTGCATCCGCTGCACGCGATGTGACCTCCTCTATATTGGGGAGACAGACTGCCTACTTGCGGAACGTTTCAGAGAACACCTCTGGGACACCCGGACCAACCAACCCAACCACCCCGTAGCCCAACACTTTAACTCCCCCTCCCATTCCACCAAGGACATGCAGGTTCTTGGACTCCTCCATCGCCAGACCATGGCAATTCCAATGCCCCTCCCCCAAGTCCCTCCTCCCTACCTTTTATCTTAGCCTGCTGGACACACTTTCCTCATTCCTGAAGAAGGGCTTATGTCCGAAACGTCGATTCTCCTGTTTGTTGGATGCTGCCTGACCTGCTGCGCTTTTCCAGCAACACATTTTCAGCTCTGATCTCCAGCATCTGCAGCCCTCACTTTCTCCGTTATGGATGAGATAGATGGTCCACACTGAGCATTGGTGGTGCAGGGAGTGGATGTTTCCAGATATGGTGCCAATCAGTAGTTTGCTAAGTTCGGGAGATGTTAAGCTTCTTGAGTGTTGTTGCAGCTACAACTCATCCAGGCAAGTGGGGAGTATTCTATCACACACCTGACTTGTGCCTTGTAGATGGTGGACAGGCTTTGGAGAGTCAGAAGTTGAGTTATTCACTGCAGTATTCTTAGGCTGTGACCTGTTCTTTTAGCTTATGCATTTATATGGTGAGTCCAACTCAGTTTCTGGTCAAGAGAAACAGCTTCATGGTGTACTATGAAATCACCTTCCAATCCCATGACCATGATTATCTCGAATGACAAGGGCAGCAGGCACAGGGGAACACCACTACCTGCAGATTCCCCTCCAAGCCACTCATGATCCTTATTTGGAAACCTATTGCTATTCCTTCAGTGGTGCTGAGCCAAAATCCTGGAACTCCCTCCCTACTGCACTGATTTACACTAAATAGACTGCAGCAGTTCAAGAAGGTTCAGTTCCTGAAGGCAGTTGGAGAAGTCACGAGGTCACCAAGGAGCAGTGGAGCCTGTTGGGAGACATGAGTATACAGTTTAATTTACTTACTTTCAGGTTGGGTATTGTTCAGTTCCTGGGGGCAGTGGGATAGGTCATGAGATCACATTTTTGTGCAGTTGCTCTACCCGAAACACTACTCGGGGAGTGTCTCCCACCCATCCTTCTCCTCTAACCAAAAAGAAAGTTCTGTGCGCCGGTTGGTAAGGTGACAAGTGTTTTCTTTTGTGCTTCATTTTTTCAGCGGTCTATTTGGGAATTTAGAATGGAGGTTAAGGCAGTTGAATCGTTCCTCCCGCAGTATGTGGGAGGTAAGGGTCACCCCTAGTGCCCCTGCTGACTTCATTTGTGGGAAGTGTACCCAACTTCAGCTCCACGAAAACCGCATCAAGGAGTTGGAGCTGGATGAACATCGGATCATTCAAGAGGCAGAAGGGGTTATTGAGAGGAGTTACAGGGAGATAGTAACTCCACAGCCATGTGAAGAAGGTAGATGGGTTACCGTCAGGGGTGGGAAAGGAAACTAGCAGGCAATGCAGGGATCTCCTGTGGTGGTTCCCCTCAAAAACAAGTATACCGTTTTGGATACTGTTGTGGGGAGTGACTTACCGGAGTAAACAATGGGACACAGGTCTCTGGCGCAGAGTCTGTCTATGTTGCTCAGAGGAAAAGGAAGAAGAGGAACAGAGCTTTGGTCATTGGGGACTCCATACTTAGGGGACAGATAGGAGGTTTTATGGGAACAAGAGAGACTCATGATTAGAATGTTGTCTCCCAGGTGCCAGAGCTTGTGATGTCTCTGATCATGTATTCGGGATCTTTGAGGGGGAGGACGAGCAGCCCCAAGTCGCTGAGCTGCACGTTTTGTTTTCAGACGTTTTGTCACCATACTAGGTAACATCTTCAGTAAGCCTCCGGATGAAGCACTGGTGGTATAGCCCGCTTTCTATTCATGTGTTTGGGTTTCCTTGGGTTAGTGATGTCATTTCCTGTGGTCACATCATTTCTTCTGGTAATATCATTCCCTGTTCTTTTTCTCAGGGGGTGGTAAATGTCTCGCTACCTGGAACACCAACTTACAGATTGGCTATGGAGCTACACCAAAGACTAAAACATTTAATAGAAGACTAACACCATTCCATTCATTCGACCCAAGAATGCCTGAAGACCATCAATGACACCAAGATAGAAGAGGATGAAATAATGGTCTCCTTTGATGTAACAGCCCTGTTCACATCCATCAACATCAACCTGGCCAAGGAAACAGTATTCAAAGAACCAAAGACACATATATCAAACACCACCAACTTCATCAGCAAGGACAGTATTATGAAGCCAGTGGACCTATGCCTTACCACCCACTTCACCATCAATAACCAAACCTACAGACAAATCAATGGAACACCCATGCAATCTCTGATATCAGGGTTCTGAGGAGAGGCAGTAATGCAGAGACTCAACCAAACAGCTTTGCCAAACATCCAACCCAAACTTTGGGTCCGTTATGTGGATGACACCTTTGTCATCACTAAATGAAACAAATTAAAGGAAACCTTCAAGAACATCAAAATACCCTTATTGGCATAAAATTCACTAAAGAGGAGGAAGACAACAAGAAACTGCCATTCCTGGATATCGCAGTAGAGTGAACAGCCAATGGGAAACTTCAAACCAGTGTATGTAGGAAAACAACAGAAACTGATCAAATATTGAACTACAGAAGGAATCATCCCAACATCCGCAAACAAAGCTGCATTAGAACATTATTTCAATGAACCACCACACACAGCAACACAAACGAACTATGAAGGGCAGAGAAAAATCACCTATACCATGTATTCATAAAGAACGGGTACCCAATGAACACAGTCCACTGATTTCTCAGCAACAAACTCAAACAAGCAGATAAAACAGATCCAGAAAACCTAGCCACTCTCCCTACATCAAGACATCTCAGAAATGACTGCCAGACTACTCTGACCTCTTGGCATCATGGTAGCCCACAAATCCACCACACACGAAAACAGCAGCTAATGAACTTGAAAGCCCCTATACAGACAACAAGCAAAACAAATGTCATTTACAAAATACCTTGCAAGAACTGTAACAAACACTACATTGGACAAACAGGCAGAAAAGTAGCCATCAGGATACGTGAACATCAACTCACCACAAAAAGACATGACCCACTCTCACTAGTATCCTTACATGTTGATGAGGAAGGACACCACTTCAACTGAGACAACACATCAAACCTAGGATAAGCAAAACAGAGACATGCACGAGAATTCCTAGAAGCATGGCATTCCAACTGGAACTCTATCAACAAACACATTGACTTGGATCCCATTTACCACCACCTGAGAAAAAGAACAGGAAATAACATCACCACAAGAAATGATGTCATGAAAGGAAATCACCAACCCAAGGAAATCCAAACACATAAATACAAAGCAGGCTATACCACCAGTGCTTCATCTGGTATGGTGATGAAATGCCTGAAAATGAATCTTTCAGCTCAGCTAGCAAACCTACATCTAGAACCTAAACCTGAGCTACAAATCTTCTCAAAACTCCCAACAGAGAAGAATGATAAATGAGGGGCGATGTGGCAGCTGAGGTAACAGTTGAGGACTCATCCACTGAGGTAGTTTGGGCTGAGGTTAGAAATAGGAAAGGAGAGATCACCCTGTTGGGTGTTTTCTATAGGCCTCTGAATTGTTCCAGGAATGTCGAGGAAAGGTGAACAAAGATGATTCTCAATAGGAGTGACAGTAACAGGGTAGTTGTTATGGGGGACTTGAACTTCCCCAATATTGACTGTGAATACTATAGTTCAAGTAGTTTGGAGGAATCAGTTTTTGTTCCATGTGTGCAGGAGGGTTTTCTGACACAGTATGTAGACAGGCCAACAAGAGGGCGATTCCATATTGGATTTGGTACTGAGGAATGAGTAAGTGAGCACTTTGGCAAGAGTGACCATAATTCGGTTATGTTTACAATACCAATGGGCAGGGATAGATATATACCACAGGAAAAGAGGTAAAACTGGGAGAAAGGCAATTATGATGCGATTACTCAAGATTTAGGGTGCATAGGATGGGGAAGGAACCTGCAGGGGATGGACACAATTGAAATGTGGAGCTTATTCAAGGAACAGCTACTGCGGGTCCTTAATAAGTATATACCTATCAGGCAGGGAGGTAGTTGTTGAGGGAGGGAGTCATGTTTTACTAAAGAAGTTGAAGTTTTGTCAAGAGGAAGAAGAAGGCTTATGTGAAGATGAGGTGTGAAGGCTCGGTTAGGGGGCTTGAAAGTTATAAGTTAACCAGAAAAAATCTAAAGAGAGGGCTAAGCAGAGCCAGGAGGGGACATAAGAACTTGATGGTGGATGGGATCAAGGAAAACCCTAAGACCGGCTATAGGTATATCAAAAATAAAAGAATGACTAGAGTACGATTAGGTTCAATCAAAGACAGTAGTGGAAAGTTTTGTGTGGAATGTGAGGACATAGAGGAAGCACTTAATGAATGTTTTTTTATCAGTATTCATATTAGAAAAGGGCAATGTTAGTGAGAATACAAAGATACAGGCTACAAGATTAGATGGGATTGAGGTTGACAACAAGGAGGTTTTAGCAATTTTGGAAGATCTGAAAATAGATAAGACGCCTGGGCTGGTAGAGATTTATCCTCAGATTCTTTGGGAATCCAAAGAGGAGATTACGGAGTCTTTGTCTTTGATCTTTATGTCATAATTGCCAACAGGAGATGTTCCAGAAGACTGGAGTATAGTAAATGTTGATCCCTTGTTTAAGAAGGGGAATCATGACAACCCTGGTAATTTTAGGCCAGTGAGCCTTACTTTGGTTATGGGTAAGGTATTGGAAAAAAGATAGGATTTATAATCATCTGGAAAGGAATATTTGATTAGAGATAGTCAACACAGTTTGTGAAGGGTAAGTCATGCCTAATTTATTGAGTTCTTTGAGAAGGTGACAAAACAGGTGGATGAAGGTAAAGCGGTTGATGTGGCGTATGTGGACTTCAGTAAGGCATTTGATAAGGTTCCACATGGTAGGCTATTGCCCAAAATATAGAGTTTTGGGATTGAAGGTGGTTTAGCAGTTTGGATCAGAAATTGGATGGCTGAAAGAAGACAGAGTGGTGGTTGATGGGAAATATTCATCCTGCAGTTCAGTTACCAGTGGTGTGCCACATGGATCTGTTTTGGGGCCACTGCTGTTGTCATTTTTATAAATTATCTGGATGTGGCATAGAAGGAGGGGTTAGCAAATTTACAGATGATACTAAGGTCGGTGGAGTTGTGGATAGTGCCAGAGAATGTTGTGCGTTACAAAGGGATATAGATAAGATGCAGGGCTACGCTGAGAAGTGGCAAATTGACTTTAATGTGGAAAAGTGTGAAGTAGTTCACTTTGGAAGAAATAACAGGAATGCACAGTACTGGGCTAATGGTAAAATTCTTGACAATATAGACAAACAGGGAAATCTCGGTGTCCAGATGCATAAATCCCTGAAAGTTGCCTCCCAGGTTGATAGAACTGTTAAGAAGGCATATGGTGTGTTGGTGGTTATTGGTAGGGGAATTGAGTTTCGGAGCCACAAGATCATGCATCAGCTGTAGAAGACATTGGCCGCACCTGGAGTATTGCGCACGGTTCTGGAAGGAAAGGGTTCAGAGGAGATTTATTAGGATACTGCCTGGTATGGAAGGAAGGTCTTAAGAGGAAAGGCTGAGGGAACTGAGGCTGTTTTTGTTGGAGAGAAAAAGTTGAGAAGTGACTTAATCGAGATGTATAAGATAATCAGAGGGTTAAATAGAGTGGACAGGGAGAGCCTTTTTCCTCAGATCGCGATGGCTAACATGAGGGGACATAGCTTTAAACTGAGGGGTGATAGACCTAGGACAGATATCTGGGGTAGTTTCTTCAGTCAGAGAGTAATAGGGGCATGGTGCAGCTTGCCTGCAACAGTAGTAGACTCGCCGACATTAAGGGCATTTAAATGGGCAATGGACATACATATGGATAATAATGGAATGGTGTAGGTTAGATGGGCAGCAGATTAATTTCACAGATCGGTGCAACATCGAGGGCAGGAGAGCCTGTACTGAGCTGTAATGTTCTATGTAAGGCAGCTCACCATCACCTTCTTAAGGCCATTTATGTATGAACAATAAATGGCTGGTCCAGTTCACCAGTACCCACATCCTGTGAATGAATGAAAATTAAATATTAGTCCAAAATAAGCTCAAACGCACAATCAGAAGAGCTATAATTGTCTGGGTAATTTTATGACTTGAAAGCTAATTCTACTAATACTACGTACTAATCAGTATTGGGTCCCTTGCTGTGTTAATTTATATTAATAATTTAGACATAAATGTCAGGACATGATTAAGATATTTGCAGATGATGCAAAAATTAGCTGTGTGAGTGATAGTGAGGAAGAAAGCTATAGCCAGCAAAAGGATTTCAATGGTGCGAAATGCAAGGCAGTGTATTGCGGAGGACAAACAAAGTAAGGAAAAACTTAATAAGTGAAAAGTTCCAGAGCAGAAGGCATGGTCATGGATCCCTGCAATCATAGGAGAGACAGAGAGGTTGATCAGGATGAAACATTGGGTCACTTTTATTGCTTGACTGAGGCTTAGATTAAAATATATATTTGAAGACCAGGAATTTTTGATAACTATATAAAACGCATGTATAAAGTTAGTACTCATTTCTTATTCTACTCATTAAGTTATTGATTGTTGGGGTGAATGTGATCATAGAGTCCTACAACATGGAAACAGTACCTGTGACCCAAATTGGTCCATGCCGACCAAAATGTCCATACACGCTAACCCCATTTCCCTGCACTTGGCCCATATCCTTCATGTTGGAAAAGTATGGGAAGATCTATGGCGATGTTAGTAAAAACGGAAAATTCTGTCCAGGAAAAGGAAAAAGGATGGACCAGGATTGCTTTCTTTGAATGGGAAGAGGATGGGATATGTAATATTACGACAAAACCGTGATAGACTGAATAAGAAGGACCAATTTTACACAGCAGAATGGCCAATAACTGGGGAACAGAGTTTAAAAGTCATTGCTCAGAGGATAAGGAGGTGTTGAGTATTTTTTTCAAGCAGAGTACGATGTGAGCCAAAACCCATTGCCTGTAGGGCTTGTAGAGGTAGAACACTCAACATATGCACTGGAGATGGGTAAACTTTACAAAGCATGGACCAAGATTTGGAAGGTGGGTTTGACTGGACAGCTCCATATCAGCTGATACAGACAGATAGAACTGAATGGTCTTCTTGCCTTAAATCTTTCAACTAATTTTGTTCTTTCAATGTTGCCATAAGAATTCATCTATCTGTGTGCCAGAATTGTAAATGTGTTGTTAAAGAACATATATATGCTTTCCATCTTGATGCACAACGGAAAACTTATTTATTGGTGCGTAATATTTTTGACTAGACTGTACGTTTTTCGTGATGTGTGTGATGGAAAGAAAATCGTTGAAATCATGCAAGCTGAAATAAAACAACATTTTGCAATGGGGAAATAGATCCTGGCCGTGGCAAGTATTAGAACTTGATGAAAGAGTTGTGACATTATGCAAAGGTTCGATGTCAATAATCAGTGCAATTTCTGAGTGGTTAGCATCACAGCATGAGCCTGTGGCTCTCCATCAATTGAATCGCCCACTTTTCATTCTGGTTAACAATGGCTCAGATAATCTGGTCAGGATTGGAAACATTATTTTCAACACTGAATGGTCCTGAAGTCACTTTTATACCTAGTGAGAGAAAATAAATGTGTAAGGTAAGTGAAGGGCAAAGGTTGCAGATTATCAGAGAGTAGGGTGCCAGCTGAATAAAGGGGTGTGATGGCAGGTGGGTGAGGTGTAGGGCACCAGGTGGATGAGAGGTTGTGGGTGCCAGGCAGGTGACGGTGTAGGGAGGAGGGAATTAGGTGAGTGTTTAGGCCTGGCGATGGTGGGTTGGGAGGGTCAGGATGGAGAACAGTGTTTAGTGTGCATTGGGTTTGATTTGGTGAGGGAGAGAGAATTGGTGTTTGACTGGGGCTTGGTCTTGGGGAATGGATGACATGATACTCCAGTCAAATTGTGTCCAGGTTGTTTTGGTCAATGAAGGCTTGGAGTGATTTGGGTCAGAAGAGACCAATTTAATCAAAGGAGGGAGGGTTTCTTGGATGTAAGTGGAGTATTCGAGTGAGGTTGGATTGGTGTGGTGGCTGGGTACCATGTCTGTTAAGAAGCCAAGTGTTTAGTGAGAGCATGAAATTGAAAGAAATCAGAATTGGTTAGAAAATGTTGCCAGGGAACATAATGTCGTTAAAGGCTAAAAAATCACTAGGACCTGATAATCTACAGAACACTCAAGGAGGTGGCCGTGGATATATTGGATGCTTTGGTAGTCATCTTCCAAAATCCTATAGAGTCTGGAGCAAGTTCTACAGATTGGAGTGTGTCAAATGTAACCCCACTACTAAAAAGGGGCAGAGAGACAAAAAGCAAATAAAATTGCAAGCTGGGTTTCCTGACATCAGTTGTGGGGAGACTTTACAATCTTTTATAAAAGTCATGATAACAGAATATTTAGAAATCAATAACAGGATTGGACAAAGCTAGAATGGGTTTATGAAAGACTAATTATGTCTAACAAATTTTCTGGAGTTTTATGAGTATGTAGCTAATAGAATAGATAAGGGAGAACTAATTGATGGGGTATATTTGAATTTTCACAAAGTTTTTGATGAAATTCAAGTCGCTGGATAGGAGCAACACATTGGCATGGATTGAGAATTGGTTGATAGACAGGAAACAGAGAATTGGATTTTTTTTTCATTTCCAATGTTAGGTAGTGATGTATGGGGTACTGCAAGGATCAATGCTTAGGCCAAGCTGTTCCTGAAGTACATGAATAATGTGGATGAGGGAACCAGACACAATATCTTGAGGTTTGCTGGTCAGGCATATTTAAGTGGGATTGTGAATTGTGATGAGGATGCAAGGAGGTTTTATAGTGATTTAGTCAAGTTCAGCAGTAGACAACACATGGCAGATGTCATGCAACATGGCAAAATGTCGCATTTTAGCATGAAAAACAGAAAGGAAAAGTTTTTTTTTAATGGTGATCTATTAGGAAGTGTAATGTTCTAAAGGATCTGGGTGCCCTTGTATACCTATCAGTGAACTTCTATGATTCTATAACTTAGACAGACAGGTGTAACAAGAAATTAGGAAGGTAAAAGATATATTGCCCTTCATTGCAACAGGATGTCTGGCAACATCTATGGAGAGAGTTAACATTTCAGAACCCTGACATCAAACTGGAATCAAAACATTAACAGATGCTGCCAGACCTGCTTAGGTTCCACAGAATTCTCAGTTTGTTTCAGATTTCCAGCATCTGGAGTATTTTGCATATTTTGTTGCAAGAGAATTTGAGCTGGATGAGTCTCACTACAGCCTTGATGAGTCCAGACCTGGAGTACTTCATGTAGGTCTCCCTACATAGGAAAAGGTACATTTGCCACAGAGGGAAGTTGGTGGACGTTGAGAATAGCAAGACTGTCCTATGAGGTTACCCTGTTTTAACTGGACCAGTATCCATTAGATTTTAGAAGGATGAGAAGGGAGTTGATTGCAACAAGTAAAATTGTAACAGGGTTAAACAGACTAAATACAGAGAGGATGTTTTCCCTGGCTGGGGAGTCTAGAACTAGGAGACATAGTCTCAGAATATGCGATAGGCCATTTAGGACTCAGATAAGGAATGATTTCTTCACTAAAAGGGTAGTGAAACTGCGGAATTCTCTACCATAGAAGGCTGTGGATATCAAGTCATTGAATATATTTAAGAAAGGCGTGGTTACATTTTTCAATTGTAATGGGAAGAGGTATAGGATGAAAGTGGAATATGGAAGTAAAGCATTGAGATAGAGAAACAACCATGATCATGTTGAATTGTGAAGCAGGATTGAAGGGCTGAATGGCCCATTCCTGCTCCTAGTTTTGATATTGCTGTGGAAACCTGTTGAATTTCTCACCTACTTCCTGTTTGTCTTTCCATTCTTCCAACCTTTCCTGGGTAACTTTTTAAGCTAAATTAGCTGGATTACCAAGGTGGTGCAATGAGAATATCACTAGATTAATAATCCAGAGACCAAGGTTAATGTTCTGGAGATCCTCCCATGGCAGCTAGGAATATTTGAATTTGATTAAAAATCTAGAATAAAATGCGAGTTCAACAGTAACCATTTGTCATAGTCATAAAAACCTACACTAATGTTCTTTAGGGAAGAAAAATTGTTCTCCCTGGTCTGGGCTACATAGGAGACAATACCCACAGCAATGAGGTTTACCCTAAAGTGTCCTGTGCACAATTAGGGACAGGCAATAAATAGGGAGGCAATGGCCTCGAGATATTGTTGTTATGACTATTAATCCAGAGACCCAGATAATGTTCTGGGGATCCAGGTTCGAATCCTTCCAAGGCAGATGGTGGAATTTGAATTTTAAAAAAGCTGGAATTAAGAGTCTAATCATGACCATGAATCCATTGCTGATTGCCAGAAAAAACCACCTGGTTCATTAATGTCCAGTAAGGAAGGAAACTGCCACGATCATCTGGTTTGGCCTACATGTGGCTCCAGACCCATATGAATTGGTTGACTCTGAACTGCCCTTTGGGTGGTAAGGGGTGGGTAATAAATGCTGCCTAGCCAGCAATGTCTCATCCTGTGAATTAACTTTTTAAAAATGCCTATTCCATTGGCAGAGATGCCCACACCCTGTGAATGAATAAAGAAGGCCTGTTGAAATCCTCTAATGTCTCTGGTACTTTGGCACTTTTTCAGAGGACGCTAGACACCTTTCAGTGTGAATCCCTCATAGCGAGCTGTATCAGAGCTTCTGCTTGGCGCTAACGTGTAATCCCTGCCTACTCCAGTGTTTAAACATCCTTTCCATTGGGAGATCTGGGCCAATATTTCTGTTTGTGTCCTGCACTACACCCAGTTTGGAGGGATTAAAGCGACAATTCAACCAAAATGCTTAATGATCCATCAAAAGACAACTCTCCCAGGAATGAAAAATTGGCAGTCATCCTCACTGGAGTAATTCATGCAGTCCTTTTACATTTTTGTCATTCTGTGAAAGCTGCAAAGAATTGCAAATTTTTCAAAGAGCACAGTACATTTCCATTTACTGATGCAGGACAAGACAATGAAATGAAATTCTACATTTTAATATGTGAATGCATGATGCTGCAAGAACTATCATACATTATGCAACAATAGGATATGAAGTCGTTAGCAATTTGCTCCCAACAGGCTGTAATCATATAGTCGGTCATTCTTTCCTAACCAGATCATCTGTTTATGTGGAAAACCACCAAGCACTCACTTTAGAAGGATTGTGATGAGTACAGAATCTCTCACAATAACACAGCAACTTGAATTGCCTAATGCTGTCAATGTTGTCAACCCTGTTTACTTGTTTTCCCCAAAAAGAGGTGCATTTGGTTTTTGGTTTATTTGCATGATGTGAAAGTCACAGCAGGATTTATTTCCTATTTCCCATTGCTGTTGAGCCACTTTCATGAACCATAGCAATGTCAGTGCAAGAGGCACACCCAGAGGGCTGCTGTAGGGAGAGGAATGCTTCTGTTGCAGTTTTAGAATGAGGGGCGGCAGATATAAAACAGAGATGAGGAAGAATTACTTCTCTCAAAGGGTCTAGAATCTGTGAAATTCAATATCCCAGAGTGTGGTGGATGCTGAACACTTAATTAAAATAAGGAGGAGATAAACCGATGATTAATTTGTAGCAGGTTAAAGGGTTATGGTTGTTATGAACCAGGCCAGACCCCCTCAAAACATTTCAAGAAAGTAGCTCAGACCCTAAATTTGCTAATTGTTTTAAGCAGTTGTAAGGTGGATATTTCAGGAGTGAGGCAGCTGGCCCAACCACTTAGTTTTAAATGAAACAGAATTTATTTGCAAGATAACCAAATGAAACACCAACAAAAGAATATAGAATAACTTAATCTATCTGAAAACCCAACATGATGCTCTTCCAAATTCCTGCAACAATCAAACACGGGATCTTACAGGAGAGAGAGAGAGAGAGATGGCAGAGTGATTCAGCATGGAACACCGCCTTCCACGTAGCTGTTTCTTTGGATCCCCAGCTAACAACCAGCCTTGAACAACCAGACCAGAGTAAAAGCTGAGCTGGAAGAACTGTCTGCTCCTGTTTCATTGTACAAGTTTTTTTTAAACTTAAATGCTTCTTCAAGAAGATAATGCGAGACATCTCGGAACCCATGACATCATGACCTCTCTGAAAATAAAACCAAAGACAACATAACCTTGTTAAAGGAACAGCATCATCACGCAGTAAATAGTCAGAAAAATGGAATAGAAGCTGCAAAGAGATCAGCCAGTCGGAGGCTGAGGGGTGAAATTATAGAGATTTATAAAATCATGAGGGGTGTGATTAGAGTAAATAGGCTAGGTCTTTTCCCTGAGGCGAGGGAGTCAAAACTAGAAGGTATTGATTTAAGGTGAGAGGGGAATGATTTAAAAGGGATCTAAGGGGCAACTGTTGTTGGAATGGAATGAAATGCTAGAGGAAGTGGTGTAGAGTAGTACAATTACAACCTTTAAAAGGCATCTGGCTGGGTATATGAAGGGTTTAGAGGGATATGGGTGAAGAGGCTGGCAAATGAGACTAGATTAATTTAGGATATCTGGTCGGCATGGACAAGTTGGACTCAAGGGTCTGTTTCTGTGCTATATATCTTTATGACTCTATGATGATCATAAATGGTGGAACTGGTTCAAGGAGCTGAGTTGCCTGCTTCTGCTTCTAGTCCCTATGTTTTTTATGCCTGAAACAACTGAATAGCTTGCTACATCAGAGGCAGTCAACCATATTGAGATGGCTCCAGAGTCATGTATAGTTCAGACCAACAATTCATAGGTTTTTAAAAACATAGCTATATTATAAGACAGCATACATATCAAAGTATAAAGGCGGCTTGTAAGAAAGGGACTGCAATTATCCTGGGCAATTATAATTTTCATGCAGATTGGAAAAATCATATTCCCAAAGTTCTCCTTGACAAGTGGACCATAAAGTGAATTTCTGTATTGTGTATTTCTTAGAATAACACATTTTGGAACCGAATCAGGGAATAGACTCATCCAGAACTGTGTGAAGATCCTGTAAGCAAAAGTGATCATAACATGGTACAGTTCACATTCAGTCTATGAATGAGAAACCTGAATTGGAAACCCATGCCTTAACTAAAATAACTTAAATGTAAGGAATTATACGTGTATAGTGACAAAGTTGGTTAAAGATTATTGGAAAAATAGGTTAAAACTTGAGACAATTGAGAAGTAATGACAGACATTACTAAAATACGTCAACACTCTCACCAAAGATATATTCCGTTAGGGAGAAGAATTTCAGTGAGAAGGATGCATAACTAATAACTCAGAAAGGAAATTAGGGAAGATATCAAATTGAAAGGAAAGGCATACAATGCTGCAAAAAATAATTGTAGGCAAAAGATGTCAAAAAAGTTATGAACCAGAAAAAGATGTGTAGAGAAATAGCAAAGAAAGCTACATTAGAGTATGATAGTAAACTAGAAAGAAACGTTAAAAAAACACAGAAAATCAGATCTTCTCTAAATTACATGAAAAGACAGTAAAAATGTTTTTTAAGTGATCAGAATAAGGAATTAACAATGAATAAATTAATGAATAAATTATGAAAAAATGCCAAAAAGAGACAAGAAGTTGAAGGGTAACATTTTGCCTACATCAGGACTGAGTTTCAAGAAAGCCAACTTTAGAAAGGAAACAACAAATAGGAGACAAGGAAAACATTGAGATCTTCAACAAGCACTTTGTACCAATATTTTGCATCAATATTGGCATTATTTAAGCTCTGAGGAAGAGACAATCAACCTGAAATGTTAACTCTGATTTCTCTCCACAGACGCTGCCAGACCTGCTGATTTTTTCCAGAAATTTGTTTTTTGTTTCATGTTATTTAATGTGTTCACATGAAACGCATCCCAATAATAGAAAATAATATTAAAACAGGGAGGAAGAAAGATAAAACAATTTCTGTCACAAGATAAGAATTATTATGTAAGTTAGGAGCTGAAAAGATCATATCTTACTGAATTGTGGAGAAACCAAAAGGGCCCAAAGGCCTTTTCCTATCTCTATGTTCCTTCCCTGTGGAACATTAATGGAACAGAGGAGGTTTATCAACATCCTGATTGTTTCATGATTAGCACTACTGAGACTAGCTTTATCATTTCAAATGTATTAACTAATTGCCTGTAAATTCCCCTAGCTACCATGGTGGGATTTGAAATCATGTTCCCAGTGCATTCACCCAGCCAATGGATCATTAGCTTGTGTATCATTGCCACTATGTTACCATCCCCTTTAATCCATTAATTTTGTTTTATCATTCAGTGCTGAGCTGTGGACGTTGAGGGAATAATTTAATAAGTTAATAAAGAACGTTTTGCTTAGAAATGGCAGGCAGAAAACTGGGAAAACTCTTCTGCATTCCTCTCTGATAAATGTGTGCCGACAGATGGGAATGAATTCCCAGAATGCACAGAAGAGTCAATACACCTCTGGAACAATGCCAGCAATAAACCAATTGCTGCAAGTATTAACAATACAGCTGGTACCATTATACTCAAAACTCCAACATGAATAAATAACTCAGGCACAATTGCCCACACACCTATGTTAGAATTGTTAGAATTAGAATTAGAATCCCTAGAGTGTGGAAGCAGGCCCTTCAGTTCAACAAGTCCACACCGATCCTCCAAGAGTAACCCGCCCAGACCCATTCTCCAACATTTACCCCTGACTAATAACCTACACTATGTGCAATTTAGAATAGCCAATTCGCCTAAACTGCACATATTTGGATTGTGGGAGGAAACTGGAGCACCCAGAGGAAACCCAACCAGACACGGCGGGAATGTGCAAATTCCACACAGCCAAAATCGAGCCTGGGTCCCTGGTGCTGTGAGGCAGCAGTGCTAACCACTGAGCCACCTAGTAATTAATTGTGACAAAGTAACCAATGATAAATAATGAGGAAATAGTTCTTCATTTAAGTATTAATATTTTCTAATGGAAACTAAAACTTCAGTTGATTTCTCCCATGCCTGATTAAAAAAATCCCCATTGTCAATCAATTTTAAGAAGTTGTGCAAACATCCCTGTTAATACATTACATTGAAACTAACAGAACTATCTTGTATAAATCTCTTTTACTTATTAGTTGATTGATGGCATCTGAATTGTCTTTCATTTGAAAAATGTTCAGTCGGTTTTACATTTTCTAACAACGCAGAAAATTCAGTGTAGTATAAAATTGAATGATTAGAAATTTTAAGAATGATTATTATTCTTGTATTTGTTTCTCTTTTTTCTTCACTTGTAAAAGCAACAACTTGTTTCTGGAGAATGGTCCATGAGGTAAAAACAATGACTGCAGATGCTGGAAACCAGATTCTGGATCAGTGGTGCTGCATCCAACGAGCAGCGAAATCGACGTTTCGGGCAAAAGCCCTTCATCATAATAGCTCCAAAGGAAAACTTGTTGCTGAAGACTTTCAGCTTCAACTCAACAGGACATTCACAAGAATGCCGAATTTTAAACAATCACAACAATTTACACCAAAGGGAAGAAAGGTGCTGATTGGTTGACAAATCAACTTTGATTGGCCAAGGCATTACAATGGAGAAAGTACTGGTAAACTAAAGGCTTTTCACATTCATAGGTAATTCAAAAAAGGTGCAAAGCTAGAATGTATGCATTTGATTTGGAGACAGTCGGTTGCTATGTAAGAATGAATATTTCTTCTAGTAAGTGGAAATGAACAAGTTATGAGATCAATTGATTATCTTAAATGGGTTGTCTGTGTAGCTATTACCACACTTAGGACTGTTCAGCAAGAGCTACTCAACGTAGAGTCACATCCAACAATAGACATTTGTTTTGGGTTTTTCAAACGAGGGTTGTTTGAGTATGGTTTGAAATCTGCCAATAAGAATGATCAAAGGATCCTGTTGTTTGATTCAATCAGCTGGTCTCTTGGATCTGTGGCCTACATAGCTGGGATTACAGAATTTCACCTTGCTACAATGCAGTGACTATACGAGTATGTTTTCCATTAACAGGATACTGCTGTCAATCCAATCAGAATTGACTTGCCAATCAATCAACCTTATCTCCTGTGGTTTAAAGTGTTGTGATTGAAATTCAGCATTTGGTTTCTCTTGATGAATGCAACATATAAAAATCTGACAACATGTCTAACTTCTCAGCAATAATAAATTCCATAATCCCTATACATGGCAGAATCAGTCACTATTAATTGTGAAGCATAAATTTGGTGCAGGATGTCAAATGGACTGAAGATGTAAGAATTGTGACCATTGAAAGTTTATCAATATCAAATTTGCAGCTTACCATCAAATAACTCAGTTAGCGTGTATTGGTTTTAATGTGTAGCTTTAAGATAATGCTAGCATTGGCTGTGGTCAGCTCATCAGAAGACTATGTTTGTTAGATATTTATTAACCTGAATTTCAAATTTGTATAATTACGTTTGAATTTTTTTTTCACAATATTAATCATAGAAATATAGAAACATAGAAAATAGGAAGTAGAGTAGGCCATTTGGTCTCTCGAGTCTGCTCCCCCATTCAGCATGTTCATGGCTGATCATCAAACTCAGTGACTGCACCCACTTTCTCCCCATACTGTTTGATCGCTTTAGTCTTAAGACCAATATCTAAATCATTGAAAACAGACTCACCATTCTCTGGGTGAAGAAATTTCTCTTCATCTCAGTCTTACATAGCCAATCCTGTCTCCTTAAACTGTGACCCTTGGCTCTTGACTGCCCAGTCATTGGGCACACCCTTTTTACATTTCATGCTATTAGAATTTTATAGGTTTCTACAAGATCCCACCTCATTTTTCTATGCTCCTATGAAAACAGTCCTAACTAATCTAATTCCTTTACATATGTCAGGCTTGCCAGGAACCAGTCTGGTAACCCTTTGTTGTGCTCTCTCCATAGCCAGAACATTCCTTTTCAGATAAGAAGATCAAAACTGCACACAATACTCCAGGTGTGATCTTGTCAAGGCCCTGTACAGGTGCAGCAAGGTTTCTCTGCTCCTGTAATTAAATCCTCTTGCTATGAAGACCAACATCTAGCCACCAGTTAATCAGATGAGAAGATGTTAGATTACAGCTTAGATATTAATGAGACTTCTCATACTCTGGGACCATTATTAAGCTAAGCATAGGCACAAAGCCTCACCATTAAAAGTTAGCTTACATTTTCAATATCAAGAAGACATTTTATAGATTTTGCTAATCTAGCCATAGAAGCAAAGTTCACTGTCAAATGTTCTCTTATCACAGTACTGTGACATTCAACAGTACAAAGATTAAGTTAGATTCCCTACAGCTCAGAAACAGGCCCTTCAGCCCAACAAGTCCACACCGACTCCGAAGAGTAACCCACCCAGACCAATTTCCCACTGAGTAATGCACCTAACACTATGGGCAATTTAGAATGGCCAATTCACCTGACCTGCACATCTTTGCACTGTGGAAGGAAACCAGAGCACCCGGAGAAAACCCATGCAGACACGGGGAGAATGTGGAAACCCCACACAGACAGTCACCCAAGGCTAGAATCGAACCTGTGTCCCTAGCACTGTGAGGTAGCAGTCCTAACCACTGAGCCATCATGCCACCCTTAAAAGTTGAAACAGTCTGTTTAGCAAAATAAACAATAAACACCAGTCCTCATTGTCTAGTTACAAATTTAAATTCAAACTTTTTTTCACTATAGGTAATAGATGTTAGCTTTGCCATGTGTCATAAATAAACCTTGGTGCATTAATTGCAGAAATATTTATGGTCTCAACCCACTGTGCTTGATTTGCCCTTTAATCATTGTTCTGAATGTTGATGGGACCTAAATGTCCAAAGCTTTTGCTAAATGAATTCATTTTTGACTTGTTTTCATTTGGTTTTTCTATGGCCCATCATTTTGATGTGATTTCGATAAGCTTAGTTAATCTGATGTGTATTGATCCTTTCAGGACTAGAGGATTATTTTGCTCTCCCAGAAAAGATGCTTGCTACTGCAGATCTATTACCCATTGCAATGCCATTTTGCACACACATAAAGTTGAATAGAGTAAGGTGCAGCATACAGAGCTTGAACAAGAGGCATATCAAATGCAACTTTAGTTGAGTTACCTTATACAGTGCTCACAACAGTTTGTTATTTTCCAATGCATATTAAAAAGACGTGAATAATGCATAAATTGTGACTGCGGACAACATTCAGGAGAAGAAAGTCTGACTTACAGTTTCATTTCTAACTTCTAGTTACAAAAGAAGTTACCTCGATTAGGTAAATAGATGACAGTTGCTTTACAATTAATTGTTGGTATTCTGTGAAAATGCAGCTATACTAAATATTAATTTTGTAGGTCCTTTGCATAGTACATTAGCCGAGTTATAGGCATTTTGGTCAATCAGTTTGGTCACTATAATCATCAGAAGAATCTCGAATAAATACAACATCATTTTAAACTTCTGCTGCTTTGCCAGCCTAGCTAGCCATGATTGATTGCATGTTCAGTTCTAGATGGGTGAAATCAAATTGCTTTCTACAGTCTCAAAAGGTAGAAATGTACAAGAGTAAAAGAAGTTCCTGAGGAAAAACAAATCATTTATGAGCTGTTGGCTACTTACAATAGCCCTTCTTTCATATTTTTTCATGGTCCTTCAGGATATTTCAGTCATCAGTTTGTTGGAGTTTTGATAGAAATCTGTTTTTCCTTTTATATTTTGGTTGATGAATTCACTTGGAACTTCACACCATCCCTTAGAAGAACTGGATAATAAGTTGCATTCATCTTCTTGGAGTGCAACAGAGAGAATGCTGATTGCATTTAATAAGCCCTTCAATCTTTTACCCAGTCTACAGTGATTCCTTAACAGTTTTAATGGCCTAGTTTGAACTTGCAAACTTTCCCACTCCTCATGAGGTAATGAATTAATTACAATTGTACCAGGGATATTCTATGTATAGGTACTGTAACTATAACATCACATAAAGGAATGCAGAGAATAGTGACCAAACCCATCAGGCATTACTTAACATATATGTTCTTTAAGGTCACAATTCAATATAAAAAGCACATTATATTACAGAGTACTTACTTGTATTTGATTTGATGTGATTTATTGCGGTCTTAAGTACAATGAAAAGCTTTGTTTGAGAGCAGTACAGGCAGATCATGGTGAGCAAGGACATACAGAGCAGAGGGTGCTTAGCCAGAGTGAGGTGCACAGGTTACACTGCACAGGAGATGAGTGAAGCGAGATTGACATGAACAAGATCAGCATTATTTGAAGTTAGAGAGTCCATTTATCAGTCTAATAATGGCAGGGAAGTAGTTGTTCTTGAACCTGCTGGTGCGCATCTTCTGCCTGACCGAAGAGATTGTAGGGGAGCATTGCCGGGGTAGGAGGGGTCCTTGATGATGTTGGCAGGCTTTCTACAGCAATGGAAAGTGCAAGTGGAGTTCATGGGTGGGAGGTTGGCTTCCATGATGGTCTTACAGATAGTTTCTTACAGTCCTGAGCAGATCAGTTGCCATACTAGGCCATTATGCACCCAGATAGTAAGCAAATGTTTTGTACATTTAGATTATTTGAAAATGATTTTTTTTGGCAGAGACTTAGAGTCAGTCGGGAGTGTGATGAATGATAGAAGTGCAACCTTTAGTCCTTGGTGAAGCAGCTGGTCCTGTAGTGAGAATACGATTTCTGCTAGAGCGGACTTCACCGCGGCACGGTGGCACAGTGGTTAGCACTGCTGCCTCGCAGCGCCAGAGACCCGGGTTCAATTCCCGCCTCAGGCGACTGACTGTGTGGAGTTTGCACGTTCTCCCCGTGTCTGCGTGGGTTTCCTCCGGGTGCTCCGGTTTCCTCCCACAATCCAAAGATGTGCAGGTCAGGTGAATTGACCTTGCTAAATTGCCCTTGGGTTAGGTAAGGGGCAAATGTAGGGGTATGGGTGGGTTGCGCTTCGGCGGGTCGGTGTGGACTTGTTGGGCTGAAGGGCCTGTTTCCACACTGTAATGTAATCTAATCTAAAAACCATGGCTGTGTAATGAGACCACAGCACAAGCATTCTAATTGTGGATTCCATGTAAGATATAGAGAGTTCTACCAAGATACTCAGCATTTGTCCTAGGAAGAGGGAGGTGAGAGTAACTGATTTTCATGCCAAGGCCACATGAGTGTTGCATAAAGGTGCCCTAGCAAAAACTAATATCAAGAAGAATTAAATGGAAACTTGCCCCAAACAGTCATACTTAGCATAAAGGAAATTGTTATAATTAATGAAGGTCAGTCATCTTAGCTCAAAGACTTTAATACAGGGATTCCGCACGGAAGTGTCCTGTGCCCAACATTTTGTTTATTAATTTATGGGATGTGGGCCAGCATTTATTGCCCAGCTCTAGTTGCTCTTGAGAAGATGGTGGTGAAATGCTCTCTTGAACCCCCCTTCCTTTGCAGTCTATGGCATACTTTCTTGATCGAGAAGGTAAAGTGGACTGGGAAAATAGACATTTAAGCAGATATTTCATAACACTCAGCAAAGGTTTATTCTGGTCAAAAAGAAGGACTCAATGAGAAAAATGAACCAGCCGTGGTTAACAGAAGTGGCGGAGAGAATATTTAATCACAAACTAAGGCAAACAAAATGAAAATAATAACAAATTGTAGGCCAGAGAACGGTGAATGTTTTATTTTAGAACCAGTAGAGGTGACTAACAAGCTAATTAAAAATAGATAAAATTGATTATGGAAGCAAATTCGCAATACATATAAAGACAACCAAGAAAAGATTGCAGGTGACACAAAACTGTGAGCATGCAGAGATGTTTCAGTGTCATTTGGACAGAGTGAATGGGCAAATAGATGACAGATGCAGTATAATATGGGTAAATGTGAGGTGTCCAGGTTGGTAGCAAAAATAGGAAAGCAGATTATTATTTTAATAGCTGTACATTGAGGGAAAGGAAAGTTCAGCAAGACCTGGATGTCATTGTGCACCAGTTGCTGAAAGTAGCTGAAGTGAATGTGAAACCTTGGAAGATGTGACTGGAGAATTCATAAAGGGGAACAGGGAAATGCCAAGTAATATACACCAATATTTTGCATCAGTGTCATAGAGTCATAGAGATGTACAACATGGAAACAGACCCTTCGATCCAACCCGTCCATGCCGACCAGATATCCCAACCCAATCTAGTCCCATCTGCCAGCACCCAGCCCATATCCCTCCAAACCCTTCCTATTCACATACCCATCCAAATGCCTTTTAAATGTTGCAAGTGTAGCAGCCTCCACCACGTTTTTCTGGCAGCTCATTCCATACACGTACCACCCTCTGTGTGAAAAAGTTGCCCCTTAGGTCTTTTTTATATCTTTCCCCTCTCACCCTAAACCTATGCCCTCTAGTTCTGGACTCCACGACCCCAGGAAAAAGACTTTGTCTATTTATCCTATCTTTGCCCCTCATAATTTTGTAAATCTCTATAAGCCTCTAACGCTCCAGGGAAAACAGCCCCAGCCTGTTCAGCCTCTCCCTATAGCTCAAATCCTCCAACCCTGGTAACATCCTTGTAAATGTTTTCGGAGCCCTTTCAAGTTTCACAACATCTTTCCGATAGGAAAGAGACCAGAATTGCACACAATATTCCAACAGTGGCCTAACAGCTGCAACATGACTTCCCAACTCGTGATGGAGGATACTAAAAACATCCCAAAGATATCAAATAAGTAAGTTGTTAATGGGAGGAAAGGTGTTGTAACAATTTCAACAATGAATCTTCTATCACTATCACTCTCCTATTCTCCCCCCTTCTCTTCTGAGCCACAGAGTCAGGCTCAATACCAGAGACCTGGCCACTGTAGCATTCCCCTGGTAGGTCCCCCCTCGCCAATAATATCTAAAGTGGTACACTTATTACTGAGGGAAATGGCCATAGGGAATCCCTGCACTGACTGCCTTTTCCCTTTCCCTCTCCTGATGGTAACCTTTATCCTGTTTTCCCTGGAGCGTCGGAGTGACATTATACAAATTTATAAAATCATGAGGGGCATGGATAGGGTGTATAGTCAAAGTCTTTTCTCAGGGTAGGGGAGTCCAAAACGAGAAGGCACAGCTTTAAGATGATAGAGGAAAGATTTAAAAGGGACTTGGGTGGTAACTTTTTTCACACTGAAGCTGTTGCGTGTATAGAATGAACTACCAGAGAAAACGGTGGAGGTGGGTTCAATTACAACATTTAAAAGGCATCTGGATGGGTTTAGGAACAGGAAGGGCTGAGAATGATATGGGCCAAATGCTGTCCAGTGGGACTAGATTAATTTAGGATGGTCGGTCAGCATGGACGAGTTGGATTGAAGGGTCTGTTTCTGTGCTGTACAACTCAATGACTTTATTGGTAACCCAACTTTTTAAAAGTGAAAATGACACATGGTAGAATTTTTGGAAGATCAACAAGGAATCAGAATTGCCATTGTGTTGAAAATGGTTTAAATTGCAGAAAATGGTAGCAGAATGTGTGCTTGCTCCCACACAACTTGGTCACACCATATTCAGAAATATGCTTCAAGCAGAACTGAGTATAAAAAATGAATTGCTCTTGAAATGATGAAAAGCCTGTGCAGATTCCCAACATGTACATTACTGTGTCTGCCATCATTGGACAACACTCACAATCCAGAAAGTAATTGAGTGAACCTTTGGTGTATTATTTTCAGAGCAAATATTTCCTTCCTCAGCGATGAAAACTATTTACAGTGCTTCAGTGCTTTTAATATTAACTCATCATATCCATATTAAAATGGAGCAAGGTTCCCTTCCAATTCCCTTGCAATAAATGCCAATATATCATTTGTTTTCCTAATTGCTTGTTATATTTGCATGTTAACTTTTCTGTTTTCTTTTTCTGAATACACTCAAGTGACTCTGAGATCATTTTTAAAAATTCAAATAATAAGAAAACAATAGTCGAAATGCCCAGCACTCTCGCAGCATTGTTGAGAGAACAAAAGAGTTAATGCCACAAGTTTTACACATCTCATCTTTGGAATTGTTCCACATTGGATTGATGTGTTGTTGCCTCCTCACATGGCATCACTTTCTCTAAGATCTTGGATGTCTCCAATGGTCTCACTGGCCAAGATAATGGCTAATCTGCCATTAGCCCTGTGGATGAAATAAGAATGCTGTTCAAAGTATTGATGTCCATTCACTGATTCCTTACACAGTCTGGAATTTCATGTCAAAACTAAAGATTACCTAACCAGCATAACAAACATTAAAGAGAAGGCTGGCAACATTCTGCCATTGCTTTTCTTGCTTTCTCTTGGCTTCACAATCACCTTGCTTGCTGTAACATGTTGCCACGCATTCAATTTCCATTGCCTCCTACTTCATCTTCAATATTAAAATGAATGGCTCACCTCTTCCCATGTAAATCCTGTATATCCACGATGTGCTGGGGTCTTCTGCAACACTAAAAGTACACAATGTCGCACAACATTCGTGGATAGCTTGACATGTCAGATGGTGCCCACTTCGGATAGCATCATCACATCATTTTGCTTGTGTTATATGTATTTGGTATTGTAGGGGCCGGATCTGACTGACCTTGGGTCATTGGCATGAGGCTAGTTTGCAGCTCATTACATACAGTCACCCTGGGTGGCACACTGCTCATTACTTCAAATTCCATATCAGTCATGACCATATAAGACATGCAGGGTTGCCATCTTGCCATCATGTATGCCACTCACCTTTGCCAGATCACATGAAGTGCGACCAAGCATTGCCATGTTCACGTGACCCCGAGGCTCAATTCCATGCAATGCTATCCTTCTTTGTAATGCCTGCTGGCCTCATCATCCCATCCATTGGAAACTGAAGCATTCCCATCTCCCATTGTTGTCACAGAGGGCTGGTAGAGAGATTGTGGTGGGGTATAACTTAAATATGGAGTCTTCTTTTCATGGAATCTATTCTACCAAAGTTCCGCTCTGCTGTAGCCTTTCCTCTGCCATTTCTGTTGGTAGCCAATATGAAGGCTGCAGGCTGGATTTTAAAACTATTGTTTTCCATCACTCTTCTGGATTAAGCTTCCACTAGTCATTCCTGTCCAGCCAGCTCTAGCCAGGTCCTGACTGTATATTAGTAGGTCATCTATGTAACTGCACAACTGACAAATGATCATTATACCATGTGGCAAAATCCTGTACAAAGTTACAGCCAAACTTTGAGTTGATGTAACTTAGGTAAACTTTTGTCAACCCAAATTTGGTGTTGCAATTAGAAAGGTTACAGCCAACAAATATTTTAGCATAAAAATCTGATCTGTATCACTCAAAAATAGATATATTAAGTAAGTGTAAATGGGCTTAGTTATTTACTGCTGTTGTTAAACATTAAGGTCTCCTTTGATACATACCCAATGTGTAGGACAACACTATTACTTATGATATATTCTGAGTCACAACATTATAGTCATTTACTTATAGAAACATGAAATGAAAAGCTTTACGATAGACATAGCAACTGTAAGTTATTGAATTTCCTTAAGATTTAATGACTAAAAGTTTCCGACTTTGAATCATAGAACCACACAACACAGAAAGATGCCATGTTGAGAGAGCAATTCAATTATTCCCACACTGCTGGTCTATCTCCATTGCCCTGGAATATTTTCTTTTCAAGTTCTAATGTAATTCTTTTTTCAAAACTATTACTGAATCTGTTTCCACCATACTTGTAAGCAGAGCACAAGTAGAGTATGATGTGTGAAAAAAAAACATTTTCCTTGCAGAACTTTTGCCAATTATCTTAAAACTGTGTCCTTGGGTTCATCGTACCAGTGAAAAGTTTCTCATTTATTTACTCAACCAGTGCACAGGGACTCACGCATGGTGACAGCGTGCAAAGAGCTGCAGGGGTGTCTCACATGACTAGACTATGGTCAGACAGAACTGTTTGCTACAATGCCAACTCTGAATAATAACTGGCACATTACCTTCCAGTGGTGTGTTGATGATTGTTTAAAGTCGGTTCAGTCTGGTGAGCAAAGATGGTTCTGGAAGGATATGTGACACTGTCTATTTGTGTCATTGTAAGAGAAGTGAGTTAATCCTTCAAAAGTTTGAAAAATTGAACTAAATTTCTATGTAACTAACTTAGCTCTAAGAAGACCAACCCCAGCTCTTCCAAGAACTGGAATCTCTATCAGCTAATAAAGGTTGCCAACAATTTCTTCCTATCACCTTTTGAATGTCCAGAATAAGAATTTTCTTGATTTCTATCACAGCTATTAACAACTATGGAATCATTCAGGAAGTCTGATAAGCAGATTTGGCAGAAACACCATCTCCACGAAGTTCCCTCCAAGCCATACACTATCCTGAAGTGAAACTATATTGCCATTCCTTCATTATTGTTGGGTAAAAGTCCTTGAACTCCCTCTCTCCCTCCCCAGTAACTTTCAGTTCACCATTATCTTTACATTTAGGGATGGCTTACAAATGCTGGCCTGGCTGGTGCCATCACCATTCCATGAAGGAACTAAAAGGTGTGTGTATGAGAGGAAAGTGCAAATGAATGGTCATCCTGTAACGCACAGGCACATTTTCAGCATCCCCTATTTCAGATTTTATAGAGTACAAGTTTGTAAAGGGTAGAATTGCTAAACTTTAACTGGTGAAATCATTTAATTGTAGGGTCAAGGGGTCATGGTAACTGCATTTTTTTTCTATTAACTATAATGTGCTTTTCAAATGCCAGTAATATTTATATTCAATGACATTCATTGCTGAATTTTTATCAGGTTAAACAATCTAAGTGTTTAACACAGTGCACAGTCAACTGATGAATGATAAGATATTGATGGATGATGACCTTGCTCAAATCTTAACAGAAGATTAAGCAGAGTGTAATAATAGAGTACAAAGATTGGAAGAAAATAGGATTTTTGTGTTGGTGAATCAGATGAAATTGTCTTCTCTTTTTTAGTTCTCTACCTGAGGGCAGGTCTAATCATAATGCCATGATACGCACCATGGATTGGTCAAGTGAGTAGATCCAAATCCAAGGATACAGCAGGATTCAAACCTAAATGGATCCACACTGGCTGCTATGCCAAATGAGGTAAAAGTGAGGACTGCAGATGCTGGAAACTAGAGTTTAGATTAGAATGGTGCTGGAAAAGCACAGCAGGTCAGGCAGCATCCGAGGAGCAGGAAAATCGACGCTTCGGGCAAAAGCCCTTCATCAGGAATAGAGGCAGTGTGCCTCCAGGGTGGAGAGATAAATGGGATCTAATCCAAGCTATGCCAAATGAGCCCATCTATCCCCAGCCTGACAAAGCAGCAGTGCTCCGAAAGCTTGTGATTTCAAATAAACCTAGTGTGACTTGACATATCTATATCATGCACTTCCATATGATAGCTTCCTAAGATAAGTCACTTAAACAAACTATAGGTACTTGTGGCCCCAGCTTTTATTCCTGTGGCACTCCATTAGGTAAAGGTTATCATCTTGAAAATGTCCGTCTTATCCCCACTCTCTGTCTGCTATAAGTCAGTCAATCCTTTGTCCATGGTACCACAATACACCGAACAGAACAGCTGTTATCATTTTGAGTAGTCTAACATTATTGAACACCTTTGAAAATCCAAATGTATTATATGTTTGGGTTCCCCTTTATCTTTCCTACTTTGTTAGTTCCACAAAGTATTCCTCAAAGAATTTTAATAAATATGTCAGACATGATTTCCCTTCAAGAACCAAGATGACTGTGTTTGAGTATGTATTTCTTAACAGCCTTTCAAAAGAGACTTGATTAGACATTAATGTTTTCTGAAGAACTGATGTTAAGCTAATTGGCTTATAATTACCCATTTTCAGTTTCCCTCATTTTATGAGTAAAGGCATAATGTTAGCAGGTTTCCAATCCCCTGGAGTATTCTGGAATCTAAGGATTCTTGGATGATTACCACTATTGCATCCATTGTCCCAGTAGCTACTTACTTTAATATCCGAGGATTTTTTTTTTAGATTAGATTACTTACAGTGTGGAAACAGGCCCTTCGGCCCAACAAGTCCACATCGACCCGCTGAAGCGCAACCCGCCCAGACTCATTCCCCTACATTTACCCCTGCACCTAACACTACAGGCAATTTAGCGTGGCCAATTCACCTGACCTGCACATTTTTGGACTGTGGGAGGAAACCGGAGCACCCGGAGGAAACCCACGCAGACACGGGGAGAATGTGCAAACTCCACACAGTCAGTCGCCTGAGGTGGGAACTGAACCCGGGTCTCTGGCGCTGTGAGGCAACAGTGCTAACCACTGTGCCACCGTGCCACCCACCGTGTAACCCAACAGGGGCAGTGCATTTATCAATCTTTAACCCCATTAGTTTCCCTGGTACTTTTTCTCTCTCGTGATAGTAAGTGCATTTATTCCATCCCTCCCTTTTGTCCTTGGATCTGTTATTGTTGTTGGGATGCTGTTTGTACCCCCACCATGAAAACTGATGTAAAATATTTATTCAATTCCGATGCAATTTCCACGTTCTTTATTATAATTTCACCAGCCTCATTCTCTCTTGAGTATATGCTCAATTTGGCCTCTCTCTTCCTTCATACATATTTAAAGAAATTTGTACTAACCTTCTTTATATTACTTGCAAGCTTACCCTGAAAGTTTATTTTCTCCCTCTTTTGTTTTTATTTTCTTGCTAATCTTCTGCTGGTTTGTGAAACATTCCCCATCCTCTGGCTTGCCACTAATTTTTGTCATTTGTATGTTTAATTTCCTTGGTAAACCATGGTTGGCTGATCCCCTTCCTAGAATCAATTTTTTTCTCACTGGGATATCACTTTGACATTGACAAGCTGGTCCTTAGTATCCTTAGTAGCCACACACGCAGATGACAAGCAACATGAATTCGACTGGGACAACACTACTATTATAGGACAAGCCAAACAGAGAACAGCCAGGGAATTCCTAGAGGCATGGCACTCATCCACAGATTCAATCAATAAGCACATCAACCTGGACCCAATATACCGACCACTGCAGCGGACAGCTGGAACTGACAACCGGAAGCAGCAGATTCAAATCACTACAAATGCCGGAGGAAAGATCACAGAAGCGTTTCACAGGAGGCTCCCAAGCACTGAGGATGTCACCTAGACAGGGGACGAAACGTCTGCAACATAAATGATAAATTCTATCATGTTATGGTCACTGTTTACGAGGGCAACTTTAACTCTGACATCTTATATTAAACGTGTCTCATTTCATATTTCCAGAGTCAAAATAGTTACTTCCTGGTTGGATCAACAAAATATTCTCTATCAATTTTTTCTCATGGTTACCCCTATTTTATTTGATTTTCCAATCTACTTAATTGATGTATTGCCTGTTTGCCACACTCTCATTTTCCTGATTGATGCTCTGTCCTACATTATAGTGACTGTTTGGAGTGGGGGTGGGGAGGGTGGGGGAGAGCAGTGGCGGCTTTACATTACTCCCACCAGTGTCTTCTTCCCCCTGCTATTTCCTACTTCCCACTCAAATGGATTATACATCTTCCTTCTCCAAAATCAATTCTTTCTATTTTACTTTTTCTGTCTCATACTAACAAAGCTGCCACACCATCCATTCTTTCCTGCATTACACTTTCAAAATGTCATGTGACCCTGAATGTTTAGTTTGTATCTTTGATCTCCTTATAACCACATCTTTATAATAGTTATAATGTAATTTTTTTAACCTTTATCTGTGCTGTTAATTCATTTATTTTGTTCTGAATAGTATCTGTATTGAAGAGAAGAGCCATTAATTTTGCCTCTTTGCTATTTTTCCAGTTTTGAGCCTATTTGCTGTTTTTTTTGTTAATGATTGTACACTCTGTCCCTTCCTGTTCCACTCTGGGTATCATTAATTAAAAAGCTGCAATGCCATCATATCCATTTGCCTTTTAAGTTTACATATCCGGAACTCTCTCCTCTTCTATTTAATGTAAAGCCTTCTCTATAGCCCTAGTTATTTAATTTATCATGACACTGGTCTCAGCACATTTTAAGTAAAGATCATCTCACGTAAGCAGTTCCCTTCTACCCAAGTACTGGCCCTTGATCTGAACCCCATTCCTCCCACATCAATTTTTGAGCCGCACTGTTAAGTTCTTGACCTTATTTATGCTTTGCCTGTTTGCCCATGCCCATGACTCAGGTATTACTTTGGCAATTCTGCTTTTCAATTTAACTCCTAACTATTCAAGTTCTTTCAGCACAACTTCCTTTCTAGTCCTGTCAATGTTGTTGGTACCAACATGGACGACAACAACTGATTCTCTCCTCACTCACTCCAAGCTCTTCTCGAGGTGTGAGGAGCTGTCCTTAACCTTGGCGCGGTGCAGGCCATGCAGCCTTTGGGACACCTGCGCATGGCTGCAGAGAACAGCATCTGTCTCCTTAATGATACTACCCTCTACTACTACATCTCTCTTTCCTTCCCCCATGCCCCCAACTTGCATGTCTGCCTGGCCTGCAGTGCCACGGCGATTTCACTCGTTCTCCCTGCTCTGCCCGTGTTTTTCCTCACCTTGCTATTGAACAGTTTCAGAGGGTGAGGCTTCTCTTGTGCTACCTCTTGGGTCTTCATACCTGCCTCACCTGCCATCAAAACCTCCTGACCTCAGACAAATTTGAATTGCTTAGTTTGAGGGATATGACTGCATCCTGGATCAAATGTCCAGGTAATGTTCCCTCCTCCCTGATATGGTGCAATGTCTTTAGTTCGGACTCCAGCTCCTCAACTCAAATGCAAAATTCCTCAAACTGCAAACACTTATGACAGATGCATTTACTGTGGATCACATTAGCATCCAGCGACTCTAAAACATTGCAGCAACAGCTCATCACCCATCCTGTTATCAATATCATGCTTTATTTCTTTAGTTAATTAATAAATTTATCATCCCTGCCTCTTTCCATTTTATTATAATTACACTTTTTTTAATACCAGTATCAATCTTATACTTCACAAGCTATTTTTAAGAATGAAAGAGAGAAAGAAAAATACTGGAAAACTAATCACAAACTGGAGAACTTACTTTCACTACAAAGACTCATATACTAACTATCCTACTCACAAATCCTTTCCCTGCACTCATGTCGCATTGTGCTTCATGAGGTCAGTCCTTCACTGATCTCACTGCAGATAAACCAGTCAGTCTATGCCTTTTTATCCTCTCTGTATCACCTCTCATGCTTATTTCTTCCAATGAACCTTACTTAATGCACCTCTTTACTTTTCTGCCCCAACTTCATAAGTTGAACCAAATTCCCAAATATACTCACACAGTCCCATCTCACCCAGGTGAAGTGCCCCTCACACTGACTCTGCTCCTTACTCACACAAGCACAGAACCATGACACTTCACTTGACGAAGGAGCAGTGTTCCAAAAGCTTGTGATTTTAAATAAACCTGTTGGACTATAACCTGGTGTGATGCAACTTCTGACTTTGGCTGAGAAAGGTGAATGCTCTATGTGGATGGGCATGGATAGGTCATTGGTAGACAGGTACCTAGTTCAGCTTCCCTTCAATGGCACAATGGCATCGCCCTGAGCCCTTGAGGGGTTGGTGACTTGGAGTGACATCAGGTGCCACAGGGCACTCTGGTTGAGATGCTGAACTAATCCATCTGTGGCTTGAGAAATGGGCTGGGCATCCCTGTCCATATCCGGCTTATGCCGGTTACACTGCTTGGCTCTCCAAAATGGCCACTGTCTTTTCCATGGAGGCAACTAAGTTCTGCCATGCTAGAGTTACCAATTGTAGATAAATTCCACCATCCTTCACACCATTCTGCAATATTGCTAACCATGATTAAGTGACACATATTCAGTGCACATGAGGCTTCTTTGACTTAAATGATTGCTATCATCCTCCTGTGTTACAGTCCTCTACAGCCTCAAATGTACCATTTATCAGAGCCCCATGAATGTGATTTGACATTGAGTAGACAGTGGCACATACTCAGTTCTCATCTTGTAGCATTGAAGCGAGGTTCTCATGTCCTACCCATGGGACATAACCTTAATTGAAATAGTGTCCTGTTGCCATCCCTCAGAAATGCAACATCCCTTCATTCCTGAATGACCTGCCGGTCAAGCTCAAACAAGTCATGGCCAAAGTGTGAGTGCACTTTCCTTCTGGTTTCAGATATCATCCAGGTGTGCATGAGGGTGACCAACACAGGTTGAGTAATGCTCTTGGTTTACAGAGACTGAAGGGTTATCGAGATTGCCTGTTACATATTGCACCCAGGGCTTCAATCCCAAGAAGCACCACCAGAATTGAGAAATTTCTGCCTCATAAGATTTGGCATTCTGCTCACATGTGCATTTGAAAAGAGCTGAAAAGCATTTAACTGCATGAGACATCTCAAGCAGATGTGATACCCATTTCATGTTGAAGTTGAAATAGGAGTATTGTTCCCCGAAGATCCTGGTTGCTGTCCACCTTTGTGCTGCCTTTGCTCATTCTTCCTTCATTCTGCAGCTCAAGACTGGTGAAACTTTTAGATTAGATTAGATTACTTACAGTGTGGAAACAGGCCCTTCGGCCCAACAAGTCCACACCGCCCCGCCGAAGCGCAACCCACCCATACCCCTATATGTACCCCTTACCTAACACTACGAGCAATTTAGCATGGCCAATTCACCTGACCTGCACATCTTTGGACTGTGGCAGGAAACCGGAGCACCCAGAGGAAACCCACGCAGACATGGGGAGAACGTGCAAACTCCACACAGTCAGTCGCCTGAGGTGGGAATTGAACCCGAGTCTCTGGCGCTGTGAGGCAGCAGTGCTAACCACTGTGCCACCATGCCACCCACTAATAGTACTAATACTAATATCTGGAAGCAAGTGACTATCATATACCATACCAATCTACTGATGGAGACATCTGTATTGAAACTTCTAAACACTTCAACGAACTCAGCAATGGAACTCCCTTCTTAAAAGTGGATGTGCCTACTGCCATGCAGTTCAAGAAGGTAGCTGAGCACCACTTTCTCAGGGGAAATTAATGATGGACAATAAAAGGTGGCTTGGATATTTGATTAGATTATGGTCTCAGGGATTTGTAAACAGACTTGAAAGCTTGAATTCAATACACTGGAGATGGAAAGCCAATGGTGATCAGAAGAGTGAGATGATGGATAGGATCATATATAGTGTAGGATGTAAATAGTTGAGTTAAAATTTCTGTAGGGTAAAACTTGAAGGGTGGCTGATCAGGCAATAAAAAATGTGGTGCAGAGGTACCACAGACCAAATAAAGTCTTTAATTGTGCTGTAGGAAGGTAGGGACCAAGGCAGCCAACATTTTAAAAATAGATAAATATGCTTTCAGTGATTTTTGGACATGGAGTTTGCAGCTTTGATTCAGATCAAGAGGTACATTTAGGTTCATGTGATTATTTCCTTGTGGTTATTTAAGTACAGAGTTCAATAATCCCAGGCTCCTGAGTTGAGTCAAGTGCAGGTTATTTGTGTGTTTTAAAATCTTACTTCTTGGAGTGGATTTTTTTGAATTTTCATTTGTGGTGTGTTGAGCAGAAATTGATAAAATCCTTCCTTATTTCCATCAATTTCCTTTTGACTTTGATGATTTTCTCCATTGTGTACTGCTCCCCATTAGTGAGAATTCTGAGGGGCACCTTTTTGTAAGAAATGATTCACTCATCAGAGCAAATGTTGAAATAAATGTGTGTAATTAAACAGCCACACCTGTAATTCTGCCACTTACACCAACAAAGTTCGTCACAAGCAGCTACCCTTTTCAAGAGAAATGGCTAACTGTGATTGTTCTAAGCTAAGAGTGCCAGCTATTTTGGGTGTAGAGAAATTTTACTCATTGTTTCCACATTCTCCCCAGTTCTTTTTGATGGTTGTGAATCAATTGGATCAATAATGAGAGCACCAACACATAGTGAAAAATTACTCCACGATGCTGGAGCAGCAAATCAAGTTTATTCAGAAATTGGAGTAATTGGATAAGTCAAAGTGATCCAAGAATAGAATCAGAAAATCACAGAACACAGAAACAGGCCCTTTGGCCCAACATATCTCTGCTGACCAGCAAACATCAAACTAACCGAAAGAACTGCAGATTCTGTAAATCAGCGACAAAAATAAAAATTGCTGAAAAAGCTGAACATGTCTGGCAGCATCTGTGGAGAAAAATCAAAGTTAACATTTCAGGTCTGGCGACTCTTCCTCAGAACACCAACCTAGACTGATCTCATTTACCCACACTCGGTCTACAGCATCCTATGGCCTGGCATTTTAAATGCTCATCCAGATGTTTCTTAAATGTTGTGATAGTACTCTTGGACAGGCATCACATTCTACCACCCTCTGAGTGAAAATGTTATTTCTCAAATCTCCTCTGAACCACTTACACCTCACCCTTAAATGTATTTACTCTCGCAGGCCCACGTTTACCATGTGGAAAAGATTCCTCCAAGCCACTCTGTCTGTGCATCTCATACTTTTGTATACCTCAATCAGATTTCCCCTCAGTCTTCTCTGCTCTGAGTAATCAAACCCAGTCTATCCATTCTCTTCTCAAAATGGAGACTTTTCAACTGAGGTAACATGCTGGTGAATTCCTTTGCACCCTCTCCAAAGCAAACATGTCCTTCCAATAGTGTGGTAACCAAAACTACACACAGTAAGCCACCTGTGGCCCGACCAATGTTTTATAAAGTTGGAACAAGACTTCATTCCCCTGATATTCCACACCCTGGCCAATGAAGACAAGCATCTTATATGCTTTCTTCACCACCCGGTACACCTGCACTGACACCTTCAGGGATCTATGGACTTGTATACCAAAGTACCTTTGTTCCTCAATACTTCTTAGGGCTCTACCATTCATTGTATATATCCTTCCCTTATTTGATCTCCCAAGATGTAACACCACATTTGTTTCAGGATTAAATTCCATCTGCCTCATTGCTCTGTATAATTTATCAGCTGATCAATATCAGACTGTAGCCTGAGACCATCCTCCTCACTGTCAACAACACCCCCGATTTTCGCATCATCTGCAAACATATTAATTATATCTTCTACACTCAACTCATTAATGTGCAAAACAAACAGGAAGGGTCCCAGCATTGATCCTTGTGGTACACCAGAGTGGAAATCAAGAGGAAACTGTGATTTGACTTTTTTTAACCAAAATCTTTGCAGTTTTATCATCCATCTCTTAGAACAAGCAAGTTGCTTGAAACCCACTGCCCCCTATCTGAGCAGTTTGGACTCTAGGATGAAGGTGCTCTGATATTGCCAATGTCATTTACACTGACTCAAAGAACAGCGTTATTTTCAGTGAGTTATTATTTACTCCATTTCATTGCATTTAAAATATACATGTCTTGTTGGTCAATTTTATTTTGTCCTTCATATTTGATAAACAATTGTATCCTTCCCTCAATTCTTAAGAATCACTATGGAAATGGGAGAAAATTAAGATGCTGTCTTTATAAAGTGTACATATAAAATTGGTCTGAGATTGACAGCTGGAAACAGAAACACAATAGTTTCTCATTCATAAAAAAACTAAATTGCAACTGGTTGACTTGGAAATATTGTTTCTATACAAAGCTCATAGATTGTCAAGATAGTGAGAATTGTGGGTTTAATTCTGCAAGTTATCCTTGCATTCACTGACGGCATTTAATTTCATAAATGGCTGATAGCAGGAATCCTTATTTTGTCAACTTAATTTTTCAGAGAAAATGTTCACTTGAGGATTAATATTGATTCTTTATAAAAGCAAATCTTTATGCACATCTAATTATCTTCATCGAAGTTTCTTTTGAAGACTTAATAATATTTAAGAGCAAACACGAACAGTGTAAATGTAACAGTCTTATCATGCCTAACAGAATAAAGTCTAGCTGGCATTTCTCCTTCAACTTTCTGAAGGACATTTAAAAGCTTTGGAATCTTTTCAATTGTTTCTGTGTCAATTGTGAATTATTTCTTTTTACCTCCAGGGACTTGCATACATTTCTCATCTGGATCTTCCTCTCGGTCTTTCCCTCACTACATCTCACACTAACATATTTATACTTTGTACCTTTCATCTGCTGTTCAGCTCCAGTGCCTCTTATCAGAGGTAAAGTAATTGTATTATGTTTTGCACTTCATTTTTGTCTGATATAACCCCTCAAGAATTCTCGTGGTTCATTTATTCCTCTTCAGGTTGCTAATGCCAACTTAACCACTTAGTGTAGTCTTCACTGTAATAGGGAACTGATCATCTTTGATTAGATTCCCTCCAGTATGGAAACAAGCCCTTCGGCCCAACAAGTCCACACTGATCCTCCGAAGAGTAACCCACCCAGATCCATTCCCATATCCTACATTTGCCCCAACTAATGCACCTAAAACGATGGGCAATTTAGCATGGCCAATTCACCCGACCTACACATCTTTGGATTGTGGGAGGAAACCCACGCAGACACGGGGAGAATGTGCAAACTCCACACAGAGAGTTGCCCAAGGCGGGAATCGAACCTGGGTTCCTGGCACTGTGAAGCAGCAGTGCTAACCACTGAGCCACCATGCCGCCCCAACTGTGCTTGTTAGAGTGATTTCAGTAAAAGTTGAATAATTCAGAACAATGCGCTAATTATTTGGGCCTCTATAGGAGTCTTTACTATTTTGGAAGGGTGCGCTGTCTTAAGTTACAACAGTTGCAAATGATTCACCCTCACAAGCACAGACAGGTTTTGATGAGAGGAATACATAGAAGCCAATTACGTAGGAATCCAGACAAAGCACCTGCAAAATTAATTTCAGTTGCCTGGACATTGTCCCTGGATGGCTGAAAAACACTTCCCTAACTTCTTTCACCTCGCAAATGGAAAGGATAAAGAAAACATTTAGAAGACAATTGGAATATCTCCTTGAAGCATAGCAGCATTAAAATTAATGACTGTGAGGAGGTTGCTACCAAAGCTCAGATTGGTGACAATTTGTCAATCATTGCATCACTCTCAATGTCATAATGAAGTGGTCAAGAGGAGGAAACTAAAGGAGGAGAATTCTGCAATTTTGATCCCAATCACATCCTTGAAAATCTGTGGGTCAAGAACTAGGTTAGTCACGTGAAGATCCTTGATAGACTCTCACAATTCTAAAGATTGTGAGATAAATGGAGAGACAGCTGCTGCTGCCCTGATGTATATCAATCAATTTTTGGAATTTGGAACAAGGTTTCTGGGCTAGTCAAGAGCGATCAACACTGTGAGATTTGGGCTGTTATAGGATTTTCCAAGGTCTGACCCACTATCCTCTGACCCTTATCTGCAGTGAGTGACTAGACAGAGATGAGTATTAACATGGCCTTTATTACTTAGCTTTAGCCAGGACTCCAGAGTTTCTAAAAATGGTGCACTGGAGACCCCGAACAAACAATTACAGAGGCAGTTATACTCTTGGATTCAGTCACAAGAAGCTAACATATACCAATTAAGAGATATACAGTTATCTAAATTGAATCATTACTATTGATTGGGTTTACATCATGCATAGAATATGTGTATAATTAACCTATCACTACATAGGTATGCTTATCTAATTATAATATTCAGTTATTATGTAGGCACATACATATTATCAAGTCTAATTGCACTATAGGCTACAATTTGTCCTTACAAAATAGTTCCTGTCTGACTTGTGTATATCAATCACCCTCCCTTGTCCAATGCCCCTGGTGTTTTAATGACTTCCTTCAAGGCTCAGAGATTCAATGAATAAACAATTCTTTGACTGTATTATTATATTATTCCTGTGCCATCTTGCAGAAAAGTTAGCTCCTCGAACAAATGCTCCCAAGTATTGTTTCTTGTGAGCTATTCACAGATAAAAGTTCACAAGGATGTGCTATTAAATATTGCTCTGCAATTTATTCTATTAAATTATTATCTTTAAAAGTTTCAGACCCTATTGTTTAGCCAATGGTTTTCCCATGTAAGCTTATCTTTATGTTGCAGATATCTCTGTGATTCGTTAGTAGCCAAATTTCCAAGTACATATTCTTAAAAAACCCAATTTAAATTGTATAAAATGTACATATTGATTCTGTGCAGCACTTTAACACGTTGTTCACTGGTAAAGCAGCTTCTCAACTCTCCATCACTCTGAGTCAATAAACAATAAATTTCATTCATCTCAGTTATACATCGGGAACATTGAGATGTCGTTGGTTTTCTTTATTGATATGTTATTGTAACTCAAACTGTTTCAACTATGCTGAAATGGACTTTGTGTCATAGGTTGCTTACTGAAATATTAATGGGTATGCTATCAAAAATTGTAGCTTATTTTCTTCAATTGTGAAAGAGCACATTTAATTATAGCCCTTAGGAACAGGTTTCCAGAGACTGGTGTCCCCACTGCTCAGATTCTTTCATGCGTAACACTTATTATGAACCAATTAATTACTTGACCCTCGACATTATTGCGAAGGTGACATACTCAGGTTGAACAATAATTCTCTGAATTGATGATGAATTTACAAAATAAGATTTTGATCTTTTCCACTCTGAATTTATTCACTTGCAGGTTTTGTCCATTGTGGACAATTGCGGGGTGGATATGCCGACAGTGATGTACAAAAGGATTTCCTGAATTCCAACCCAACGCTGTTGATTCAGTGTCAATTGGATGTTTGGGTACAAGATGTTAATTGGGGATTCACCAGTGATTCTACAGAAAAAGGTTGAAAAGAGATTTTATTTTCAGTTACAAACACAAGTTACTTTTTGTAAATAAAATATTGCAAGGTTTGTGTAAAGATTTGTGCCAGTTGCCGTGGTTGTGGATGTGTTTGCCAAGCTGGGAAGTTGATTTGCAGACGTTTTGTCCCCTGTCTAGGTGACATCTTCGGTGCCTTGGAGCTTTCTGTGAAGCGCTGCTGTACTGTATTTTCTGGAATTTGTTTGGTTTCGTTTCTGCTGGTTCCGGTTGCTGGTTTTAGTTATTTGTTGTCGTGGCTGGTATATTGGGTTGAGGTCTATGTGCTTGTTGATGGAGTCTGTGGCTGAGTGCCATTCTTCTAGAAATTCTTTGGCTGTTCTCCTTTTAGCTTGTCCTATGATTGTTGTGTTATCCTTGTTGATTTTGTGGTCCTTGTTGTCTGTGTGTATGGCAACTAGGGACAAGCTGGTTATGGCGGTTAATAGCTCATTGGTGTTCATGAACGCAGATTTCTAGTTGTCTGCCTGTTTGTCCTATATTGAGTTTCGTGCAGTCTTTGCATGGAATCTTGTAAATTATGTTAGTCTTGTACATGATGGGCATTGGATCTTTCGTCCTGGTGAGTGGTTGTCTGAGCGTGGCTGTTGGTTTATGGGCTGCCATGAACCTGAGTGGTCAGAGAAGTCTGGTTATCAGTTCTGAGATGTTTTTATATAAGGTAACGTGGCTGGTGAGTTAGGGCTTGGCATGTCCTCATCATGTTGTTTGTCTGTTCAGCATCTGTGGATGAATTTGTGGGGATATCCACTTTTGGTGAAGACTTTGTAAAGGTGTTCTTCTTCTCTTTGTAGGTTGGGAATGCTGCAGTTTGTTGTACTAAATATATGTACCCTTTTGAACAGTGTACTAATGCAACTCCTTTTGTGTGTTTGGGTTTGTAATTCAGAACGTGGTCAGGGTGTGTGGCTTTCCTGTACACTTTTGTGATGTATTCACTGTTCTGTGTTCTTCGTACCATCACATCAAGGAATGGGAGTTGATTGTCGGTTTCCTCCTCTCTCGTAAATCTGATTCCTGTGAGCATGGTGTTGATAATCCATTGTGTGTTCTCGATTTCTTTTCTCTTAATGATAACACAGTGTTGACGATGTATCTGATCCAGAGTCTGGGTTGGATCAATGATAGTGCTAAGTATGTAAGTTAGCTCACTGAGCTTGAAGGTTTGTCTTCAGATGTTTTGTCACCATACTAGGTAGCATCAGTGAGAATCTCTAGTGAAGAGCTAGTGGTATGTCCCACCTCTCGATATATAGGTATTCGTTTCTTAAGGTGGGTGATGTTATTTCCAGTTCTTTTTTTTAAGAGGAGGTAGATAGGGTCTAAATTGATGTGTTTATTATTAGAGTTCTGGGACAACAATAAATCAATCAATCAGTCAGTTTCATGTAGGATTTCTCATCATGAGGCCTCACAAGATCTCTTGCTATATATTACCATATTCACCTCATTAGCTACATACTCCACCACATATTGCTCCTCTTGTCTCATTCTTGATCCATTCTACCATTCACCATATTGGAAAAACTCACAACTGCTGCAATATCCCAGAACAGACTGGCAACCTGGCACTGATGCCATCTTTAAAAGGCTGTTGTGCAGCCAAACAAGGACGATCAATTCAGAGAGCTGCTCTTTTTGATTCCTGACACATATCCCAGACATAGCAGAGAGGGAGAAATTGGCTTTGTGGGCTTAGACCTGGAGATCCTGGTGGCTGTGGTGGTGGAGAGGAGGAATTTAGTCTTTCCCCCGGGCAAGCAGAGGAGGTCATGACACCAGACCATGTCAGCCTTGTCCAACTTAATTTTTAAACTTGTTTTTATTGAGCTCCTGGCATTCCTCAATCAATCCTGGCTTTCTAATGGTAGAATGGAGGAATATTCTGGAATGTGATGTTCAGGATCATCGTGAATAATATTCTGCTGCTGATGGCTCACAGCAACTCTTGGATACCATTTTCAGTTCTGGATCTGTTCTGAATCTATCCCATTTTGCACAATGGTGACACCACACATCATGGTAGATGATATAGCCAGAACTGGGATGGGACATCATATCTACAAGTTTGATGCAATTGTCACTTCAATCACTACTGGAGTAGATAGATTGGTGAGGAAGAGGTCAATGCTTTTTTAGCATGTTTCTTGGACAGTGAATCTGTTACAAAGAGCCTGTTCTGCACCCTGGCTGTCTTCAGTGCTTCTCCCAAATGCTGTTGCACATGGAGGAGTACCGATTCATCGGCTGGGGGAGGGTGGTAGATAGTACTGTTGGTTCTGATATACCCGATTGTTCAGTTCTTGAGCAATCGCGTGCTATAGGAAATTCGCACAATAGCCATGCCATTTAAACTAATGGGGCTGGAATTGCATTACAACTAATACAGGTAAGGAAAGTTCATATTCTACAAATAACGGTCTAAATTCTTCAATCACGGTAAAGACAATTCGCATTGAAGAAACACATGTTATTGCAGAACTGACAGTAATTCGATGCAGGATCTTTTTGCACACTTTTTACCTGATGCCAGGGAATATATGTTAGACAGGAAAAAAGGCTGGACAGTTTTCACCTTTGCTATCTCACACATTTCCTCAACTTCTATGGGCAGGACATGGTCAGCTACCAAGAGATCCTTCATTCGTCGTACAGATGACATTTGGATACTCAAAGACATTCTGTATAGTGAATGGGCTACTAGGTCACAAACGCCTCAGAATCCACACCACAGATACAAGAAAAGCTGTAAGTAACATACAAAAATGGCTGACATTGACAGAGACAACTGGGAGGCACTCACTGATGGCTGTAACTGTTTGAAAGAACACTGGGTGAAGTGAGCAGAAATTAAAATCTTAGTTAGCCAAGAATAAGGCCCAGAGAAAACAGAGACCAATGACTAGACAACGTCTAAGCCCACTGACTTCCTCTGCACCAAATAAAGCACAGTATGCCATGCCAGCGTGGGGTTTGGATGATGTTAAACACAGAGGTCACCACCACAATGTAAACCATTACCTTAGGAGACCGAATGCTGACACTACTTGATACTATGAGACTTCATGTCTCCATTTTGCCAGAGCGACGAGGAGAGAACAAGAGGTGAAGCGAGGGCTGCCGGGAAGGGTGAGTTTTCCCGCATTAAAAGGGACTTACCTCGGGAGTTGGGCCTCAATTTTGCCAGAGCGGCGAGGGAGGAGCGAAGGACCTCTGGGAAGATTTATATTTGTGTGGTTGCGATACCCAAAACACTACTCGGGTAGTGTCTCCCACCCATCCTCCTCCTCTAACCAAAAGAAAGGACCTGTGCACCTGATTGCTAAGGTAACGAGCTTTTTTTTATTCTTTATTTTTTCATAAGTCTCTTTGGGAATTTAGAATAGTGGGAATGGAGGTTAGGGCAGTTGAATGTTCCTCCTGCAGAATGTGGGAGGTAAGGATCACCACTAGTGTCCCTGCTGACTACAATTGCGGGAAGTGCACCCAACTCCAGCTCATCGAAAACCGCATTAGGGAATTGGAGCTGGAGCTGGATGAACTTCGGATCATTTGGGAGGCAGAGGGAGTTATTGAGAGGAGTTAGAGGAAGGTAGTCACTCCTCAGGTACAAGAAAAAGACAAATGGGTTACAGTCAGGGGACGGAAAGGGAACCGGCAGACAGTGCAGGGATCCCCTGTGGCCATTCCCCTCAACAATAAGTATACCGTTTTGGATACTGTTGGGGGGTGGGGGTACGACTTACCAGGGGAAAGCAGTGGGGTACGGGGCTCTGGCACAGAGTCTGTCCCTGCTGCTCAGAAGGGAAGGGGGAAGAGGAGCAGAGCAGTAGTCACTGGGGATTCCATAGTTAGGGGGACAGATAGGAGATTCTGTGGGGTTGAGAGAGACTCATGGTTGGTGTGTTGCCTCCCAGGTGCCAGGGTTCGTGATGTCTCTGATCGTGTTTTGGGGATCCTTAAGGGGAGGGGGAGCAGCCCCAAGTCATGGTCCACACAGGCACCAACGACATAGGTAGGAAGAGAGATGGGGATTTAAGGCAGAAATTCAGGGAGCTAGGATGGAAGCTTAGAGCTCAGACGAACAGAGTTGTTGTCTCTGGTTTGTTGCCTGTGCCACGTGCTAGTGAGGCAAGGAATAGGGAGAGAGAAGAGTTGAACACGTGGCTACAGGGATGATGCAGGAGGGAGGGTTTTGGATTCTTGGATAATTGGGGCTCTTTCTGGGGTAGGTGGTACCTCTACAAGCAGGATGGTCTTCATCTGAACCAGAGGGGTACCAATATCCTGGGGGGGAAATTCGCTAAGGCTATTGGGGTGGGTTTAAACTAATCCAGCAGGGGGAGTTCAAGTATAGAAAAGGTTGAGAGTAGGGAGGTCCAAAATCAAGATTCAGGAACGCAAGATGGCATCGGCAAGCAAGAGGTTGGTTTGAACTGTGTCTACTTCAACGCCAGGAGCATCCGGAATAAGGTGGGTGAACTTGCAGCATGGGATGGTACCTGGGACTTTGATGTTGTGGCCATTTCGGAGACATGGTTAGAGCAGGGACAGGAATGGTTGTTGCAGGTTCCAGGATTTAGATGTTTCAGTAAGAACAGAGAAAATGGTTCTCTGAGGGGGAGGTGTGGCATTGTTGGTCAAGGACAGTATTACAGTTGCAGAAAGGATGTTTGAGGATCAACTGAGGTAGTATGGGCTGAAGTTAGAAACAGGAAAGGAGAGGTCACCCTGTTAGGAGTTTTATATATAGTTCTGAATAGTTCCAGAGATGTAGAGGAAAGGATAGCAAAGATGATTCTCGATAGGAGTGAGAGAGACAGGGTGGTTGTCATAGGGAACTTCGACTTTCCAAATATTAACTGGGAACACTACAATACAAGTACTATAGCTGGGTCAGTTTTTGTCCAGTGTGTGCAGGAGGGCTTCCTGACACAGTATGTAGACAGGCCAACAAGGGGCAAGGCCACATTAGATTTGGTACTGGGTAATGAGCCCGGCCAGGTGTTAGATTTGGAAAGTAGGTGAGCACTTTGGTGATAGTGATCACAATTCTGTTATGTTTACTTTAGTGATAGAAAGGGATAGGTGTATACCACTGGGCATGAGTTACAGCTGGGGGAAAGGCAATTATGATGCGATTAGGCAAGATTTAGGAAGCATAGGATGGAGAAGGAAATTGCAGGAGATAGGCACATTAGAAATGTGGAGCTTATTCAAAGAAAAGCTACTGTGTGTCCGAGATAAGTATGTACCTGTCAGGCAGGGAGGAAGCTGTACAGCGCAGGAGCCGTGGTTTACGAAGGAAGTGGAATCTCTGGTCAAGAGGAAGAAGCAGGCTTATGTTAGGATGAGGTAAAAACAATGAATGCAGATGCTGGAAAACAGATTCTGGATTAGTGGTGCTGGAAGAGCACAGCAGTTTAGGCAGCATCCGAGGAGCAGTAAAATCGACGTTTTGGGCAAAAGCTCTTCATCAGGAATACAGGCAGAGAGTCTGAAGGGTGGAGAGATATGTGAGAGGAGGGTTGGGGTGGGAGAAAGTAGCATAGAGTACAATAGGTGAGTGGGGGAGGGGATGAAGG